>NC_046658.1:111141214-111179637 GCF_010883055.1 Belonocnema kinseyi | reverse complement strand
TGAAAAAAGATTTGTAAATATGTTATCAAAATTCTAAAAATTTCCAGAAATAATTGTCATGTTTACGCTGTCATTTTTACCGTCCACTATTAGAGAATTTGCCATTGCAAATTTATAAAATTGAAAGTAATCTGTAAAAAGATTCTTCTTTCGATTTTTTAATAGCTTCACGGAAAAGCACCCGACCGGCAATCGGAAGTTCTGCGGTTCGATTCTCAGTGGAGCGAAGAGAGTAGATCTTTCTTCAGAAAAAATTTAATTTGATCAAATTAAATTTCAAATCTTCAAAATTATCTATTCCAAAAAAGTATTCAAAATTGCATTTTTAAGATTCAAATCCTAAAAAAATCTCTAATGATTATAGAATTTTGCCAGGAATCTCTACATTTTTCCAGGTCAAGTAATTAATATCGCATTTTTTTAAAATATCGAACAAAACCCCCTTTTTAAAGGTTTAAAGCATTAAATAATACTTTTAAAGCCCTTGTAAATAATATCAAAATATGTCAAAAGGAAATTATTTATAAATATGAAATTAAATAATTGGTTTTTTATTTGTAAACGTAACTTTATAAATAAGAACAAGCAATTGCTTAATAGTGCGCATTTTTAGAAAGCTGAAGAAACTGTTTAATTTGGGAAGCTTTCCCAAAATAATTATTATAGATATTTTTGAATATATATTAATTATTATTATTAAATACCAATGATTTAATCATTATAAATATATAATTTAAACAAATTTTAATTTTATTTTCATGCTTAAAATTCAAGGCTTATTTAAAATACTTATTAATATTCTGAGTAAAAGATATTTCCCTGAGATCAGTTAAAATGATAAGAAAAAAAGTTTGGTATAGATAGGTATAAATTCCAATACTATAAAGTTACTTTTACGAATTAAAAAGCATTATCATATAATTATATATTAAAAATGAAAGAAAACTTTAAGCACGCTAGAGCAAATCCCTTGACTCCGAAAAGAATTCTCTGAAATTGCAAGGATTTTCCAGTTGTATGCAAATTCTCTGACAATATATGTTACAGGTGACCATTCTAAATTTTTAATTACAAATTTAAATTTAATTTAATATAAAAAATTAGTACAAATTTAAAAATGTGTATTTAAAAGCTTGAAATTGTATAATTCCATCTTTTACATACCAATACGATCATCAGAAAATAATCCATTGTATGGGTCATACGTACCTGAAACATAAAATAAACGTTTACCTTAGTATTTAGTACAATAATAATTTTTTTTTTTTAATATTCAAAATAGAAATATCAAATTACTTGTGTAAAATATTAACGTACAATTAATTTTATCCTATAATAATACTTAAATAACCTATTTAATTTCACAGTTAATATTCTGTAATTTTAATAATTTACATTTAAATTTCATTCATTCGAAAATTTTGGAATTGAAAACTCTTGACTTTTGATCATCAAAATGATCAAAATTATCCAAATTTGAGAATTCTTATTTATATATCTCTAAACTTCAAACAGAATTCAAGAATTCAAGAATATTCTGTTCTGACTCTTTGAGATTGCAGAACTTTAACTTGTAAGCCTTTAAATTTAAAGCAATTATATTTTCACAATTTACCATTTTTTTATATCTATAATTTTGATGATTTAAATTTAATATTTCATCAATTTATGAAAGACTTAGAAATGAAAACTTGACTTTTGATTCTCAAAATCCTACAAATTTAAGTATTTTCATTTTTTTTATTTTTGTTGCAAATTTTTTTTCAAGTTGATGTTGGTTTAAAAAAATGTACTTCTAAATTTTTATTTATGCATCTGTAAAATTCAAGAGTTTTTAATTCAAATGATACCATTTTAAATAATTGAATGATCATCAATTGCAAATCTTTAAGATAGACCTATTTCACAAAGATGATCAAAATTTTACTAGTTTAAACCATAAACATTCAAAACTGAACTAGCTTGCGAATTAAAATTTTCTTTAATTTTAATATTTTAAAAAAGCTTTTTTTTAATACAATTTTTTTCAATTTGCTATTCAATTGTAGAAATTTTCCAAATAGAACAGTTTTGCAAATAAAAGGCATCAGTAAGGCTCAGATTCAAAAAAAAAAATTTAAAAAAAAAGAATCTCTGGTACTCAGAAAATCATTAATGTAATTTTGCATTTAAAAGTTTTTTTTTACTAAAAGAGGAACATTTGACTTAGATAAAGCATTTACATAAATTATTGAATTATAAGCTTGAAATTTCTTCCCTAGAACAAACTTTTAGAACAAAAAAATACAAATTCAAATCTATGATGATTCTATATGCGATAATATGGTTTGCGATACTTTAAATAAAAGCATACAAAGCTCGAAAAAATAGTTTATTGTGAGATAACTTATATTAAAAATTTATTTATAATAATAATTATGATAATAATAGTTTATTGATAGTTTGATGGTGTATACAGCTTAAAAGCTGATAATAAAATAACACCCCATCTAGTCAGCGTGCACAAACGTAGCCTTTAAGAATGGTAAACTTTCAATCGAAAGCCTTTCCAATTTTCTAGATTTATAATTTAAACCGTTTAATAATGAACACTTTTTAATATCAATCATACAAAATTGAACGTTTTAAATTTAAGAGCATTGAAAGGTAAAATACTTTTACTCTCAAATACTCCGAAATTTTGTCAATTTTTAATCTCAAATTTTTAAAGTGAAAACTTAATAAAAAACGAATTGGTTAAATTTAGAAAATTATTGTTGACTCAATCAAAGAATATGCTTAATATATGAAAAACAAAATATTTAGTGAAATAATCCAATACATTTAGATTTAATTTGCATTATCTTTTTTTTTTAATTTTTAGGCATAATAGACAAAAATATTTTTTTTTTAGTTTCAAGCTTAAAAACAGGCAAGATTTTATATTGGAACAGCTTAAAAGCGACCAATTCTAGATGGAAATATAGAAAATTTAACATTTTATTTTGTAGTTTATGAAACTAATTAAAATAGATTTCCCCAAAGGACTTGTATCAATTATGACTCTTTTTCGAGTGGGGTAATTAAAAAATATCTGATTTAAATTGGTTGCAATAATCTTTGTTCATCGAAATCTAAAAGCTGTTAGTATTTTGATAAAATGTTCGAAGCTGGTTATATCCACTATTATACTATTATATTTAAAACAAAAAATTTTTAATGTTTAAAATGAATAAATCATTAATGCTTAAAGCTTTCTACAAAGTATTCTCTTATGGCGAACTTTCCAGAGGGATTTTTTTCCCGAAAAGATTAGAATCTGTCTGGCGTCTTCTAAAATTAGAAAGTAATCATTTTCCTCTGGGTAGAGATTTTTCACATAAATGAATACATTGAGAATATATTTTATTTGTATTTGGATAGTCGTTTATCCGTTTCAACGAGTCTATAAATTCGCAAATACGGATCTAATTAAATGTGCCTAAGAAAGTGCGTGCGCCATAAACTGCGTGCCCGAACCTGAAGAATTCAATAACCGTTTCGTAATGCGATATAAAATTCACGACGAACTTGCGCGAGAAAGTAGTTTTGCAATCGGTAAATATATTATTTCAATATGAATGTGAACGGAAGCGGCTCAATAATAATTACTTTCTCCGGACAAACTGTCGATTTTCATTAAATTTTTTTAGAAAAATAATGTATACAAACATAGCTTTATCTAATTAATTGAAAAAGGAATTTATTAGCGATTAGAGAACGAAGTTTCTGGGTCAATACCAAAAGGCTGTTATGAGAATTAATGGCCAGTTATCGAAGGCTTTACCTAGCGAAGGTTAATTAAATTAAAAATAAAGATTCATTAAATTCAAGATGACTTAATTATAGTTTAATTTATATTATTTTTATTTATTAATGTCTTGTAGTTCAATCCATACTTTCGCAAATGCCTTGAAGAAATTAAAAATTTTCTAAAAATTATTAAAAATGACGTTTATTTTACGGAAATACTAGAAAGTCACTTTTTCAAAAAGGCCACCTTTGATTTTTAAATAATTATTTTTTTATTCATAGTAATAAGTAAGAGCTATCCTGTGAATTTCATTCTCACTAAACTATTTTTTTAATAGAAAAATTTCTTTTTTATAATATAAAATAAAACTTTCACACTATCTATTATTTTTTAAACATTCTTAGTTTTATGTCTTGAAGCTAAACTCATATAAACTTACGAAACATAAAATTAGAAAATTTAGAAATATCAGATCTAATTAAGATTAAAACATGTTCATAAAATAAAGAAACTATGAGTTTTGTTGTTTTCATAATTTTTACTTTTTCAGTCAGTGACTAAAAATTACGAAGTTTATAATATGAAATTTCCTAAAATTATCCTAAAGTTATGAAACTTTTAACTTAATTTAACAAATTTATCATCATTTTCCGAAATTTATCATCAAAATGACATGATATTGCCGAAAAAGCAAGGATCTCCAATAACAAAAAATAAAAAAATATAATTAACGAAAACAAAAATTTGCAAAAAGGAAATTTCCAAAATTTGAAATTAAAAAAAAAACATCGAAAAATGTTTATTAATAAAATTGAAGTATTACATTCCCGAAATTACATACTTTTAAAAATACCAAAATTTCCAGATTTAGTAAATTCTAGAAATCAGTAAATTCCCGAAATCTCAAATAACCGAAGTTTTGAAGTTTACAAAAAGTGTATAATCATCATTTATTTATAAGTATAATTGAAACATTTTTTTCCTTGGGAATTTAAAATATTTGTGGTGAGAAATCTCGGAAATTTACCAAGGTTAAGAATGTACTAATTTCGTGCAAATGAAATTTCGACAATTTGTAAAATCTGGTTTTAAAATTTCAGACTTGGGAAATTTCTGAATTTTTTTAGTTTTATTGAATTTAATTTTCGGAATTTTTCAATTTATATACTAAATTTTGTAGTTCGGTAAATATGTGTAGAGATAACCAAGAACAAAACTCAAGAGAACGGTTTTATTTAACAAATTTAGAAAAATATCTTTGAAAGCATAAACTCAAAACTGTTTGTGAACTAAAACTATAAATGTTTACAAAAATAATTTAAGTTTTGAAAACTTTATTTCATATCTTTAAAAAAAAGCACATAAGAAGGGACAGCGTAGCAAGGAAGATACTCACAGAATATCTCTTTCATTATAATTTAAATCTAAAAAAACTATAAAAAAAGCAAGAGTGGCCTTTTTGAGAAAAATACTTTCTTAGTTGTTTGGGCAAATATACACCATTTTAGTAATTAAAAAAAAAATAAGTTTAAAGAAAATTTTCGATCCATCAATTTTCTTGCCTGTCAAGAAAAAATGTTGATGTCGACTTCACAGCGGCAATCAAGATTCTTGAGACGTCAAGCGAAATCAACAGATTCTTAAAAATTTTTTTAGTAGAACCTTTCATAGTATTTATAAACCTCAAATATCTTTAGACATGAACTGTAAATTTTGGATTAGGGAGTTCAAATAAGAACCTCGAGAGATTTAAATGGAAACAATGGAAACTATTCCAAAACTCAAAACCAAAATCATATTTTTATTATAAAATATTTCAGTTATAATTAGTTAATAGAACAAAAAATATTTCTCATCTGTTCAGTTTTCTTTTAAGAATAGTGATAAGTTTAAATAAGGTTTTGTCAGTTAAGTTTTACTACCAATACGTAAATCAATTAACTCTTGAACTTCACAAAATATATTTTACGTTGGAAAAAAATATTTGAGCCCCAAACAATGCCATGAGATCACCAAGGTCAAACATATGAAATCATGTGGAATCGGTTTTATCGAATTAGAAATATCAAAGAGTGATCAAGATGTAAAGAAATGAAAGGCCTGCAGAATTGAATAAATTAGTTCTCACTTATAAAAAAAACCCTTTTCATCAAAATCCGATGACACAAGTAATTTTAAGCTGGACACTGTCCATTTTAATTGGTGACTCGTCATTTCGTCGCTTCCAACCTGCAATCTGTCAACGTACAGAACCTGTCAGGCTAAACATGAAAGGGACAGCAGGAGGGGCCATTCGAAACATCCTACTCGAATCTTTTCTCGAAAGGGCGTCAGTAGTTTCACTTTTCAAATATCTTCAGTGAGAGTTCTTATAACGTGATGTAACTGAAATCCGCAACGTTTATAAAAGAAATGATAATTTTTCTTAAATTTGTGACATCAATTGTTTTATTCTTTATTTATGTACTTTATTTTTTTATTCTTTATTTCTTGGTTTTCATATTTTCCTTTCGCCAATTACTTGTACTCGATATCAGACAATAATAAATAAGTTTTTAACTGAATATCAGACAACTGCCTTTTATCCGCACACGCAATCTTCACACACGCTCTCTTTACATACGCACTCTTCACACACGCACTCTTCACAACTATAGGAAAATATTAAAAAATTTAACATTTTCATTTCAGCACTCAGTGCTTTGATTTTCTTTCACTAAATACACATACTTGATGTCATACAACACGAAGAAAAAGTTTCCACTCGATATCCTAATCGGGCAACTGCCTTCTATCCACTCACACAATCTGAAAGCAGCTAGAAAATATTTTTAAAACTAGCTTTAATTTAAACGCCTGGTCTTCAGATTTTCCTTTATTAATTACTCGTACTCGATGTCGGACAATTCAAACAAAAAAGTTTCAACTCAATATCCATGTCGGATAAGTGCGTTCTATCCACCCACTCGCAGTGAAAGCTATAGAGGGCAATGTTTGAAAAATTCACCAATTACTTGCGATAGAGTGCGATTTTTTTTTAATACGTAGTTTGCTAACATTTTAAACCACGCCAAACAAAAATGAACTCTGCTCTGATTATACTTTATTATAGGGTCCTAATATACGCTACTTTTTTGCATATTCGTTTCGATTTCAAAACTTTTGTTTTTACAACCTTAGCTAACATGCCTTTCTCTGTTAAACTGTTTTACGTATTTTATTATATTTTTTGAAAGTATTAAAATTAATCAAATTCCAATTTTTTAGTTCATATTTCTTGTCTGAAAAGTCTTTTATTATATTATTTATTGAGTTTTTATCTTTCTTGCTTAGCAAATTTAATTATTATGTGGAAAATTCAACAAACTTGTTAGAGTTATAATTTTTTGTTTAAAAATCAACTGCTTTGTTGAAAATTCGTCTTTTCGGTTTAAAAGTTAAATTATTTGGTGAAAATTTTAATTATTTAATTGAAAATGAACTTTTTTGTAGAAAAATCATTAATGCGAGTCGATAATTCAACTTTTTTTTCTAAAAAAATTCATTTTTTTTGTTGACGATATTTGTTTAGAATTCCCCTTTTTTGGTTGAAAATTCAACTGCCTGGTTGAAAGTTAAACTACTTTATTAAAAAGTCCTTCAATTGGTTGAAGATATCATTTTATTTGAAAATTAATTATTCGGTTAAAAATTCAATTTTGATTTAACATTAGTACCTAAATGAATTATTTTATTTATTATAATGTATTCCCCTATTATCTTAAATTTATGTTTATTCTTATTATTATCATTATACAGTCAGGCTTTCTGGGTAAGTATGATTCTTGAAAAACGAATCGCAACTTTTGCAAAAAAAAAGGAGAAAAGGGAAAATTGAGTCTCAATTCTCGATTTTAGATTTTTATGGAAATTTTAAATTTAATAGGAAAAAAGATTCTCAGGTAAAAAGGGGACCCTGCTATTATTACACAGGAATAGTTTCACCAAGAATTACTTCGATGCTTTCCATTTTTTGTTATTTAATACAAACTAATTAATATGAAAAATGCAGGCGAGCGTGAGTGGGTTCACATAAAAAATATGCTATTATGAATCTACTTCAACTGTATCGAAAATACCGACGAGCTAATTAGAATATGAGATTCAGAGAGAATAACGATTCCCTTCGCACGTGCAGGGTTCTGCATAATTTATTACGCGATACCTAATTAGAGACACGATCTAGTGAGAAAAACATTTTACTTTTACTTCTTGATTACGATATTTGTCAGCGAAGGTTACTTCTTATTTAATTTTGTATTGCTAATTATTTCTTTGACATTATTAGTTTATTACCAAAGCCTAGATGCAGATATGAGACTTTAGAAATGCGACCTTTTTTCCACATGCCGAAACTTCAAATTAGCAGTTTAAAATTACTACCACTTCACTGATTCAAAGATTAAATTCGGACAACACACTTTTCAATCGCTCAATTCAACATTAAAAACGAAAATTAAAAAAGAAGAAAGAAAAAGATGGAAACATCAAAATACCCTTTCTTCTTTTTTTCACTCTTTTTAAAAAATTTTTTTAATCAGAACAAATAAACATTTAGTCAGATCTTCTGGAGGAATGCTGAATGAACAATAAAAGGTTGTTAGGTTTTATATAAAGTTTTGTTTGTGATTTGAAAAATAAAATAAGAAAAGACGAGAGAAAATAAAGAAGGTCGGGATTTGGAGGTTTCCTTCTTTTGCTTTTTTCTATTTTTATTTTATTTTTTAGTTAAAGTTTTTAATTTTTACATTTAAGAGTGTTGTTCAAATTTAAACATTAGATTCTTAGTTTTGTTTTTCAATTTCCAAACATCAGTAAGATTTGAGTAACAAAAAATAGTATAACGTGGTTTACAAACTTATATAGTAACATTTTTAAGCAATTTAAGTAGCTAACGACATATTTGTTGCATGCGAATTTTTCGAAACTTGAATTCGTTAAACAAGAGTCTCTACTTTGATTTACTATATTTTTTACGAATTCTTTATTATATTTAACTAATTCGCTTTGCAGTTATCAATAAAAACAAACCCTTTCAATAAATAATGCTAAATTTAAGAATAAAAAAATTAATAAATTAATTTTAACAACGTGTATGAGACAACAATTATTAAATGGCACTGTCAACATTAAAAAATTTTCTACGGATTGAATATTACTTTGATTTGGAAAATTTCTTAATTATAACGTAACCAAAATTGTTAAAAATAGAAATAGTTGAAAAATGTTATGATTAAATTGAAAACAATTTTTTTATTATTGAATTCAGTAAGTTTGAAATAAATTGGGAAAAATTCATGGCAATTCAGAAGAATTTGATGAGCCTAAAGAATTTCCAATAATTCAGGACAAATTAATTATTCTTCAGGATGAATTCTGAATGGATTCAAATAAATTGCAAAAAATATTTGAAAACCTTTTGGAATCTTTGAAACCCTACGAAATCCATTAATTCTTGTGAAAAAATTGACTTCGAATCTTTTAAAATATTTCAAAAAATTTTACTTTTAATATTTTGGAAAATTCATGAAAATATAACTTATTCCAAAATTTTAGGAAATGATTTAAAACCCCGTGATAATTTTTTAATTTCTATTAAATTAAATTCCTTACAATATTTTAAAATACACTTAAACAATGCAAATAATTTAAAATCAGTTAAAAACTTTTTAAAGTTTTTAAAACTTGCTTGGAATTTTCAAGAATGACATCAAATCTTTGAAATCCTTTCGAATCCCTTCAATTTACACATTAAAATCTGTTAAAAATTCCTTGAAATCTTTAAAAATACCCTTAATTAATTCAAATCCTTTAAAATCACTTCAAAAGTTTTTCAAGATTTCTTAGAAATCCCTTCAAATCACATACTGAAATTTATTAAAAATTCTCTTGCATCTTTAAAAATACCCTAAAATATTTTACATCCTTTGACAATTCTTGAAACTTTTTTAAGTATTTGAAATTTTAATGAAATTTTCAAGAATACCCTAAAATATTTCAAGTCCTTTAAAGTCCCTTGAACACTTTCTAAAGCTCTTGAAACTTCTTTAGAATTTTTAAGAATACCCTAAATTCTTTAAACTCCTTTGAAATCTCTCACAATTATATATTGGAATCTATTACAAAATCCTTGGAATCTTTAAAAATATCCTAAATATTTCAAGTCCATGTAAATCCCTTGAAAACTTGATGAAGCTTTGGAATTTAAAAAAATACTTATGACCTTAACATTCCTTTAAAATCTCTTAAAATTAGTGAAATCTGTTACAAATTTCTTGGACCCTTTCAAAATACCCTAAAATATTTTAAAACAATTCAAGGAAATACAGTTATAGGTATAGGCTTAAATTAATGAAACAAAAGTAACTAAAGTGATTATTTCATTTAGAAAAATTACTATACAGTGACTTTCTCTTTTAAAAAAACTAAAAAGTGAACTAAGAAATAAGAGTGACTAAAGTGTCTGTGTGAGAGTCGTAATTATTCTTGACATTATTGACATTATTCTTAAAGTATTTTTTACTGAAATTCCCTGACTTTTGTATTATTTTCTTCTTCTAAATCCCTGACTTTTACCTTATTTTCAGGTATTCACTGACTTCCTACAACCCTGAATGCCATAACAATAATTTATTTTCGTAACTAATAAAGTAAAAAGTTTGACAATATGAAAAAAGTTAATCTTTCTTTACGTCTGTAAACATTGGTTTATTTAAAACTTGAGTTTATTTATATAAAAATAGCATATAGAATCGTTTACTATAATTTTTACAATAAAATTGATAAATCATTCGTTTCATTTAACATTTCCGCCATTCAACAAATCTTTCATGTCCCAAATAAATCACTTCCGCCGTAGCAATCGATTCATCAAATCGAAAAGAACCTATCTATCTCTGGAGAATCTTCCGGAGTGTATCGGTGTAACGACCCATGATTTGATTACGCAATTTCTAAACAGGTAACGACGCGTGTGAAACAGAATTTTTCTTCGCGCTTCGCAAATTTTCTTCCACCTTCCTCACGTATTACCAGTTCAGTTTCAAAAGCGATCCATTTTAAAGAAATTCCTCACTTTCGTCTACACGGCTTTCAACAAAGAAATCAACTATTTTTTCACAATTTCCTAACATTTTCCTTCTACATCGTAAAATAGCTTATCGCCGCATAATAATCGCCAATTTGTGAACGACTTTCAAACTTTCAGCCTCGGTGGTTTTAAATTAGTTCAACCAGCAATTTTCACGAAATGATGGAGTGAGTGGGACTATTGAAGTTTGCAGGACATTTGGTAAGTTGATTTATTAATACCTGATACGTCTCGTTATATCGCGATATTTAAACTTGATATCTGGTGTCCATCTGATGGATGTAGGAAAAACAATATTGCGTGCAAATACTGGCAAGGTTAATGCTATACAATTTTGCGTGTGTTATCAGAAATTATTAAAAGTCATTAATGATTACTTTGGACTTTGATCTAATGTTATTAAAAAAAGATCAGCTGAGAAAAAATATTTTAAAAAAATTATTATGTTCACCATGAACAAAATTTTAAAAGTTTCGAAAGATTTCCAATGATTTAAAAGGATTGTAGCAGATTTTAAGGTATTTTAAAGGACTACAAAGTATTTCGAACAATTGTAAAGTTTTCCGGAATTAAACGAGATTTTTAAAGCTTTCAGGGATTGAACGGGCTTACAAAATTTTTAGGGTATTTCAAAAGATTAAAAAGGATTACGAGAGGTTTCACAGATTTCAGATGATTTTCAAGGATTTCGAGAATTTGAAAATAATATCCAATACCATTTCACAGAGAATCTAAATTTTGCAAACGATTTTACAAGATTTAAAGGGACTTCCGGGTATTTAATCAGATTTCACAACATTTTACAGGATTTTAAAATATTGTAGGATTTCGACAAATTTTGTAGGGATTTCAAGGAATTAAGAACGATTTCCTGGACTACAAAGGATTTCAACGAATTTTGAGAGGTTTTAATGGATTTTCAGAGATTTCAAAATATTTTAAAAGAATCCACAGGATTTAAACCGATTTTAAGGGATACTGAAGTATTTTTCCGAATATTAAAGGACATCAGAGAATTTTGTGGAATTATAAAAGTTTTTAAGCATTTCAAAGAAATTCAAATGATTTCGAGAGGTTTCACGAATTTCAAATGATTTAAAATATTTCAAGAATTTGGAAAAATCACCTTTAAAACATTTCAAAAAATTAGAAAATTTTTAAGGATTTAAACTAGATTATAAAAGCTTTTTAAGTATTTTAAAAGATTTCAAGGGATTACAGAAATTGTAGGGTATTTCAAATGATTCAAAAGGATTACGAGAGGTTTCACAGATTTCAGATGATTTTGAAGGATTTCGAGAATTTGAACAAAATATCCAATACAATTTCAGAGAGAAGCTAAAGTTTTCAAGCGATTTCAGCAGATTTTGATGCATTTTTAGAGATTTTTATGAATTAAGAACGATTTCTGCGAATGACAAAGGATTTCAAGGGATTTTAAGAAATGTTAATGGATTTTATACTCCAGGATTTTAATGGGGTTTGAAGAAATTTTATAAAGTTTCAAAGGATTTCAAAATATCTTCAAAGATTTCAAAGGATCTTAAAGGACTTAAAGGACAATTTAAAACTAATCTATGGATTTTAGAGGATTTTGTACGTTTTAAACAGATTTACCGAAATTGCAAGGATTTCATCAAATATTTTTAGATTGAAAGGAATTTTTATAGCATTTCCTGGATTTCAAGCGCTTTTAAGAATTTTAATATATTTCTTAAGATTTTAAAGGATTTAACGGAATTTTAAAGAATTTCCAAATATTCTAAAAAAGTTTTAATGATTTTGAGAAATTGAAATGTGTTTTAAAATATTTAAGGATTTCAAGAGATTTTTAAAGATTCCCATGGGTTATAAAGATTTCAATCAATTTTAAATGGGTTTTAAAATATCTCAAGGGATCTCGCAATTTTTTGAAACAATTCACGATATTTTAAGGATTTTATCTTAGTTTTCAAGAATGCAAGTGATTCCCATGGATGTAAGGGAATTCAGAGGGATTTTAATGGGATCTTCAAGATTTCAAGGATTTCAATAGATTTCACGGAATCTCAATACGTTTTAAGCAATTTCCACAGCTTCTTAAAAAATATTTAAAGGGATTTCTAGCGATCTCTATAGTTTTAAAGGAAATTCAAGAGCTTATGACCTTGGAATTCGAAGGCTTTTAAGGAATTTTCACATAATTTAAGAAATTTTAAGGTATTTATCAAATTACCGAGAGAATTCACGGGAATTTCAAGACATTTCAGAGATTTCACAAGTTTTCAATAAGGGTGAATATGAGATTTAAAAAATAATAATAAAAAAGATAAAAATAAAAAGCAAATCAAACAAATAATTATATAATGTGTATAATATATAGTATCAAAATTAATTTCAGCAGCTAAAACAGATTTTAATCAGAATATTTTAAAATAATTATGAAAATTCCCCCAATCAAAAAAAAACCTTACGTAATAATTATCTGACACACCCTAAGAAGTTGAGGTAATCTTTGCGGGTTAATAATAATGATTAAACCCGCAACTTCTTTTAGTATGAAATAAAGAGGTATATTCTACAACTTCAAGTACGATACGAGTGTGTAATTCAAGTGCAAGGATCCGCAGAATTTTAAAAAAGGTTCTTTTAACTTTTTTTTAACCCTTTTAACGAGCCAATGTGCAATCCTGTCAGGGTGGTCGACCAAGTAAATAAACTCGCTAGGTAAGCCAAGTAGAATCCAGCAAACCAGTCTATTGCCACCGTAACAACAAAGTAATCGAGTGACATTCCTTCATAAAATGAAATAGAATAATTTTAACAAAATATTCAAAAAACTGTTATTAATAGAAAATCGATAATCAAGAATTTGTTCAAATCTTGACTGCGTCTGGACTTTCAGAAAAATTGGGGAAATTCGGAAAAGGGAATTTACTAGCCTTCCCGAAATTTGCTCAGCTCGTCAGTTTTTAATTTTTTTAAATGAAATTCTTAAAGATTGTACTTATGGGAATTCTTCGATTAACAGAGGAATTTAAATTAAAAAATATTTGTTTAAAACAATATTATTAATTTTTTTCTAGCGCAAGGCGTAAATTGAACTTTTTTGCCTTCTAGCTTTTTGTTTCTTAAGGGAATTTTCAGCAGGCAATAACCACCTGTGACCAAAAATCGTAGAAAGACACGATAACGTTTTTTTTTGGAAAGTTTCTTACAAAAGTATTGAATAGTTTACGAGAAATTAAACGTTTTTAAAAGTAAGTTTACAAAGATCTGATAAATTTCATTTTATTTTAAATGAATTTTTCCGCTCGGAATGTAAAATTATGCACAAAGAAAATAGTTTGAAAAACTAATAATCTTCTAGCTTTTTTATGCGTAAAAAGATTCAAGTGTGTTTGTTTACCAATTATATTAGAATTGAATAAAACTTTTGAGTGTTTTATGACATTACTTTTTTGAAGTTTTTATTTATTTAGAAAAATATCGTCTTATAAGCAAAAACTCACTTTTTAAAAATGTTTCAAGAAATATTTAAGGGTGTTTTAAAATTTAAAGGATTCTAAGAAATTTTCTAGAGATTAAAAAATGTCAAGCGATATCATAAGAATTCATATAAATTCATGGGTTTTCAACGAATTTTATGATATTTTAATGAAACTTTAGAGAACTTATTTTACGAAATTAAGAGATTTTAAAGAATTTTAAATATTTCAGAAGATTCTCATATATATTTCAAGGTTTTTCAAATATTAAAAAAAAATTAATATTTTAAAGAATTTTAAAGATTTTAGGATATTTTAAAGAAGGTTTAAAATATTTAAAGAAATTTCAAAGGATACGAAAGATTTTATGAGTTTTTAAAAGATTCCAAAAAATTCTCGAAAGCTTTAGAAATTTCAAGAAAATTTAAAAGATGTCATAGGATTTGAAATATTTGTAGACTTTTTCAAAGGATGCCAAAAAATTTTCGAAAGATTACAATTCTGCAAGTATTTTCAAGGAATATCGTCAGATTTTATATAAATTCAAGGGATATTATAATATTTAATTTAAATTTCAAAGTATTTATTCATAAAAATTAAGGAACTTCAAAAGATTTGAAATATGGAGAGATATTTTCTAATATTTCAAGTTATTTCTAAATATTTAATAGCATTTAAAAGATTTTGGAGTATTTAAAAAAAATATCAATAAATTCCAATATTTTTCACAATTTTAAAAATTACTACTATCCCCCAAATCATTCAACACCGCCTACTATACTAGATTTGACGATAGATTAATCAGTATTTTAAAATACCTAATACCTTTTCCAGGCGGAAAAATTATATTACATAATTATAAATGAATCAAGCGAATAAAAATTATATATAAAATTTCCGACTATGTATCATTTTTTTGCCGGGCTAAGTACAGGGTTTCGAACTTCTAAATTGTTGTTAAAAATATAAAATTAAGTGATTTGAGAAAAGATTTGATTATATTCTGTAATCTTGTTTTATATTACAATTTATTAGCGTTTATTCTCATCGCAATAGGTTTTTAAAGTGTGTAGGTCACGTTAAGCTTGGGCAAAATGTAGAAAAATTTATAATAAAAATGAATTAATCGGAAATGTGTACTACTCTAATAAAAAACATAAGAAATTAGGTTTCTAATTAATATGTATCCACTACATGAAACAACTTCTTATTCGTCGTAATTTCCGACAAGTGTATATAGTTCCTTTGTTGCATGTTCCACATTGTTTTAATTTTCTTTCTTTTCTGATTAATATCTTCTAATTGTTTGACAATAAAACACTTTTTTACAGCTTATTGCATGAGATAGGAAGGGGTAAAAATGTGTCCTTAATAGCGATTTTAAAAAAGAAAATAATCATCGAGAAAAAATTTAAATTATGAGGAATGAATTGATAAAAATCAATGATGGTCATTCTATGAAAAAGTAATCAGAAAGCTTTCTACAAATATTTGCTGACAATAGTTAAAGAGTTCTCTCAAATTATTTATTATCTCGTATCGAGATTCGTGTAGTAGGTTATCAAGGCATTCGATCTTGAAAGTAGACCAGCTCCCTATATGTTATATAGATAATTCCGTTTGCATGTGAATAATGTATCACATTACTTTATGACCTGTACAGATGGGGTGTCCTAAAAATAACCAATATTTCGTTTTGGATCACACATCCTCTAAGCTTGTTCCATTTGGTGAAACAATAAATGCGTATTTTTGTTTTATTACCAAATAAGGTTTAAACCTCACTCCTGGAACCTTAGTCAGTCCCAAAATGACTAAAACCATTAACGCTAAATTCCGTAAAAATTCGGTTGATATTTTAGTATTTTAATAAATATCTTGATACGATATAGGAAAGTGGAAAATACCTTTTAAAATTTAATAAAGAGTAGTGTTTCACGATTGGAGGTAGTCTTTTTAATCTTATTGTATCATATTTTTTTTCTTCAGCGCCTGGTACCATTAACGGTTTAAACTTTTTATGTAGAAAAAAAAGATAAGTATTTATTTTTTCACAAATTGAACAAATTTTGTTTTTTGGGGGGGGGGCGTGATTACCATACAATTTTTGGATTTTCAGGACACCTTAGTCTACGGAACTGGGGGCTGTAAAATACGCAAAGCTATTCTTAGTTGAGCTTACTTCGCCTATTTTCTAAAAGAGATTTTAACGAGTCTTTGCTCGGATTCATGGCAAGAGGTGAAGCGAAAGTGGAAGTTTGTTAGTTCTATAGCAAGGGTGTCAAAACCGGAAGCTATAATTTATTCTATCCAATCAAAATTAGATACGTTTGTTTAGAATACAGGCTTAAATTTGACTTTTAAGTTGAAAAGCTTAAATGTCTGATGAAATACTAATTTTCCGTCCGTATTCAAATAAATTTACTATTTAAATTTTAGAATAGGTAAACGAAATAACAGGGTTGCTACAGCTCACAGACTTCAAGAAAATCAAGGAAAGTCCGGGAATTTCAGCGAAGTTTCGATAAACTTAATTTCATGTTAATTTTATTATTTTATTGACACTGAACTATTTCATTTGAAAATTATTTTTTTCTAATTTATTTTTTAAATTCAAATTTCAAGTATTACATGTTTGGTTAAAAATGTATCTTCTTTACTTAAAAATTCCACTATATGATTTGAAATTCATATATTTTGTTAAATATTAATTTTCTGTGGTAGAATATTAATCTCCTTCATTACTAATTTATCTTTTTGGCTAAAAATCATTTCTTTGATTAGAAATTTTATTATTCTTTTGAAAATGCCCTTCGAAATTCTAATATTTTCTTAAAAATTCATGTGTTTTTTAAAAATTCATCTTTTTTAGTGGAAAATTAATCATCTTGGTTTAAAATGTATCTATTTGGTTCAAAATTAATTTATTTAGTTAAAAAATATATTTTTGTTGAAAATTAATTTTTTTCACAGAAAATTTAACTTCTATTTTTTGACGACATTTTTCTTCTTTGATAGAAAATTAATCTTGCTGGTTGAAAATACATTTTTCCTACTGAAAATGTAGCCACTCTATTTTAAGTTTAAAATTAATCTGTCTTAGGTGAAAATTCAACTATTTTGTTGAAAATTGGTCTTTTATGGCAAAAAAGTAATCTGATTAGTTGAAAATTTATCTTTTTGGTTGGAAATTCATTACTTCAATTAAAAAATTGACTGTTTTGTTAAAGCGTAGTTTTTTTTGGTTGGAAACTTTTTTTTTAACTCAAAATTTAACTATTCTTTTTTTATTAATAATTTACCTTTTTTTATTTTAAAATTTATGTTTATTTTTCATTCGCCAGAAAAGTTTGCCTTTTTTGTTAGAAAATACCTTTTGGGTTGAAGTTCAACAGTTTGGTTAAAAATTCATTTTATATTGTTGAAAATTTATTTTCCTAACGTAAACTCGAACTCGTCTATTTGGGTGCAAATTTATCTTTTTTATTTATAAATTCATGTATTTTGTTCGAAATTTGTCTTTTCTGATAAAAAATTAATTTTTTCGTTTGAAAATTTCAACCTATTTGGCTAGAAGTACATTTTCTTTATTTGTTGAAAATTCAACATTTTAGTTAAAAATCGATTTCTTTGGTTACAAAATCAAAAACAAATTTTTTAATTCTTTTTCAGTAAAAAATTCATTTTTAATTAAAAGCTGAACGATTTTTTTGAAAATTTCTTTTATTGTTGTTGCAAATTCGTGTATCTTGTTGAAAAGTCATGTGTTCTGTTGAAAGATTTCTCTTTTTTTGTAGAATATTTATCTTCTGTTCTACAAATTTCAACTGTTTGGTTAAAACTTCATTTCTTTGGTTGAAAACTCAACTATTTTTTGAACATTTGCTTTTTTAGTTCATTATTAGGTAAATTATGTTGTTGAAAACTCGTCTTTTTTGGGTTGGAAATTCAATTATTTTGAAATAGATTTTTTTCTTCGTTAATTGAAAAATCTGCTTGGTTGAAAATCGAACAAATTGGTTGAAAATTCCTCTTTTTGGTTTGAAAATTAGTCTATTTTGTTTGAGGATTCAACTAATTTCTTGAAAATTTGTATTTTTTTTGTTGAAGTCGGTTATTATTTTTAATTCAAAGTTAAAATATTTTTAAAAGGAAATATCTACTATTAAACTTTTTTTTTGTTAAGAATTTTTTTATCAAAGATATGAGTTAAAAACTGAACTATTTGTTTCAAAATTCATATATTTCACGTAAATTATTGATGATCCCTTACAAAATTCTGCATTACTGTTGTCACTAAATTTCTTTAAAATAATTTTTCTTTACCTTTTATTTTGACATTAACTTTATTGACTTCCTATGTGTAATTGTGTTTTTATACCGAAAAGAAATATTTAGATCGATTAAGGAAAATGAAAAATTAGTCAGTGATAATTCCGCGAATATCAAAATTGGGAGTTTCTATAAACCTTGATAAAAGATAAAATAGAAGAGTTTAAAAATAAAAATTAAATTTATAACAAGGTGGACTATAGATCGATTTATGAAATATAGTTTATGAGTAATAAATAATGTAAATTTATACATTCTTATTGTTACATGTTGACATAACAAGCAGCTACTACAAAGTATTCTATACAGAATTAACAGTTTGTAATTAAGATTCCTTGTGCTTATAAACCTGTGTTAGATTTATGATGTAATGACTTTGAATTACAAATTACTTCTTGTTTCTCATAAACTGCTCTCGAGTGAATGAGGAAAAAATTAGTAGAGATTCTCCTGTGTTATTAGTGATAGTTTGCAATAAGAAACAGTACGTATCTTTAATTTTATCATTAATCATTTATATACAAAAATTTGTTCGTAAAAATAAATTTGTTTGTAAAATATCTAGAATCATGTTTTTTTCATTTTTAAGTCAGTTCGTTAAATAATAACATAAGGCTCTTGTGTATCAATAATAAATCACAATTATAATCAAACTTTTCATCATTTCAAACTTTACTCTCCAAGGATCGACAAAGAACAAAAATACCGAAAATTATTCACTTATTGTGGTCAACGATTCAAAAAATTTGAAAAATGATTCAAGTCATGGTACGTTCTTTATAAATGGATAACGGAATATGTATTAAAGGCTTACCTTAATTTTATTCAGTAATTCCGAAAATTGAGTTAACTGTATAACTATAATTTTTACATTAAACTAATCTTTTTGAGAGATTAACCAAAAAATTGGAATTTCTCTCAAGAATGGATTGTTTCACTCATGTTCCGAATAATACTAAATTATAATTTCTTCACTATGTTAGATAAGCTTACTTGCAAAGTCAAATAAAATTCGTCACAATCAATGGTTACCTCAATTTCAATTCTCAATAAAACATCTGTGCTGATGTTAACTTCATTTTCTATAATAAGTCTTTTGATAATAGAATTACAGTCTACAGAAATTATTTACATAACGAGTTAGTTTCGCAGGTAAATAACTGATGTGATGAATATATTTTCATTAATAACATTTTGCAATAGTCAGATTATGAACTATCAAAAGATTTTTTAATCTTCTGAATTACGCAGGTTGGCAATAAAACATTTTCAAAATTTCTTAACTTTTCCCTAATTTTTCTGTGACTATTTTTTTCCCCTTAGTCATTATTAATTATAGACTAAAATTCTAATCTCTTAACATTTTTAATATATAATCTTTTATAAATGGAATAGAATAAATTTTAATTTATTTATCTCAGGGGTGTTACAGGCAATTTTTTTAAATTACCTATTTTAACCGAGAATCTGACCAAAAGTGACTAACATCTAACTCAAAAAGTGAAAAATATGCACTTACAACGTAACTTACGTTATTTTAATTAAAAATAATTCTATGAAATTTATAACAATTCCCGATGAATTTTAACAGATTCAGGATAAATTCAGCTGAATTACAACAAATAAAAAAAATTCCATTCATTTCAGTCAAATTAAGGCGAACTTAGTGGGATTGAAAGGAAATGAGAAGAATTCAATGAAATTCATAAAAATTCCAGGAGTCTTAAAAAATTCAAAAATAAATAAATGCATTGAATTCACTCAGTTTACAAGACTTCAGGATAAATTAAACAAAGAACAAAATAAACATTTGAAAACCCCTTCGAATCGATCAGAATCAAGTTAATGTAGAAGAATTCAAGTGAATTAAAAAATTCAAGAGTAAACTATATACTTTAAATTTTTTAAAAATAATTTAGAATAAATTAATCTGGAATCCAAAAATCTTCAGAATATTCTTTACCACCGCATGAGAATTTTCTTAAACGCAGTTGCATTCTTTTAAATGCGTTACAATATTTCAAATCCTTTAAAGTTCCTTAAAATTATTGAAATCAATTCAAATTTCTCTGGAATATTTTTTAATTCTCTAAAATATTTTAAATCCTTTGAAATAATTTAAAATCCCTTGAAGCGTTTCAAAGCTCTTAAAAATGCCTTGGAATTTTCTAAAATACCCTTAAATATTTTCAATCTATTGAAATTCCATTACATTACTGAAATCAATTGCAAAATCCTTGGAATCTTGTAAAATATTTTAAGATATTTCAAAGCCTTATATATATTTAAAATCCTTTGCCATTTTTTTAAGCACTTGGAAATTCCTTGAAATTTTTAAAATAATACATAATATTGCAGGCTCTTTTAAATTTCATTACATTAACGAAATAAAAAAAATCCTTGAAATCTCTTGAAATTCTCTAACATATTTCAAAATTTCTTGGAATTAAAAAAAAATATCGAAAAATATTCCAAATACTTTGAAATATCTTAAAACTTCTTGATGCTTTTAAAATAATCTTTAAATTTCTTTAAATACCCGTAAATATTTCAAATTTGTTTAAATATCTTAAAACTTCTTAAAGCTTTTAAAGCAGGCTTGAAATTTTTTTAAATACCCTAAAATGTAGAAATCCTTTAGAATCATTTCAAAATAAAGAAATCTACTAAAAGCTCCCTTACATATTAAACCCCCTTTGAATTATTTTGAAATCCCTTGAGATTATTAAAATATAATAAACATTCCTTGGAGTTATGTAAAATTCTCTCGAAACCTTTTAAATTCTTTGAAATCCCTTAAAAATTTTTTCAAATATCCTAAAAATTATTTAATGTTTTTAAATCGCATTAAATTATTCAAACCAATTGCAGAATCCTAGAAATCTTTCAAATATTTAATATTCTAAAAAATTTCAATTCTTTTCAAATGTTTTGTATTCTCTGGATATATTTTTATGGGTTGAGCTCTTGAAAATTCTTTGAAATTTTTAAAATACCTAGAAATTTTTTTAATTATTTAGAATCACTTCAGTTTTTAATCTATTTAAAATTCGCGAATTTATTTCAAATACTTGAAAATATTTGAAATTCAGTGAAATCCCTGCGTGCTGATAAATAAATTCTTTGAAATCCTTTAAAATATTATAAATACCCTTTTAAAGTTATTGAAATCCTGAGAAATCTTACAATATCCCTTGCAAACTTTTATAATCCTAAAGCTTTTATAGGTTCTATAAAACAGATCGACATCTTCCACATCGCCAAACAATTTTTTGAAAACCCATGAAAACTTTTTTTATCCCTTAAATCATTCAAATCTTTGGCAATTCCTTGAACATTTGTTAATATTTTGAAAATACGTAGGAATCTTTTAAATTCCCTAATGTCTTTTTAATTCTTTGAAATCCATTGAAAACTTTTTGAAGCTCTTGAAAATTCTTTGAAATTTGTTAAATATCCCTAAAACTGTTTTATTCTTCTTAAATCGCATTACATTACTTACATCAATTAAAAATTCCTTGGAATCTTTTAAAACAGCCAAAAATATTTCAAGTAATTTTAAATCTTTTGAACTTCTTTGATGTTGTATAGCTCTTCAAAATTACTGGGAATTTTTAAAAATACTTCAAAATCTTTAAAATCGGTGGAATCACTTCAATTTTTTTCAAAATATATTAAAAACACCCTAAAGTATTTGAAATCCTCAAAATTATTTAAAATCCTACAAAATCCCTAAATTTTGTGAATAAAATACGTTGTAAACTTTTAAAATACCCTAAAATATTTTAAATCTTTTGTAACCTTTTGAAATCCCTTTAAATTATTGAAACAAATATAAAATTTCTTGGGATCTTTTGAAATACCCTTAAATATTCTAAATTTTTTGAAATACCTTGACAAATTTTTAAAGATCTTGAAAATTTCTGGAAATTTTTTAAATACTCTAAAATATTTTAGATCCTTTATATCGCATTAAATTACTTAAATGTATTAAAAATTCTTTGCAAATATTTTAAAATATCCAAACATATTTCAAATCCTCTTCAATATTTTGTAATACATTGAGATTTTGTTAAGCTCTTGAAAACTCCTAGGATTTTGTTTAAATATTTTAAAATATTCAAAATACATTGGAGTCTTTTGAAATTCCTTGCAACTTCCTAAAGCACTTGAAAATCCCATTAATTTTTTTGTAAATAACGTAAAATCTTTCGAATACTTCGAAATTCCTTTAAATAATTCCACTAGGATAAAAGTACTTGGAATCATTTAAAATACTATAAAATATTTCAAAAGAATTCAATAAAATGCAGAAACAGGTACAGATCTGAATTCAGTAGTTCACCCATGGTTAATTTTATGAAAAAAGAAACATTTTTAAAGTGATTTTTTCATTTGAAAAAGTGACTATAGTGACTTTATCACAGAAAAACGCTTAATAAAAAAAATGACCGAAGGTGACCATGTGGCAGCTCTGATAATTTTGACAGTTACTTACAAAGTGATTGTTATAGAAGTTCCCTGACTATCGAATACTATAGAATTTTTTAAAATCCCTGACTCTTTCCTGATTTTCAGGTTTTCCCTGACCTGAGGCCAGCCTGGAAGTAGGTCAAACGCATCACAATTAAAATTTTTCTTTATTTGATTGATAAAAGTCGCAAAAATTGTAGTCAAATTGGAATCGTCCTATCAGAATCTTTGTCCGATGATCAGCATACAATTACAAAACTAAAAAGATTACAAATCTATTTACCAGATTCAGCTTGCCCATCTTTTCGACTATGGTATCCATCCTCGTGTCTTATCTAAAAAATCTGGTGAAAAACCTTTTTTCGTATGTTATCTCAACACTTGTTTTTATGTGCTCCACGAGCACAGTTAACAGGTGGGACACGTGATTGCTGTCAATATTTACGGCAGACTGCCAAATTATAAGGTGAACACTTGGTGCGCTCGTAGCAACCAAAAAGCGCTGGATGCGCTCACCCGAATTTCTCCGGCGAGATCGAACGATCCGGCAAAAAAAAAAAAAACACAAAGTTTCGCGAGACGAAAGTTGCAGGTGATTGTTAAAGGAAAGAAAAAAGAATTAGCACACCAAGGGGGACAATTTTAGTGACGAATGAAACTTTCGATGAGGAATGTTCTCACTGGGAAACTGTACAAATAATTACAATAATTACAAAATGGACATTATCTTCTTAAATTTTCAGTCCTTAAATATTTTGAAAATAATTTTCAGCCATAATTCCCGTAGTTTCTCCGCCATTCGTAATTCCACTGCTTTATTGTCCATTGATTCGTATTGGCGAAACGGTTTCTGTTGTTTATATGGTTTTAATTGTTTAACTTTTTATTTATTTAAAGAAATTTGTTTGAATATCGCGCTACGTTTCGGTTAGTTGAAGAGAAGCCCGGACGTGGAACCTCCTTGCTCGCGATTGTAGATTGAACTGCCAGGTGAAAACACAACACCTCTCAGCCTGCACAGGTGCACCGGAGTCTCCCGACTCGCCTCTCAGAGGAAGGGGGTCCTACTTGGACTTCAAGATTCTCGATGTTCGATTCTGGACTTATCACATATTATCATAAAGTCGCTTCAAAAATCTTTCTTATCAATCAGTGCTGATAAATTAGGGAGTGTCCACATATTACATGACATTTTGAAGCAAATGGGAAGGGAGAGGGGGGCTATTCAGAAGACAATTGGAAATTCAACACGAAAAGTAGAATTTTCAAAAATAAAGTTCATTTTCAGCCCTGAAGGATGAATTTTCAATTCAAAAGAACGAATTTTCAAAAAACCAAGATGACGTTCACCGAAATAGTTGAATTTTCGATTTATAAAAGATTAATTCTCAACCAAAAAATGAATTAGTTCGATTTTTAGAAAACAAAAATTAATTTTCAGAAAAGAAACAAAGTTCCAACCAAACAGTTAAATTTGTAAATGAGTAGTTTAATTTTATCCAAATTCTTTAATTTTCTACTAAATTTTTTAATTTTCAAGAAAACAATAGCCATTTTCTACTAAACAGTTGAATCTTCAACACGAAATTATGAATTTTTATAACAAAAAAATTAATTTATGACCAAATAATTGAATTTTTATTTAAATGGAAATTGTTCAAGCAAAAAATTGAATTTATTAAAAAGTGGTACGACCTTAAATCAAGTAGATTGCTTCTTAAACAAAACAAATAATTCTTAACGAAACAGGTAATAGTTAATAGTTCAACAAAAAATGTTTCAATTTGAAATAAAAAGCACTTAAATCCCACCGAAAAAGATAAATTTTCAAGAAAAAAGGTGGATCCTCAACCAAAAAACATTAATTTACAATCAAGCAGTTATATTAACAAAAAGGATGAATTTTCAACCAAAAACGAATTTTCTACGAAATACATAAATTTGTACTAAATAGTTAAATTTCTATACAAGAAGATTAATTGTCTACCAAAAATACGATTTTTCAATAAAAACATTAAATTTTTATTTTATTCTACATAAATTTCTTTTTCTACAAAAAGATTAACTCTCTAACAAATTTCTGGCTAGAAATTGTCAATTTTGAATTTAAAATATAGTTAAATTTTCAAGCAAAGAGATGAATTTTAAATTTAAATGAAAATCTTTTTTTTTAAAACTGAATTCTAAAGGAAACAGTTAAACATTTAACCAAATA
The DNA here is from genome assembly GCF_010883055.1 of Belonocnema kinseyi. NCBI lineage: Eukaryota > Metazoa > Arthropoda > Insecta > Hymenoptera > Cynipidae > Belonocnema > Belonocnema kinseyi. Next base: position 111,154,249 of record NC_046658.1, on the reverse strand, counting down.
CTTAAATTTTCAACCGAAAAGTTCATTTTTTTAAATAATCAGATTAATTGTCTACGAGAAAAAACGAATTTTCAACAAAAGCCACGTAATTTCAACCATTTACCTAAATTCTCGACTAAAATATGAATTTAAAACCTCATTGTTGAATGATTATTTAAACAAGATAAATTTTAAATTAAAAATGAAATATTTAAATTTTCAATAGAAAAAGTTAATTTGCAACCAAAAATAAAAAGAATTTTCAACCAAAAATTAAAATAATTATCCACAAAATACTTAAATTATCAACTAACTCAAGCAAATCTTGAAAGAAAAAACAAATTTCAACAAAGTTGTTTAACCTTCAAGCAAGTATAGTTACAATTTTTACCAAAAAAGATGACTCTTTGATAAAATAGTTACACTTTCAACAAAGCAATTACATTTCCAACCCGTCAGTAAAATTTGTAACCAAACAAAGTGCATTTAGAGTTAAAAATATAATAATAATTGACTTCTCAAAACAAAAAGTAATAATAACTTTCGATCAATAATAGCAAGATTTTCTTATTGGCTTCTATTAATTTAGTTCACTTTACAGCGAAAAAACGAGCACAAGATAAGCAAAATTGAAAAATTTTTACAACTTATATTAAGTTTTACCATTAAAAATTCTGAAATTGCTATTTTTAACTTTCGAAATTTCTTCAAATTTTGAAGATTTAGAAATAAAAACATGTTTTGTGGGTGGTTTTAAACCAATATATTTATATTATTACATTTTTTAAAAAGGAAAAGAAATAATCCAAAACATTTAATTCACTTCTAAAATTGCAAATATTTATTACATTCTTTTTGATAAAATTTATATAAAAACCCTTCTTTCAAGAAATTGAAGTCAAATTATTTGGACTTAATTAAAAGAAACCTTAAAATATTCATAAGCAAATTAGAGACCAAAATTAATCATAAATCTTTTTCAACCTTATTTTGCAAAAATATATTTCTTCTCAATCTTAAAAAATTGAAAACGCGACTTTTGATTTCGAAAATTAGCAAAGTGAAATAATTTTTTCTTAAACATTTAGAAATTAAAGAGCTTTTAATTGTAGATCTTCAAAATTGCAGAATTTTAAGTTACAAATCGTAAAAGTTTAAGAATTTTAAATCTTGAAAATTGAATCAATCGAAAAAAATCCAAATTGTATTCCTTTAAATTCTAGAACTGAAAATTGAATAATTTGTAAAAAAATTTCTTTTAATTATGCAAATTTTAAGTTTTGCAATTAAAAATTTGATGATTTACGTTCGAAATTTCTGAAATTCGGAATTGAAGACTTGACTTTTGATCTTTAAAAAAATCAAACATTAAGAATTTTTATTTATACATTTTAGAAATTGAAGATTTTTTAATTTCAAATCTACTACATAGCTTTTCTAATATCCGATAAATTAATTATAATATATCAATTTTAATGCTCATGAAAAAAGTGTTAAAAACGGGATATGAACACACTTTTTTCTAATGTTTGAGTTTGGTCTGTGGCAATATTATTTTTGTTAAGCATGTGATTAGCGTCAAATTATTATAAAGAATCAATTATGAAAATGTAAATCTTAAAATGCCGACTTTCACAGAATATTTTTTTCTTTGGATTTTAAAGAAGTTTTAATTAGCCGTTGTCAAATTCAATTTTACTTCTTATAAACTTAGTTTCTTCAAAAGGATTCATGTAATTAAATTTTGGGACCATCAAATTAAAGAGTTTTACAAAATCAAAGGCTTTCCAATATTAAAAAATATTTTCGGTAATAAAATGACAATTGCAAAACACAAATCTTTCCTGAATTTTTCAATTTCTATATAAAAGTCTTAGACCATTATTATTCTCTTACCCATAATTGAAACGATTTTACTGCCCATCTTTTACAGAGAAGAAAATTTTCCTTTACATGTTCTTCCACATTTTTCATCTATGACATTAGATTTTATAAAAATAATGTACATGACAGAAACATATTTCTAATTTCAAGGACTATGAATACCTTTCATTTCCAGATGTCATAAGTACGCGTATTATCTTCGTACTGCAAGTCTTTATTACTAATGACTACCTTTCAACGGTCGTGAAACTTTTCTTTCGACAAAACCGCAAATTTAATTAGTACTTGTTGAGTTACATCTCTTTACAATAAAAACTGAAACCGTTTTCAATTTGGATCATCAGTCGATGATAATAATTAAACGTTTTCACATTTTCGTTTCCTCTTTCCTCAATTTTAAAATATCTTATAACTCTGGCAAACTTTCGAACTTGTAATTAGGCTTTCGGTTATGACTTTTCGGATATTTAAACAAATTTAACATATGAATTTCAGAGGATTAAATCTATAGTTAGGCATTTTTAAGTGTGAGTTCTAGAGTTTACTCTACTTTTAAGTCATAAAGTTTGCGTGAATAATGACATAAATATGCTTAGAGTATCATTAGAATCAGAATACCGTGTAGAATATGTATAATATATAAGTTTTTAGTACGAGTTGAATAACGTTCATATATTATAAAGAATACATCAATGCAACTATTGTTCTAAAGAAAACTGGTAACATTTACGAACAGGTGAAAAATTTAATACAATAGTTATTTAGACTTTATTTAATAAGTATAACCATCCTTTCAATTATGAATAGAACTTCACGGTGGTTTTTCCGAAAATACTAAGTTGATTTTCTGGGGAAGAGAATTTTTTCGAAGAATTTAATTACTCTCTTTTTTGATATGTTGCATCATTCGCGAGAAAAATGGAAAAGTTTAATTTTTCGATAGAAAATTCTCGTGGCTGCATACATGATTTGGCTTACACAAAACTTAAAAATATTTTTTTATTTATATAAACAAGAAAAAAATTGACCGGATAAAATAAAAAATGGGTTCTTCCATTAAATCCAATTTTCACGTATTCAAAATTCATCCAGGAAGATAAAGAAGAATTTAATAGAAAACTCAAATTTCTTTCTTGTATCCTAAATTTAAAAAAAAATCCTGCTTACACCAAAAGAATCTTCTGCAAGTTTTAGGCAGGCAAAATCATTTATTTTTCGGTCACGATAATTTTTCACGAAAAATTGAACATTTTAAAACAAGGCGACTTTTTTCTTAGCATTTTATCGAACTTGTCGTTCTTTGTAAGGATATTTCAAAAATTGAATTTTTCGAAAAGAAAATCTCTTACAGAAAAACAGTAGTTTTAAGCATTAAACTTACAAGAGTTTTTCGCAATTCGATTGCCAATTCAGCAAGCAACACAAATTTAGAAAGAAAAAGGTGGTGTTTTTAAGAAAATCGACTTTTAATATTTTGAGAAGAAAGCCGTTATTTTGTAAATTTTTTCCGTTTTTAAATTTTTTGACGGATTTAAATTACACTTCATTAGATTCAGAAAAGAAAACTTCAAGATGTCAATTAGAACAAAAGTTGTAAACGGTTCAAATGTACAATTTTCATTCTATTTAAGCATTTTTTTCCTAAGAGAAAGTAAACTAAAGTTTAAAGGTATTTATGAGAGCCGATTATTACTTTTCCTACTTTTAATTTTTTGAGTAAACAAATACTTTGACAGGTAAAAGAACAAATTTATTAACAATCCCATTTTATTGAAAAAATGCTATCTGAAAAGACAGACTCCTATCAAATATTATATAGAAGGTTACAACATTTTACAAAATTGAATTATTTTTATATTAACAAATAAATAACTAAAAGTGCTATTTCAAGAGCAAAAATACTTGAAGACTTTATTTTAAAACTTTTGGTTAAAAAACACGTAAAAACACAACTTAGTTTTTCTTTTTTTCAATTGAAATTAATAATTTTATAAACAAATTTAATAACGCCTTAAAAACATTATTCCTTCAACAAAATTGATAAACATTTATCCGAGATAAATAGTGTTTACGATTCTTTAATCCAACTGGCAGATTTCGTTTTTTCAACGTCATTAATTTTAAATAACATGGAAACATCTTTCGCCTGTGATACTTCATCTACCAATAATAATTTTTATTTTATAAATAATTTTATGAACAAATTCAAAACCTAACTACTTGCGAAAAAACATATATCATTTTTTATTAAATCTACTGGCTAGTGACTCAGAAATGACTACATTTATCAGAAGATTTGGTGAAGAGAAAACATTTGTTATTTATTCAAATCATTTTGATGAAAAAATACAATACAGAGTAAAGATTCAAGGACTGTTACATCCGCAAGCGTAATCACTACAGCTAAAGCAACACAACTCTTTAAAAATGACGAGATCGGTTATTTTTTTTAGTAAAATTGTGTATTTTTCAAAGATTTAAGAAAACTCACTGATAAGGACTACCATTCTGTTACAAAACATTTAAAGCAACCCAATTGTTTTCAATTCACCTGATTTTAAAGCCAACAATAAAAACCCCCAGAAATTATCAAGTTATTATTATTTTAAATAATATTCTCTTTGAATAAATTTCGAAAGTTGCGATTTTTTTTCCTGAAATTTTCAACGACTTTACTAAGAAAAAAGGATAGAACAAAATTTTTAAATCGCTTCATTCACGCAATGGGGATGGGGATCTAAAAAAATTTAACATTCATATCGAAAGTTTTGAGAATCTACCTATATTTATGATTACATTATCAAAATTTAAGGGATTTTTTCGGTCTATTAGCATTTTTAATTGAGGAATATGTTTAAAAATAGCGAGGAAATGAGTAACTTGAAAGACAAAGTGATCATCTTCGTGAAGGACCTAACATCGCGGGCCTGTAGCAACTTCGTTTCCAGTGAGGGGTAGTTTCGTTGCACAGTGGAAGGGGAAGGTTAAGCAGGTAGCCGTGAAGGAAAAGACGATCGCCTGGACAGAAACCCTTACAGTTTTCGCCGGGTGTCTGTCCGTCCGTCGTATTTTTAGAAGTATGGAAGGGGGAAGTGAGGAGAAGTGAACCGCCAGAGAAAGTGATGGACAGAGGAATGTGGGAAAATACGGGGCAAGTGAAGAGAGGTGGAAGTAGATGAGGAAGAAGTTGGGTAAGGGAGCAGAAGCGAAGGTTACTGTTCAGAGGGGGTAGGGCTGCAGAGGGGAAGTAGGGGGAGTAGGGGAAGTAGAGGAATGTAAGAGGAGTAGGGTTTGGGAAATTATGAAAGGGGGCGATTTGAGCGACTTATTTACATCTTAAAAGGCTCCGAAACTCTTTTTTGTACGCGCGAGGCGCCTATTGTGAATAGTTTTTTGCATCCGGCGCCTCAATTATCTCCTGATGTCTTCTTCATAAATCCAAGTCTAAAGTCGCCTCTAGAAATCCTATATTATACATTTTTATGAAAATATATTCTAAATGCGAAATAAAAGCCATAAAGATACGTTAACTCTCCTGTCCTTTCCTTTTCGGGCTGCGTGGGACGATAAACGAGATCATCATTTCATTCCTTGAAACTGAAGATAACTGGTATACATATTACGGAAAAGGTGCGAGCACAAAGGAAAGGAGTGTGCTCCCGACTCTCAAGGTCGGGGATGGACCTAAAAGACTGCAATAAAGTCGGACGACTCTGAGATTTAAAAAATGTCTTCTGCGGACAATTTATTCTCTCCATCTTTTTTTTCTTTCTTTTTCCTGAAAAACCTGGTCAACCACTCGCGATGAGACGCATTCCACGGATGCAAGGTTGAGCCGACAAGACTCGAACAGCAAGGACGATCCCTTACGCTTACGCGGTTCTACTCGACTATATTCGGACTCCCTATGTGCGATGTATTTATTTTATTTTTTTTTAAATTTCTTTATTTTCATACCGAGCCGCGATTGCTGGTCCCCGAAGCACGATTTTTTCAGAGAAAATAAACAGACGAGGGCGGCACACAGCCGGGCAAAAAAAGTTTCTTTGGATAAATCAATTTTTAGTCAACCCTGCTCATTCGAACCAGGCGTATTTTTGTTTAAATTAATGATTTTGAAATTTCAAAAAGATTTCCACATTTAGATTTTTGATAAAAAATTTGGTTAATTTTTTGGATGTAACTAGGCATACCGAAAAATTGGGGAAGTTCGAAAAGGGGATGACTAGCCAAGATTATCAACAAATTAATAAAATTTACTTTTTGGAATTAGCGATGTTTAGTTCATTAAAATCAATAGTTTTTGGTCCGTAATATGAGGTGCATTAAGGTTTCTTTATGATTAATACAGAATAAATGCTAGTTGAAAATTTATCAAACAACTTTTATATAAACAAATTCACAGTTTGGATATATTTTATCAAATCGGCTTAATTTTCTTACGCAATCATTTGAAAATCTCTTTTTGACAACTCTTGCCTATAATAATATACAAATTAAATATTGTTTGTTATTTAAAAAATCTTTATGAACAAATAGAAAGTTTTGATATTTTACAAGTACGTTCAATTTTTTAGTCTATACCAACTAGGAATATCTTTTCAATGACTTTACTAAGAAAATTTTAAATTTCACAAGAATTATTAATTATTTTGAAAATTTTCTTAATCAGATTCCGAGTTTCCATATTTTTCAAGGAGTAGACTCATTTTTTTACGGAGTCAAATGAAAATATCCTTGCAAAGACTTTTCACTATGATAATTTTTAAAATTTACAATAATTATAAATTATTTAAACAGTTTTTCTATACAGATTAAAAGTTTAGATCATTTTCAAGGAATGTGCTCATTTTCTTACGGAATTAAGAAAAAATATATTTTTGATAACTCCTTGCTATGATACTTTTCTTACAAAAATGATTAATTATTTAAACAATTTTCATAAATAATTTCAGCATTTGGCGAATTCTCAATGAAAGCGCTCAACTTTTTACAAAATCAACTATGAATGTCTTTCTAATTAGTTTTTGCTATGATGATTTGAAAATTCATGATAATTAATAATTATTTAAACAATATTATTAAACGAAAATTCGGAGTTTGGATATTTTTTAAGTAATAGTCTCAAATTTTTTCGGGATGAACTAACAATATGATTCCGATAACTCCTTACTATGACACTTATTAAATTTAAAAGAATTAATGAATAATTTAAACCATTTTTATAAACCAATTGAGACTTTGGCTATTTTTCAATGATTAAGCTGGACTTTTTTACGGAGTCAACTACGCATATGATTACTCAAACGATTTCGATTAAAAAAGCTGGTTTTGATTATTTTTCAACGAATATTTGCTATTTTTTACAGACTTAACTAAGAATATCTTTACGGTAAATTTTTTTTACGATACTTTGCAAATTTGAAAGAACGATTAATTATTCAAATAATTTTTATAATCAATTTGATAGTTTGGTTATTTTTCAGCAAATGACTTAAATTTTGCAAAGAACAATTATATATATGATTAATTATGTAAATAATTTTTCGAAACAAATGGAGAGTTTGGGTACTTTTCAAAAAATGGGCTCTATTCTTTTAGGAAATGAACTAAGAATAACTTTCCGACGATTATTAGACATGATACTTTTAAAGTTTATAAGAATTATTAATTGCTTAAACAACTTTCTTAAGAAATTAGGACTTTGGCTAAATTTTAATCATTTAAAAATTTTACTAATACCCATCAGTGACTGAATGAGCTATTTTTTACTTAATAAACCTTTTTTGGTTTCAACGTCGGACATGTCGTAAGACGTAAGGGACTATTATAATCCGACGCAAGATCCTTTTTTTTCACGTATGTTTCGATATCGGTTACGCCGTACGAAAGTATTAGGATGCAATGTACTATCCTACGCGGATTTCGATGCCGATTACAACGTAGGAATCTATTAGGATCCTATGTATGATCAGACGTCGGTCGCGATTTCAATACTTGATGACGTTTTCTCCTACATCGCTTCTGATCTTGGAAACTATTATGATCCGAGGTAGCATCCGACGTAGGTTTCAATGTCGGTTACGGCGTTGAAAACTATTAGGATCTCACGTAGGATCCGAAGTCAGAAACGATCTCAATACTTGACGTTTCCGAGATCGGAAACTATTAGGGTCGGATGTACGATCATACGTAGGTTTCAAGGTCGGTTACTACGTAAGAAACTATTACGCTCTTACGTAGGATCGGACTTCAGAAACCATCCCAATACTTAAGGACGTTTCCCACGTCAAGAACTATTAGGATCCGAGGTAGGGCCCTACGTAGATTTCAAGATTAGTTAACTCGTAGGAAACTATTGGGATCCGATGTAGGATGTAACGTAGGTTTCGACGTTTGTTATGGCGTAGGAAACTATGAGGATCTTCAGTAGGACCAGATGCTAAAAACAATCCTAATACTTGATACCGTTTCCTCCTACATCGTTTCTGACGTCGGAAACTAGTAGGGCCTGAGATAGAATCCTACGTAGATTTCAAAGCTAGTTAACACGTTGGAAACTACTGGATTCCTATGTAGAATTCTACGTAGGTTTTGAAGCTGGTTAAAACGTAGAAAACTATTATGATATTTATGATCCCACGTAGAATCAGAAGTGAAAAAGAATCCCAATACTTGATGACGTTTTCTCCTGCATAGTTTCTGACATGGGAAACTATTAGAATGCGAGATAGGGTCCGACGTAGGTTTCAATGTCGATTACGACGCAGAAACCTGTTAGGATCTGACGTAGGATTCTACGTAAGTTTCGACGCCGGTAAAGACATATGAAACTATTAGGATCTTACGTAGGATCCAACGTCAGAAACGATCCCAATACTTGAGTACGTTTTCGACTTCAAAACTATTAGGATACTATGAAGGATCCAACGTAGGTTTCGACGTCGCTTACGATATAGAAAACTATTAGGATCTCACGTAGGATCCGACGTCAGAAACAATCCCAATACTTAACGACGTTTCCGAGGACGGAAAGTATAAGGATCAGGTGTAGGATCCTGCGCAGGTTTCAATATATGTTACTACGTAGGAAACTATTACGATATTACGTAGGGTCGGACGTCAGAAACGATGCTAATACTTGAGGACGTTTTCCACGTCAAGAACTATTAGGATCCGAGGTCGGATTCTACGTAGATTTCAAGGACAGTTAACACGTAGGAAACTATTGGGATCCGCTGTAGGATTCAACGTAAGTTTCCACCTTGGTTATGACGTAGGAAATTTTTCCCAATGTTTGATGACATTTCCTCCTACATCGTTCCCGACGTAGGGAACTATTATGATCCTACGTAGAATCAGAAGTGATAAACAATCCCAATAATTGATCAATTTTCCTCCTGCATCGTTTCTGATGTCTGAAACTATTAGGATCCGAGTTAGGATCCGACGTAGGTTTCAATGTCGATTGCGACGTAGAAAACTATTAGGATCTCACGTAGGATCCGAAGTCAAAAACGATCCCAATACTTAAGGACGTTTCCAACATCAATAACTATTAGGATCCGAGTTAGGATTCTTCGTAGTAGGAAACTATTTGCATTCTACTTATGATCAGTCGTAGGAAACGATCCCAATACTTGATGACGTTTCCTCCTACATCGCTTCTGACGTCGAAAACTATCGAGGGGCTACTCACTGAGGAATCTGGAAATCTTAAAACTATGAATGTGGCAGACTCCATTGAATTCGCATAGAGAGTGCTAAGATTTCTTTGAGATTGTGTCCAGATTTCCAAAAATTTTTGAGATCGACTCGCCGAGCCAGCGTGTGCATAATGAACGAGTGAACGTGAGAATGCTTCGCGGTGTGAATGCTCTACCACGATCCGACGTAGAAAAATATCAGTATCTCTCGTAGGATCCGACGTTATAAATGATCTCAATATTTGACGTTTCCGACATCGGAAACTATTAGCATCGGAGGTAGGATCCTACGTAGGTTTCAACATCATTCATGATGCAGGAATTTATTAGGATCCGAAATAGGATTCTCCGTAAGATTCGACGTCGATTATGACGTAGGAAAGATTTAAGAACAGAAGTAGTGTATCCTAAGTAGATTTTGATTTGTGGATTATGCCAAGGGAGAGAGCGAAATATTTGTGTGAGAAAGAAGAGCAAGGTAGTCACTGACTTATAGCGAGAATGAGATGTGGTTGCATTGAGGGTTATAATAGGTTTTGGCTTTCTAGAGTGAAGAGAATGTGTGAACTGTGCGGGAAAGGGGTTGCAAAAGTTGAGCACTGGTTGGAGGAGTGTGAAGAGGCATAAAGGAGTGGCATAAGCATGGAGGTATTGTTGCATGAAAGGGGGGACAAAATGGCAATGGCATGGGTAAAGGGGGTGTTGGGTAAGATAGAGAAAAAGAGAAGGAAGAAGAATGGAGAAGGAAAGATTGTAAATAGGAGAGGATGTAAGAAAAATGTAAATATTGTAAATAGTAGTTAAGTATTAGGTGTTAGCCGGGAGGCAGAGGCTGGTAATGCGAGGCACAGCGACAAAAGAGCAAAATGAGTGCGAGGCGAGGCGCAGCGTGGAAGGTTAGGCTATAGAAGCGAGCGGATTAGTTATATGGTGTGGATGGATGGCACTTTGTAAAACATAGTTGTAAGAAAATTTTGTAAAAAATGGAAGTGTAAGCAAGTCAATTTTTTAAGGCCAACAGGTCGAAAAATAAAAGTTTATTTATCTATATAAGTAGATTTTGAAGTCGTTTACAGCGTATGAAACTATTAGAATCCTGCGCAGGATTAAACATCCAAAACGATCCCAATACTCGACGTTCTCTCCGACGTAGTTTCTGAAGTCGGAAACTAATAGTAACCGACGTCGGATCTTACCTAGGATTCGATGTTAGATTTTTCATGAGGGGAGAGTTTCATTGACTCGCATCCCTAAATCCCAGACCTAACAGTGATCTCTATTTTTATTTCTGGTGTTTGCAGTTTGGTTCTCTCGGTATGTTTGGAGGCTGCGAAAGACACGAAGAGACGTCAAAGATATCATTACCATCATTATGGTCGTTTCCGTTTCCTTCTTGGCTACTTTAATCTTAAACGATTGGTTTACGAGCTGCTCGATCACGAGTCATATCGTCGCCTCGGGTAATAAATGGTGATTTATGGGAAATTGTAGAATCCAATGAAAGCTTTTATGAATGAGAAGGGTAAGATATTACTGGTAGAGATGGATATCTTCTTTTATAATTTATGTTTACAGAAAATAATCTTCGACTCGTGTTCATTTCGGCTGTAAAAAATACACTTTAGGTTGGATCTGTGCTTCTGGGGATTAATAATAATATATGTAATCTTGTTGGCCGTTAAAGGAAGCCAGCGGTCTTACAAAAAAGACATTTCCAGGAGGTGTCGTAATAAGGAAGGTAATTCCAGAAGCGATGTTACTTTAAATATTTCCGTTAATCCGCCTCTCAAAGGTGAAGATGTACAAAAATTTCTAGAATCATAAAGTGAAAACTGTGACTTTTATTTTTAGTATCTTGAATAGTTAGAATAATTATCTGAAAATGTAGAATTTTTCTGTGAAACTAGTTCTTTCTTAAAAGATCGCGGTCATAAGATCTCGCATGCATTGTTGTTAGTAAAACCTAATTGGTTGCATACTGCGTGAATATGACTTTTAGTGACTGTCTTCAGTTTGTTCTTTTGAACTTTCTGGAATTCGGTAAATCGCAAAATTCCAAAAGAGGAATTTGTATTTAAAAAATGAATATATGAAAGGAAAATTTAAAATTGTAATTGATTATTCACTAATTAAGGCAAAAATTATGTTCTGAACTTTTTGACCGCGTGTTTTAAGAATAACAAAAGGATTCTATTCATAACCCTTTAACCATATTAAATAAGATTATATGTATTTACCTATCAATAAAGATGACGAATTTGCTTAAAATATCTTGAGAAGATTTCGAGGAATTTCACGCAAAATGTAGTTTTTTGAAGATTTCGGAAAAGAAGCCTTTTAAAGAGTTTGAGTGGTTTAAAACGAATAAACAAATTTTCCTAAGATTCATAGGAAAATTAAAAATGATTTTTTATTTTGCAAATAGAATTCTAGGAAAAAATTGAAATGGCCGCGTCTACGTATACCAAAATTTCGGTACGAAAAGCTAATTTTTTCGATAAGAATTCAAAGGAAAAGGGCCTATTTGCCTGAAAATGTTGGTAGGGTGAGTGACCCAGTAAATGAACACTTAAGGAAATCACTGAATACAACTAGTCCATGTCACGTTATAATAATTGATTATTCTTACAAAACTTTTGAAAATAGATTCTTAAGAGTTCAAATTTCATAATTCGATACACAAATTTTGTTTTTACCAAAATGCTTTATAAAAAAATAATTAAATAGTGCAAAATTAACGAAAACACCAGCGAATGAATACTGTGAGCCAATGAATGAGCAGTAGAGCACCAGTGAATGAACACTGTAATCACTAAAAAATAAGAATTAGGATTTAGGTATAAAATTACATGGGTACATTACAAAATGAGCAATTAAATAATGTGAAATATTAGAAAGCGTTGCGAAATTTATTAAATATATTATTTCAATAAAAACCACAAGACATTTAGATATAAAGAAAGGAGGGAATACAAAAGTTGAACACAGAACTAGGTTAACTTTTCCTAATTTTTTATTGCAATATTTATTTTTAAAACATTTCTATCAGTTCTTTTAACCTTACAAAAAATACAACTTTTCGTATAAAAATAGATAACTCTTATCTAGTGACTACAATAGAAAACTGCGATTTTTAGTACACATACCATTTGTAATACAGCACCTTACTTTGTTGCTTTAGGTTAAATTAGCAAATATAATTATAAATCACAGTGTTGTAAAAATGGAAATTCTGTAAACATTTATAAATATATATTGTCTAGTACGCATTAGTACCTAGCACGAATTAATATTTGTATAGTTAAAAAACGTTTTCTAAATGCAAAAAAAAGCATTAAATTTCTAACCTCAAAGTTGCCTTACCTTTAATTTAGTTCGTGCGTACTTTTTTGATGTTCTAACCACAATAATATACATTTAAAATATAACTATTTATAGTTTATATTTATATTTATACTTTCAATAT
>NC_046658.1:111136622-111141114 GCF_010883055.1 Belonocnema kinseyi | reverse complement strand
TGAACACAGCGTTCGTTCACTGGAACACGGGCAATTTAAAGGTCCAGTAGGTGAACACTCATTTATTAATAAAAAAACGTACTTTTTGTGAAAAAACCCTGTAGGAAATTGAATGATAATATCTTACAACTATAACAGCACAACTTTGATGCAGGAAAGGTCAAGAATTTTTTTGTAAAAGCAGTGTAAACAAGGAGTTGCTTAGACACGTACGTTATAGTGGTGGATGACTTTCTCACCATCACTCACCATAATCGATAATGCTTCACATTCAAGAAATTTTTAAAATTATTTACAAGAATTTACTGCAATGTGTTCGCATTAGTGTTCATTCACTGGTGACTGTTCAGCCACTTGATCACTCACCTTACAAATAGCCAACATTTTTTAATTTTGTAATAATAAAAGATTCAAAAAAATTAAATAAGTTTAAAAGACATTTAGTGGTTTTAAAAAAATGAAAAAGTTCATTTTAGACCTAAGAAGATTTCAACAAATTTATAACAAAATACAAACCTTTGAAGATACATAACAACAAACTTAGAATCTTTTTACGAATTTTAAAAGGTTTCAAAATATTAAAAAAATGTTTATAAAAGTCGTAAAAAAACTTTAAATAATTTTTGATATGGTCAAATTAATTTTTAAAGAAACTTTGAGAAGACTGAAAGGTTTCGAAAAATTTCCAAAAAAATCTGGAAGATTTGATGCGATTTTTTAAATTTTGCAAAGTTTAAAAAATTTTAAAAACAATTCTGCATCATTTGAAAAAAAAAATAGTTTTAGAAATCTTGGAAAGATTTATTAAGAATCTTTAAAGGTTTCAAGAAAATAAACAATTTTCTTAATATTCCTAAAAAATTTAAAGTAATTTTTTAATTTGAACAATTGAATTTAAGAAGATAGTTTAAATATTATAAAACATTTCAAAAGATTTCCAAAATAGTTGAGAAAACTTTTTGAAATAATTTAAGGTAATTTCTGAATAATTTGAGGCAGTTGAAAATATATTTAGGTATTCCGAAAATTTAAACAAAAATGTCTTCCAAATTTCTACAATTCCTAAATATTTGTTAAACTGACTCGAATTTTTCTTAAAATTTGGTAAAATCCTGCAAAATACAAAAATTTTACTTCTTCGATTGATCTGAAATCCTCAAAGATCTTTTTAAATTTTTTTAAGAATCGTAGAAAAATTAGATTTATATAACCTGCAAAACACGTCAGAAAATGAACTTAAAAAACAAAGTTATTTAAATTTTCAATATAGTATTACAAATTATTTATCCCTGAAATTATGAATAGGTTGACATTTTTTCTTTCCCGACAGAAAAATCTTTTTTGTTTGAAAATTAAACTATTTCGTTAAAAATTGGTCTTTTTGGTTCAATAATTCATTTTTTTCTGGTAGAAATTTAATCTGTTTTGGTTAAATATGCAACTGCTTGGTGAAAAATTAATCTGTTTTGGTTGATGATTCCTCCATTTTGTTGAAAATGCGTCTTTTTTGTCAACTGAACTTTTTTTCGTTTAAAATAAATTTTTTTTTTATGAAATTCCAACTATTACATTTTTCATTCAAAATTGATTTTTTTTGTTGAAAATAAAACTACTTAATTAAAATTTGAAAAACTTACTTAAAAATTAATTTTTTTGTTTCAAGATTCAGCATTTCAGTTAAAAATTCATCTCGTTGGTTAAAAATGTGAATACTTGGTTGAAAATTCGTTTCGTTGGCAAAGAAATTAATCTAATTAATTACAAATTTATATTTTGCATTAAGAAAATAAAACTGTTTTGTAGAAAATTCATCTATTTTGGTGAAAATTTAATCTTTATTAGATCAAAATACAAATTGTTAAAAATTAATCTTTTGCAGTTGAAAATTCAACTATTTTATTAAAAATGTGTCTTTTTTCATGAATTCGACCGCTTTTAATTTGAAATTACAATCTTTTTTAGTATAAATATCAATTTATTATTTGTTGCATTTTTCGTTGAGAATTCACCTATTTAGTTGAAAATTAATACACTTTTGTTGATTGTATATATCAAAAATCTTCAAAAATATTTTCAAATTTTCTCAGGAATCATAAGAAAATTATATTTATATAAATTAAAAAATGAAAGAAGATTAAAAAAGAATTTATTCGAGATTTGTTTTCTATTAAGAATGATTGGATTAAAAGTCAGAGTATTATTCGAGCTGGTCAGTGCTTCTGAAATAAAAAATTCAATAGTCTTAAATTACTGATAAGAACTTGAAAATAGGATAACCTAAAATTGTGAACTCCCTTAGTTTTAAATCAAGTAAAATCAGGAAAAAAGATGTAAACACCAAATATAAAATGTTCTTGTTGATTCCAAGTTAATTAACAATAATTAAAAACACCCTGACGTTAGCTCACTTTACTGGATTGTAAAAATGCGTCCAAGCCCATAAAGACTTTGAGATAAGAAAGTATTTAGCAAAATCGCATTTCTGAGCATGACGTACCAGAAGCCATAGAAATATAAAATTGAGGCATTTTCTAGGAAGTACCTTGCAGTAATTTAATTCCTCACAAATTTTCCACTTTACAGGTGTGTACATTACAGGTGTCCTCGCGCACGTCATACCCTACAAACCGAAACAATAAACAAATATAGTACCGCACATCATAAAAGCGATTCCCTTGAGTTGGAATGCACTCACTAATGTTTACTAGTTACAACATTACGGTCCACGCATAAGGAAATCGTAAACTGCGAAAGAAGAGAACTGAAATCCTCGCAATAAAGTTCCCACCAGTCTGGAGTCCTATTTTCCGTAATTCGAGTTCTTCGTCCTGACCTTAACAGATGGAATAATTCCGGACGTGAAGCAATATATAATATATTTAATTCGTAAGTATATGTTTAGAAGAAAGGTAGAACTAAACTAAACTAACTAAAGGTGTTAAATAGGCGTTCATAATCCTAGATATGAAGCATCGATAGGGAAAGATGATGCATGGATAGTTGACCCTAAATGAGTTACGATTGCCGCGTGCCTAGGTGCTTATTACTCGCCTTTTTAAGTAACACTGTCCCGTTCTGGGAATTGTAAAGAAGTGTTCATAATGAAGCCCCATTTGCGTCATAACGCCACCTTAATGGCCATTTTGGTATTCCACGCTTTTTAAATGAGAGCCGTTTAGAAACCGTTTGACTTAATTCCTTCTTCCTGGGGTCTATCCGTACGTCCTCCTAACCTGACCTCCTCTTGCATCGGCTGGCTAATATGCTGAATTGTCGGAAAGACAGAATGCGAATAATTTATGGTATCTCCGGAATATAGCGGCAGCAGTCTTGAAAAGGTTCATATAATGCATAACTGTGTATTGGATTTAGCTGATATGAGCTTAGGATATGTTCATGGAGTGGAAACACTCATTGATTAAGTATATAAAACTAGTATACGTAAATTTATTATTTTTGAAGTCCTAACGGAACAAAGTGATGAAACTTAAAGTAGATGTTGAGGAAGTCAGTGGATCAGGCGATTATGGGTCATTCATATATATGTAACGTTCCGCATCGAAAGCGCTCACTTTTTCGATCATAGTTTAGGAAATTTCCGGGTTTTCATGAACAAAGGACAAAAAGTATTGATTTTGGGATGTCAATGGCAAATCATATATTTCATTATATGCTCTTTGTCGTTTTCCACCTTTTCTGGACTTTTTTCGAAGTTTTTTACAATGACCGTAACGTTAATCTTCACCTACCTTTTCGAGATTGGATTCTGGGACTCTTAAAGATACATTTTTAGGACTTCAAAATGAAAGAGGGGATTTTCAGGCTTTCTGAGGACAATTTAAAAAAAAAATGAGATGGCAAGGCTGTTTTCTCCCTAGAAATGATTTTCAATGTTTATAAACGGTGGGGGTTATTTTTGGGATACCCCGAGTCGAAGTTTCGTCGTCAGTTTCAACTTCTTTAAACGTAAGCGTTGTTCAATATAAGGTGAAAATATTAAAAACCGTAGTTTCGACTTCTTTCACCTTCAACGCCGCAAACTGAAAAAGTTGATCTTACTGATTTAACCATCATTTTAACTTCAAACCATGTTGTCCCATTTCACCTTCTCTTTTAACGTGATGATTGTTTTCAGGAGAGTTACTCAATTGTAATAAATTTAAATTTAAATACATCATTCACCCGCCCGAGAAAAGGGCTAAAGTGGAGTATAGATAAATTAGAAAGCTCAATATACTTTTTTAAGCGCAGACTTCTCATTTTGACTTCAGGTATGTAGGCAGTCAATGAGTTATTTCATATTACAAATGATTCTTTGCACCCTTTTTAAAAAAAATTGTTTTTCATCTGTCTGTTTCTAGCTTTTTTTTTATGCTATTTTTATATATTCATGTTTTTATTGTTCAAATTTTCAAATACAATACCTAACACTTTAGAAAAATATATATATTCTCATGATTGCAGTACTTTTTTACATATTAACATATTAGCA
>NC_046658.1:111122054-111136522 GCF_010883055.1 Belonocnema kinseyi | reverse complement strand
CGTGCGTTGTTGCGTGTGTGTGAAAACAGGATGTTCTTTTTATCTTGTGACATTAAAATATCTTAAGAAATGTGCATACAAAGAAAAAATGTCCATGATGAGAACTTTGTATTTTTAGAGTGGGAGAAGCAAATCGGCAACAATTTACCCCATACCCCACCCTCTCAAGGCGGTAGGGGAGGGGATAGCTTTAGAACTTCAAATTGAAACCAACATTTTCTATTGCAGTTTCAGATTCTCCATTAAAAAATAAGTAATATTTTATTTGAAAAAATGTTTTTGATTCACGTCAGACGGCGATGCATTTGCAAAAAATTTAATTGCTAACTGGTCAAGGAATGCGGTTTCAAACGAAAGTAAAACGAAGATTCTTATTTCTTTGTTTTATTTGAACAAAATAAAAAGAAATAAGAAGACTTTAAATTAATTTCCTCAAAATTTTAAACTTATTTTTGAATAACACCAGGTACAGAATTTGGAATGCGGAAGCCGCACCTACATTCCACCCCCGGTGACCTAACTCTCGGTTGCGCGAAATGGAAAAAAGTTCCATAAAAGTATAAGTATTTTGTAATGAAGAATTTGGATGGGTGATTCTTAAGATATTTCAATATGACAAAATGAAAAGAACACCCTCTTTTCACGTGAGTGTGTGTCTGCCTGTGTGTTTGTGTGTGAGTGTGTCTATTAAGTTCTAAGCCTTTTATTGTCACCTAAAGCTAATATGTTAAGACAATACTTGTAAGATCAACTTTGTCAGTTTGCGGCGTTGAAAGTGAAAGAAGTCGAAACTACGGGTTTCAATAGTTTCACCTTGCAATTGAATAACGCTTACGCTTTAAGAAGTTGAAACTGACGACGAAACTTCGATTTACTTCATAAGGGCGATAAATGTCTGTATTTCATTATCTAGTTTAGTAGGATGGAATATCCCCGTGCTGCCGCGCCGGAGACCCGTGTTCGATTCCCACCAGCTTCATATTTTAATCGCATTTTTCTGTTTCAGCTTGTAATGTAATATTGCGGAATGTATATAATAATATATAAATTGTAATCATGTGTACTGTACAATGTAATTTAAATAAATATAAATAGTTCGAAACAGTTCAAAATCCCATAATAGGTCTGCATTCACGTCGTATGCTTGCGAAAAGAATACGTGTGTTCTAACCTTCAACGCGACGCGGCGCAAGTTAAGTCTTTTTTTCGTCTGCTAATTTGACTAAACCAATTTTTAACAAAGTCGCTTACTAAATTAATGCACTGGGCCTTCTCGACGTCACTATAGTCGTTTGCAAATATTTGAATCTTCTGCAGATATTAATGCAAGAAATGTAGAATTTTCTTTTACCGAAATTAGTAAGTGGCTATAATACATTACTTGCTGCTTTATTAGTTACTACTCGAAGTAGAAAAGGTTAAAAAAGTCCCTCTATGTCCCTCTATTGAAAACTAAAAAAAGACAAATCTAGTCTGATTTTTAGCAAATATTGAAGCAAAAGGTTTCTCCGTGTATTCCTTAATGATTGCGAAAAACGCTGAAATGAAGATGAGACCACAATATCGTTTCACCTTCATTTCGGCTGTAAAACTTGTAAAAACAGTAATAACTACAACTTTTGAAGATGAAATGAAGGCGAAAATACATTAGCTGACATTGAGACTTTAACTTCATTTCATCTTCACTCACCTTCATTGATGAAAGTGAAAGAAGTTGAAAGTGACGATGAAACTTTGACTCGGGACCTAAGAATAATTTTAAACGTTTGTAGGTTGATGGGTGGATTTATGGCGTCTAAGGTCTTTTAGGAGTTGGAAACGGCCGGGGTGATTTTGGAGGAGTAAAGGGATGTCTGTTAGTGCCTGAAACCGGCAAATTTTATTTTTTTCAGCCTAGAGATGTTTCTTAGGGGTTGCAAACTATTTCGAAGATATTTGGGGTGCCTAAGGCTCATTTGTAGGAGCATTGAACATCGGGAATTCTTTTCGGAGTGCATAAGTACGATCATTTCGGGTGGTTAACCCTGTGGATCAAAAACCATGGGGATGATTTTTGGGGTGCCCAGAGGTGAGTTTTAGGGGCTAGAACCAGAGGAGGTGATTTTTAAGCTGTCTAGGAAAAAATTTAAGGGGTAATAAGAAGCTAGGGTAGTTTTGGGGGGACCTTTCATGCTCTTTATGCGTTAGGAATAAGAAAGGGTGGTTTTTTGGGTATCTTAATAGAATCTTTATGGTTGGGAAACAACTAGGTTGGTTTCAGGGTGCCTAGAAATGATTTTTAGACATTTTAAACAGTGTGGTTAGTTTTTGGGGTGCCTGGAGTGGATTTTTAGATGCTCAAAACGACTAGTATGGATTTTTGTGTGCCTGGAGAAAATGTTCAGAGGTTGGAAATGGCAGAGATCTTTTTTTGGGAGCCAAGGGGTCACTTCTAAGTTCTGGAAATGGTTAGCGTGGCTTTCTGACTAGCTGGAAAGAATTTTTAGGAATTGGAAACTTCAGGGGTATTTTCAAGGAGCGTAGAGGTGACTTTTAATTGCTGAAAACGAAGAATGTGTGTCTTTGTATGCTACAGAAGGACAACTTTTAGAGGTTAGAAACGTCAGTGATGTTTTTTAGAAACCTCGGGATGACTTTTAACAGCTGGAAACGGAGGTTGTGGGTTTGTGTGTGCCTAGAGAATATTTTCAGAGGTTGGAAAAGGCAGAGGTTCTTTTGTGAGCCCAGGGACGACTTTTAGCTGTTGGAAACGAAGGGTGTATGTTTTTGGACACATAAGGAGAATTTGTATAGGTTCGAAACGGCAGGGGTATTTCAGGGAGCCTAGGGATGACTTTTAGGTGATGGAAACGGTGGGTGTGGGTTCTTGTGTGCTTACAGAAAATTTTAAGAGATTGCGTGATTTTTTGGAAGCCTAGGGATGACTTTTAGAATCGAAAAAGCGACCGGGGTGGTTGTCTGGGGTCCCTAGAAATTATTTCCAGGTATTAGGAAGAGCGCAGGTGGTTTTTGGGTTGCCTAGAAAATCATTTTAGGGGTTCGAAATAGCGAGGGCAGAGTTAAGGTACCTAGAGATGAATTTGAGGCATTGTAGATGATGTAACTGATTTTTGAGTAGCCTAAGGATGAATTTTAGAAGTTGCAAATGACTGGGATGGTGTTTAGGTGCTTAATAAGAATTTTAAAGGATGGAAAACAATGAGGGTGGTTTAGAGATGTTAAGAGATGAGTTTTAGAGATTGTAAATAGTCTGGGTGATTTTAGTAGTACCCGAAGTTGATTTCTAGGAGCTGAAGACGATAGGGATGTTTTAGGGGTTCCTAGAGACTTTTTGAAGAATTAGAAATGGCGGGATGTTTTTGGAGTTCTGAAAGTTGATTTTTAGCGATTTTCAGCCGCGGGGTGGTTTTTTTGGGTTTTATAGAGATGCTTTTTAGGGATTAGAAACGGCATGGGTGGTTTTGTAAATCATCTTTCATCAGATGCGGAAAGGAATGCTCTACATATTGTAACATAAACCCTCGACAGATTTTAAATTTTATAATCGTGACTCTTAAAAATATTTCCTTCCTCGACCGATCTGGAATAATTTTATCGAGATTAATAATTTTTTTCTCTACACTAATTTTCTCGGGGCTTTTAAGTACCCAGAGATTATACCCTTCATATCTTGACACATTGATATAATCCGTTTATTCAAATATCTCAATTTAAATATCCCAAGGTCGTCAAGAAGGCATCTTTTTATTGAAAGTGGAGAATAACACACACGAAGAAATCGACTCGATCCTCATTGCCGTTCTCATTCTTCCCTTCGTTTCTTCTAATTTCCGATGCGGCTACTTTCTTGCCACGAAAACCGCAGTATGGAAACGTGCAATCGCTTAAAACCTGTCGAGGCATTCCTCTCTTCTTATCTTTTCTCTTTCCATCTCATCGTACTTGATGTGATGCGATGAAGCGAGGTAGACGCAAAACATTCGATATGAGTGTAATTGCAGTTTATTTTTTTCAGATTCTCGTAAAACATTACATAAAATAAATAAATGAAATAGTCCGTGAGAAAGACCCCAATACCATCACAAAAAATCATTTTTAGATTTTGTTGCTTATTAATCTGTAGTAACAAATCACTTCTTTACCACTTTTTGTGATAGAGGTCAACGAGAATTAATTCTCGTGGAAATGAGTGCACATTTAGATGAAGGAACTTATACTTGTGCCTCGAGTTTTACTCAGGAAGATATTTATTCACGTTTTAAGAGGAAGAGAGCGTAATAACTTATGGAAATATATATTAACAGATAACATATTAAGATTCTGTTTTATTGCAAGATATAAAAAGGGAAATTGCCATCAAACTTTCATCTAATAGAACCCACAGAAATAGGTTTGTTTGAATGAAATTCTTTCTTCAAGAGCAAAGAATTACTTGTTTGATTCAAATCAAATTAATTTGATCCAAATACATCACTGTTTAGATTAAACCAGTTTTATTTCAATCAAACGAATTCTTTTTTTGATATAAATAAGAGTCAAACAAACAGTATTCTAAGAAATTCGAAATTTTTTAAACTCAAGATTTCTAGATTTTTAAGGGCTGCGAATTTGTGACGGATTATTTAATTGGGAATACATTCAGTTAAAAATGGTTAGTTTTTAATGCCTCCATTCACAATTGTACAATTCTCAACGATTCAAAATTTTATTACAGTTTTTTTCAAGTTACAATTTTCAACATTTTTTCTTTGAAATTGTTTGAGTTTTAATCATTCAATGAGAAGATTTCAATTTTTTACAAACTGTTTTATTTACGAATAGAATATTATCGTGAAAACAAGTGGGATAACGAACTGTTTCAAAAATCTAGCAATCATTGTTGTTAAAAACTTGATTAGCTTTTAATTACTTGAAATTATTTTATATCTTAAATCTCGGTATTTAAAAACTTAATTTACGAAAAGTATGTGTACCTGACTGTACCTTTCGCTGCAAATTATTTTTTTAAAAAGTATTTTAGTATGAAATTATTAGTTTCGAAGAAGACATAAAATTTCTTCTAAAAATTCAGGTTGTTTTAGTTTTTTGATCAGAAACAAGCATTTTTGAACAAAAATAATTAAATTTATATAAAAGTTCATATTTACATTAAATCCCTCAATTCACCTCCCCACATTTACCCTCTCTTCCCCTACTTATTCTCCCCTCATTATCTCCTAATTCCCCTACATCCTCTTAATTTCCCTTACTTTTTTCTTATCATTTAATCATTTAATCTCACTTCCAAAACTTCTCCACTCATTTCCCATCACATCGCCTATAACACCTCCCCTCATTTCCCCTCACTTCCTTTACTTCCCCTGGTTCCCCTTATTTCCCACTACTTCACTTACCTCCCTCCCCCATTTCCTCTTACTTCCACTACTTTCCTTTTCATAATTTCCCCTACTTATTCTTTTCCCCCTCTTTAACTTCTTTCCCTCCTTTTATTTTCTCTACTTTCTCTCCCTTGACTTCCTGTCACTTATCGCCCACTCATTTTCTCTCACTTGACCTTCTTATCCTCCCTTAATTTCCCGTAAACTTCCTCTCTTTATTTCCCCGCCTCACTTAAATGGCCCTGCTTCCCTTAATTTCACTCTCAACATTTCCAACCCTTCATTTCCTCACACCTCCCCTCCTTGTGCCTTCTGCCCGGAGCTAAAAACTCCTAATAAATGTACCTATTCAATTAAAAACATTTGACTTATAAATGTTAATGTGTTAATGTTAATATGTGTTAATATTAATGTGTGTAAATATTTTTTATCCATTGAACCGAAGTGCTAAATAATTTTAGTCTACAATTCGCATTCATGTTTAACACTTGAGTAAGTAAGTAAAGTTTCTCTAATTTCTCGGTATCTTTTACAACATTAAATAAATTTCCTCGAGTCAAGGACTTCTTTCAATGCATTTCTCCACATAAAACATGCAATTCAAGCACACGAGATTACTAAATCATAGCACTGCAAACATTTATTGACCCTCATCTTCTAATAAGTTTTTGCTTCTCGAGGAAATATTTTCCTGGTCCAGTGCACCATTAATATTATTACAATAAAACGTAGAAATCCATTTGTCAGTGTGCAAAGTAAAGTTAGTATTGCAAATTGCCCATTGAACAAAATTCGAGCACGCTTTCGCCTTTCACGTTGAAACGTTCATACGCGCTTTTCGCTTCCCCTTTTTATCGATTTTTTCTTTTTCTTTAACGTGCACTCGATACTTGATACTTCAATTCCCTGTGGCACTTTTCTCGGTTCCAGTTGAATCTACGTATGTGGTTCTCTTTTTAAAGCAGGACTCGCATTCCTCGGAGCGATAAGTCGATAACGCGCAATCTATGAGCACTAAGCTAATGTCGACCGAGGAATGGGATTGTTGCATATTTGCAAACATTTTTCCAGGTGAAATTAAAAAAGCACTAGAAAACTAATGTAATTACTAAAGGAACGCTTTTTTAATCAGTTTAAAATTTTTTTTACTGGTGAAGAAGTATGTTTTTAAATTTTTGCGGGGAAATCTGATTGGTTCAGTAGATTGCCGGATGTAACACAGTCTCAGTAGTGCGGTTGTCCATCTTTGCGTTTATTATTTAAAACTGCTTTAAAAGTATAAATACAAGGCCTAAAAGTTGTTTCAAATGTGTAGAATTTCACTCAAACCAGGATACAAAGTCGATTAGCAAATCATGCGAGTTGGTAACCAAAGCAGCCTGCACCTTACTTACACAAGATGCCAATCCTCAATCGCCGCGGGCCTGAAAGAGCGATTATGTTCTTTCAGAAGAATCTAAGTTGCAGGGAGGAGGGATACCTGGCAGATGCGCAATTGCAGGAAGAAGGGGTAGTTAGCGAATGCGTATGGCGTTACTTAGTTCTCTAGTGAACTAAATGCCCATGTAGTTCGCAGTGACGTCAACAATCGAGAAAACAGCAACTTAGATTCTTCTGAACGAGCATGTAAATCGCAAGTTCCGGCGCGGGTATTGGGGGAAAAAAATGAATCTCATGATTCTGACACGTGATTCATAAAAACTTGAGGTTATCGTTCGAAACATCTCGCTCTTATGTACTTGAATGATATTAGTTATTACTGTCTTTTTAGGTTTTATATTTTGATTTAAATTGTCATTTTTAGTAAGATTCGCTTAAGACCGGCTGCTGCTTTTCGCCAATTTTAAGTCAACAAATATCTCTGTTATAAATTATAAATTGAATCTTCGTGAGCTGTCTGCGAGATACTTCTTTAGTCAATGGAGCAACTAATACCAAAGGTCACATATTTGTTTCAATAAGGATTTCAGTACTTTTTCTTGAATAATTTTTTTCTCAGAAATAAAGCAATTAAAAAAATCCACTTCTTATCCAGTAAATTAAAAAGTATTTTAAGTAATTAAAGTAAATAACTTGTAATTCAGAGTAATCCTAGTCATTCGGAGTAATTAACGAATGTAATCCAAATACTTTTCAACTGTTTTTTTTTAATCATCTTTCTGGCTTGCAATTTAATTAACCTTAAAAAAAAATAGATTTTTGGATTAAAAATACATCTGTTTTGCAGAAAATTCTCCTTTTTAGATAGACCTTTTAATGCTTTTGTAGAAAATTAAACTATTTGGTTCAAGTTCAACTATTTTGTGGAAATTCTTCTTTTTGGTTCAAAAATTCATCTCTTTTTGTTGAAAAATTTAATCTTTTTTGGTTCGAAATGCAACTATTTCTTTGAAAATCAATTCTTTATTTTGTTTCAGGATTCGACTAATTTCTTGAAAATCCTTTTCTTTTTGTTTGTTTAATTTAACTTCTTTTAACCTAAAATTAAAATATTTTTAGTTGTAATATCAACTGCTACATTTTCATTTGAGAATTCATATTTTGGGTTAAATATTTTAAAAATTAGTTGAAAATGGAACAACTTTGTTCAAAATTCATTCTCTATTGTTGAAAATTGAACTTTTTTGTAAAATTCTTTTTTGTGCTATAAATTAATTTGTTAACTAAAAGGTTGACTATTCTATTTTCATTTAATATTTATGTATTTTGTTGAAAATTCGTCTTTTTGGCAGAGAAGTAATTTTTTTATTAAAAATGGCACTCTTTGTTTGAAAAGTTCTCTTTTTTAGTTAGGAATTCAACTATTTTCATGTAAATTCCCATTTTCAATTAGTAAAGTAATATTGTATTTGATTTAATTACAAATTAAAAATTTAATTCATAATTGTGTCTAGCTTAGGATGTTTCGACAAAAGATTACAGTATATTCTTAAAATATAATATTAATCACTAACGAATAACGAAATAAATCAATAACACTAAAAAATGATTACTTTCATGAGTTGTTCATTGTTATTTAACTTTATACTACAATTTCATAAAAATTTTAATTTTTGCATTTCTTGCAAAAACAATCAGGTAAACCAAAAATTGCATATGAAACAAATGTTTGATTTCAATAAGAACTAATAGTCTCAAAAAAACAGTTTTGGTTAAATGCAGATTATTTTAAGTGATGCAGCATGATTGGCAACCACAACATTTAATTATTAATATCTAGCGAACGACCATGAATTCGCAATATCACCTCATACCGTCGAATTCACGAGATCATTCTGCACAATATCCATTTAAAAAATTCCGAGGACCTTTTAGGTCATACCACCTCTCCTATGTGACTCTCGGACATTCGGAATTGCTTTAGCTTTTTGAAAGAAGATGAAAGGTGAATTTTCTACAGATGAGGGAGGCAGGTGGGAGGGGCAAGATAAAATCATGAAGCGTGTAGTCTATCGGTCACTGACAAGGTAATTTTGAAAGTCGGACTGGTATTTTTAAATCGATTGTAAACAATCTGAGAGCTCCAAAATTCTTCCTATATAAATTCATAGTGAGATTCATATATATTATATATACATATCCATATACACCTAAACGGTAACATCCAAGAGGCGTGTCGCACATTCGGGAACACCTTACTCTCATTTATTCTATTAATCATCGATAACAGAAAAACATGTTTCCGATAAGAAGCTACTCTTATGAAAAAAACAGGAAAGAAAAACAAGCGACGGGCAGTATTAGAGAATTGATAGACGTATCTTTTTTATCCTGGATATTAAGCGATGAAAATGATGCCGACTACACTATTAGATTATATTTTTTTATAAACAAATTAATAAACTTTCGCTAAAAATAACTACATCTAGGTCCAGCAAATGCGGATTAGTATGGATTATAGCGGATTACCCTGAATTACCTTTTTATACAGAATTACCCAGGGTTATCAGGGTAATTCTGTCAACAAATCGTTGACTCTTCTATAAATTACATTGATTTTTAACCATTAGGGATGAATTCTTAACGAAAAATGACATATTTGATATTTCAACCAAAACAGATTTTATATTTTCAATTTAAAATAGTTGGAGTGAACCAAACAAATTTTAAGAAAATAGTTGATTTTTTCAACCAAAAAGGATACCTTTTAACGAATCTGTTTAATTGTTAACAAAATAGCTTGATTTTCTACCAAATAGTTGAAATTTGAAAAAATGTGACAAAAAATATAATATTTACATTTATCCAATTAAAATTTTTTCTTAAATATAATAAGTAAATGCACAACCAAAGAGAGGAACTTTCAATTGAAATGATACATTTCCAATCAAAAAAATGAATTTTCAAGGAAGATTCCAACTTTACAAAACCAAATTGCTAAAAAATACATGAATTTCCAACTAGGAAAGACAATTTTTCAGTGCGAAAAAATAATTAATTAACAATAAAACGAATTTTGAAGATAATTACTTAAATTTTCAACCTATCATTTTCAACTAAACTCAAGAATCTTTAACCAGAAAACTCAATTTTTAACAAAGTAGTTGAATTTATAACTAAAAAATATCAGTTTTCAAATAAAAAAATAATATTTAACTAAGCAGCTCAATTAAGTAGTCGAACCCTCAACCAAGATGAATTTTCTGCCAAAGAAGGCAAATTTGTAAGAAAATACACGAATCAGGAATTAATTACTGAATTTATAACAGAAATCTTAATTTTATATATAAAAAAAACTAAATTTCTGAACTTCTAACTAAGAAAGACAAATTCTCAAAGCAAGAAAATGAATTAATTAAAAAGAAAAAGTTTAATTTTAAACCGAGCCATTTTCAACTAAAATTAAGAATCTTTAACCAAATAACTGTATTAAAAAAAAAAACAGTTGAATTTATAACTAAAACAAGATCAGTTTTCAAATGAAAATCGAACGGTTAAATTTTCAGTTAAGAAATTCAGTTTCAACAAGAAAACAGCGAAAGATTGTGCAACAATATAATCAAAATTTCAACCAAAGAGATGAACTTTTCACCAAAATAGATGAATTGTTAACTAAAAACGACAACTTTTCTGTTATAAAAATAATTTTTTAAATAAAAAACGAATTTTTAATAAAACCGTTAAATTTTTAACAAACAAATGATTTTTTAACCAAATAGTTAAATTTCCAAACCAAAAGGATAATTTTTCAACAAAACAGTGGAATTTTCAATCGAGTTAATGATAATATCCTTAAGGTAAGAGAAACGTATTTATACTAATAGAACATCGTAAAAAATTTACTACCTTTATTTCAAAACTTAAACTTAGTTAAAAAATCTCGAAAATATATTTTAAATTTTTCGAATTAATATAAAAATTTAGAGGATGCAAACATCAAATTTACGTAAAAAATGAAGTATTCCTGCTGCGTTATTTTGATCATGGAAATATAGAATTTTTCGGATTATTTATAAACTATTAATATAGTATACGTTACTTTACATCTAAACAATTCCTTATTTTAAAATAATATTTGTTCTATACAAGGAACAAAAAGCGCTTCTTTGTAAATCAGTTTTCACTTCCTTTTTGTTCCTTTCATTTCTTTCGACGATTTTCATAAATGACTCACAAGTTGTTTAGGAATTTCATTAAAGACTAATGTGACGAAAGTTGGATTTTAGCAAATAAGAGGTCATTAAAATTTAAATTCAGAACTAATTTTAAGGGAAAGACATAAATATCAGCTAATTGTGGAAATAACTAATTTCCGAACACCTTCCATTTACGAGAAGAAACTGATACTTTTTTTCATTGAATTAATTACGTCGGTTTGCCTTTTTGAATACTGATTATCATCACCGGATATTTCACCTCTTCAGATGTCTGCGGAGAGGAAAAAGTGAGTGATGACACTTCTCTCAACGTCCACCGACACTAACGTTGAATGTCAGCGTCCATTTGACTTCAGTCATAAAAAGATGTTTTGTAATAGAAATTATTTCCTATTTTCAATTTCATATTTTTATCCTCTTTGGAACTGATTTTCTATTTTTTTTTATATTTCTATTTTCTAAATTCATTTGCATATATTTGTTTTCAAAAGGGTTACTCATGAAATACTCTTTTTTTAGTTTAACTAACACCTTGACTCGAAAATTGCTTTATTTTGATCCAAATGATCCCTTATTTTTTCCAGATTAAAAAAAAATGCAGTGGTTGCTATGGAGTTTTTACGCAGAAAACTCTATTTTTAAAAGTTTAAAATTTTCATTTCTACAATAATTTTAACTATCCCATCTTTTACAATACAGGAAATTCTTTACCAGAATGCCATCAGAACTTCAAAACTTTTTTCGCCATGGAAACAAATTTAAGGAATTAACTCACTTAAAGTTGCTATTTCACGACCTAAATGTAGCTGCGATGTTAAATAAACGTAATTAAATGTGAAAAATAATTACGAAAAAACTAAAAAATGAATCAATTCTGGTGAAAGGGAAACCGTTCGTAGTAAATAAATAAGTTTATAAATAGTTTACTAAATAAGTTTAAATAATTTTAAAACAAAATTGAAAAAGATTTCATAATATTTTTAATGATTTCCTAAAATTTCGAAAAAGATTGCAAACTATTTTAAATAACTTTTTTTCAATTTTCGATGAGCTAAAAAGAATCTTATAAACAATTCGAGTATGTTTAAAAGACATTTAGAAGTTTTGAAAAGATACAAAAATAAGTTTAAATTTAAAAAAATAATTGAAAACGTAGATTTTCTGATAATTCCGAACAAAACATGCAGAAGGGGTTTTAGGGATTTTGAAAGGTTTTATGATATTAACCAACTTTTCTTATGATTAGTGGGAAAATTTAAAAATATTTTTTCAAGTTGAAAAATAATATTAAGAGAGTTTTCAAAAAGATTTGAAAATATTTAAAAAGATATCCTAAATTTCCAAAAAAGTATTTGAAACGTTTTAAGCATTTTGTTTAATTCTGAAAGATTTTTCGAAATTACAGGATTAATTCGATTCAGTTTAAAACATATTTGAGATTTTTAGAAATTTTGAAGAGATTAAAAGTTTTTTTAAACTTTGAAAGATTTCGGAAAATTTATCAAATATTTTAAAATTTTTCCCAAATTCTAAATCTTTTATGACTTGAATTTTACCTAAAATTTCGTAAAATCCAGTATGATAAAAAATTTTCCTAATAATTTTGTAGATATTTTTTCGATATGTCCGATATCTTGAAAAATATTTTTAATTTTTCTTAAGAATTCTGCAAAAATTAAATTTATATAAGCTTAAAAAGAAATGAATAGTCTTAAAAAGTAAACATTTCTTCATATTTTTATTTTGTATTAAAAATTATTTTCTCGTTTAAATTACAATTTAGTAAAAACTTTTATATTTCTTGACTGAAAAATCTTTTTTGGTTGAAAATTCAACTTTATTTTTATTTAAACAAAACAATTTCTTCTATGAGAATAAAACAATTTTCGTGTGCCAGAGAAGTTCTTTTTAAAGAAAAGGAATTTTCGCACTTGTTTCGGAACAACGCAATTTATAAAAAAAAGTTAAAGATGAAAGTTTTGCCGAATTAAAAAAGTTCTACAAAAATTACCACTTCAACTTTTATATGTGTTTTCCAGAAAATTTGCTTTTCCCCTTTTAAAAATCTTTGAAACAAATAAAATTATTTTCTGGAAACCCCCACCTGTTTTATTTTGTTTATATATTTTTTTACAGTATCTTCTTACATAAGGAAGGCATTCTCTCAGTTTTATGGAGGTTAAACCATATTTGAGACACTGAGACTTATAATTGGAATATATTGATTTAAAAAATGTTATAAGTAATATTTAATAATTTGTTGTGCTTAAGACTTAATTAATATTATGTACTGAAATATCTTAATAACGACATTATGCCAATATTATTATAAGTTTAAAATGAGTGAAAACCATCGTTTTCAGATAATGATCATAGAAGATTTGCACTACTATGCATGTCTCATTGTCTCATCGTCTGAAAACGAGAAATTAAAAAGAAAACATGTCCGAGCCCAGATAGCACAAAAGTTTCTTTGAATATTCCTGCAATATTCTAATGGAATTTTTAAAGAATTTCACAAAAATTTTCCAGAAAGGCTCCCAAAAGTATAGTAGGTAAATGAACCCGCATCAAACAAGTTTTCAAAGGAAGGCTTGGGGAATGCTCCTTAAAATGTTCGCATTATATTAATGCAATTAATTTAATTAATTAAATTCCTCACAAAAATTACCGGAACCGTTCTTGGGAACCCTCTCAGATACACGGAAATTTAGTTACTTCCGGAAATCTTTCTGGAAAATGTTTGAAATTCTTCGAATTTTTCGTTAGAATATTCCAGGCGTATTTCAGAAAACTGTTGTGCTATCCGAGAGTATTCAACAACAACTAAGACCCAAACAAATTAAAATAAGGAACAAATAAATAAGTGAAATGGAGCCGATGTAATAGATTCACATTAATGTTATAGTAGTTTTTTTTACTTGTACACTTTCTTTTGGTTATTATGCGAAAAAGGAAGTGATGACGTTTGTTTCGGCGGCTCTTTAATCGGCATCAAAGTGCCGCAAAACGTTTCCGCACGTTAGAGAAATACTGCTACAAAAGTGTCATTACCGTGCCTCTTTTTCTCTCGGTTTCTTGAGAGACTCGTTTAGAATCTAAATCTATAAATGTCTAAGAAGCCAGTGATGAAGATAGAGACCACCCAAAACTTGTAAAAACGAGAGGAGATAGTCGAGCATGGATTTATGCGTTTTCCTTGATATCCTAATCCGTGTCAACTGCTGCACGTATCGACCTACTCAAGAAGACCCGTTACATTTTGCTATCCTTTTCCCTCCTCAGTACCCTTTTCACTCTTTGCTCCTTTAACTTTTAGAATGCTGCAAACAAACTGAAATCATAAAACTCGGTACATCATTGTATAGCCTCATCAAAATTGTATTCTCCAGGGCGCACAGTGGGGTGAAATCGGAAAACGAGGTTCAAAATGACATTTAGAACGCAATTATGCACCGATTTTAGAATTTTTTTTTTTGAAAAATTCAGAACT
>NC_046658.1:111109938-111121954 GCF_010883055.1 Belonocnema kinseyi | reverse complement strand
GTTTGCATTAAAATAAAAATTAAATAAACAAAAAAATAAAAAATCTACTCTCACCATTTTCTGAAAAATTTAGTTCTGAATTTTTCAAAAAAAAAATTCTAATATCGGTGCATAATTGCGTTCTAAATGTCATTTTGAACCTCGTTTTCCGATTTCACCCCACTGTGGGGCGGTAGATCAATCTCAGAAAATTATTCAACAGGATTTTTGCAAAACTTTGTTTTCAAATTCCCTGATTTTTCCTGACTATTTTTTCATTTTTCCTGATCAATAATATTTAAAGAACAAAATTCTAATCTTGTAGTGGATTGTAAGGTATAGTGTCAGTGTGGGGCACGGTGTAAATTACTAAAATCCCCGCGTGATTTCAAGTTATATTTAATAATAACGCGACAAACACCAAGTTCACGTTTTAATCCTTTGAAAGAGACTATCATTTGAAATTTGCTATTATAACCTAGAAATATAAAAAATTCTCGTTATAAAGGTTATAAATGTATTTTCATTCCTATTACTAATTTTCTATTAAAATATACTACAAAGGATTCTCTTTACTTAACCGCCCAATTTCAATCTTTAGTCTTTTGATAGAGATCAGCAAATTTGAGGTTATAATCTGCAAGTATTGAAACTTATCTTTAGGATGCTGTTTCCATTTCTGAATATAATTTCTCATTTCAAGCACACTTCAAGCAATTCTCTTTATTTATTAAATGTGATTTCGAATATTATTGATGAATGCTTGTTTTGTATTTTCGCGCCTTTGATACCTGTCGGTAAGCAAGATAACTGTTACAGCCAATTGCAGAAATTTACAAGCTGAATAGAAATTTCAAGGATTAAGAGATTATAATTAGGTTCTGCAACATACTTTGATCGGTAATAAAACATTTTGAGTAATTTTTCTTCACTACATTATACTCTCAAGAATTATTATATTGTACACTTTTTATACTACAATGCACGATTAAAATAACCAGCATCAATCTAAGGGACACTATGTCCCACGGTATGGGGTACGATGACCGAAATGCAAGACCAACAAATTAATTAAATATCAAATAATGACATATTTAAGAAACGGGTTTGAATAATGACATATGTAACTGGATAAGATGAGTTTCTCACCAAAAAATACACACATCAAAACCACATTTCAAAAATAATTCGCAGGACATTTTATTCGGAGCCCGGCGTCATACCCCACTCTGCCCTAACATTTTGATTGAAGAATCTTGTATACGTGTAGTTAAATCATTTTAATTTTACTCTCTAGGCATAGGAGTCAAGGGAAATGAGAATTCCTGCAAATTTTAATCTGGAACTTTAATTTTTTCTGGGAATTATGGAGTAGAAAAGAAATAAAAAAGGCAATTTTCTCGCAACAGGAAAGAGAAAAAAAGTACGAAGGAAACACAAAAACCTTCCTGAAACTATAAGGAGTTCTGCCCGGGGTTACGAACCCCTAAAAATTTTCAAAAAAATTCTAACATAAGAATAGAAATAAGAAATATACTACCTTCTTCCTCACATTACTTCCCTCCTCACCAAGTGAGTTACGCCTAGCCCGAAAGGGAAACGGCTAAATGGCATAATAACAATTACGTTTTAGATTTATAACACGATTTTTTTAAATATCCTTAATTTGTCTACTTCGAAATTAATTTGCCCAATTATTTGGTAGTAGTGTATCATGGTTAAACAAAATTTCAACGGTAAACAAAATAATTGTTCACCTGCTTTTTCTCAATTTTTCTCGAAAATTGTTTCATTATTTTCAACAACATACATGTTAATCATTAAAATTGGTTAAACTGTTTTCAAGTAAAATTACTTTTTTTATTTTCCTTTCCCTCTCCATTAATTTAAAAAATTCGATCAAAATTTCTTCTGAAATATCCGGAAATCACTTGAAACTTCTTAAAGCTTTTAAAGTTAAATAAATAAACCATTTTTTTTTAAAATACCAATTGAAATTTCTTTGAAATATTTTAAAATATCTTACAATATTTAACATTCTTTTAATTCTTTGTTAATGCCTAGATATACTTGAAAATATTTGAAATATTACGAAATCATTCAATTCTTGTTTAAAAAATTCTTTAAAATCAATGAAAATAGTATAAAACTTCGCAAAATCACACATTATCTGATAACGTTTCTTGCAATCCTGGATAATTAATTAAAAGGTCTTGTCAGGTTTTAAAATCCCTTAAAACAAATGAAATCCTATAGGATATATTTTAAATCCTTTGGAATTATTAAAAATATCCTAAAACTTTATAGTTCATATAAAAAAGTTTCAAAAATTCCTAAAATCCTCAGTATTTTTTGAAATACCTTGACATTTTCAAAAGCTCTTAAAAATTCCTTGGATTTTTTTTTAATTTCCTGATGTATGTCACGTCTTTCGAAATCTTTCGAAATCTTTTGAAATTTTGTAATGCTCTGGAAAATTCCTTAAAATTTCTTAAAATATCTTAAATAATTAAAATCCATTTCTTTAAATTTATAAAAAAAAAAAATTTAGAACCTTTTAACGTACCCTAAAATAATTCAAAAGAATTAAAAAATTCAAAAATAGGTATAGACTTGAATGCAATAATGTTTGACCCATAGGATAATTTATTGAAAGAAAAGTGACTAAAATGATATTTTCATTATAAAAAGTTGCTATACGGACTTTATCTGAAAAAAGCGATCTGAGAAAATTAGTGACTTTTCCCTGGCCGACAAAATATCCTATCTTTTCTCTGATTTCCCCTAAATTACTGTTTTACCTACCTTGCGACCACCCTGATGAAACTTTAAAGAAATTTCTTTAACATAAATTTTATTACATTTTTACATTCAGAAGAAACTTGTTTTCTTTTAGTGCTGCAGGTAACTCTTCCAACGAGATCGAAAGTAATTTAAACATTAGTTTTATACGACGGCACTATTTACATTTTTGTAACATTTAAATTATGTATATTTTCTGTCCATAGTGGTATTTATGATTTAAGAAATTGGAAATTGATCTCCGTTTTTATTAATTATGTAGATTCCTAACGTAGGTTGAGCCCAATATGAGTGGCAATAAAAAGGTACTATTTCAATACTCTCGTATGGTGTTTATGGTAGGAATACTTTTCACATGGACTGGAATTCAAAATGCACTTTCATTTTTATCATAAACTCATTTTATGTTGGGAAGTAGTTACGTAACTTGGGCACTTTCGATATTCTAAACTGCTTTTTCATAGAAGAAATTTTATGAAGTTTTACATGAAATAGGATTCATTTTCTCTCTAATTATTAGAAACTTTATCTATATGTTGAGTGCAATTTTCGATATTGTTTTATTCAAATGGACCTTAATGGTCTTACAAGCTGGGGGTTTAAAAATAAAATGCGTATTTTTTTATATTTAAGTAACGATAGTATTGATCTATTTTATTTTAGCGTCTGATGTTTGACACAATTATACATGTAAAATAATATTGAAGGTTCCCAGGGGTCTTAAAAAAAACGTTATGATTTAAATAAACATTAAAAATGAATTCTGCAATGACATAAGAAGACACAATATTTTATATGCACAAAGAAAGGGTCCTCTATCTCCCTCGCAAAACAGCAAAACAATTTTTAAAAAACGAAAAACAATCGATAAAACCAAAACAATGCACAAAAAATTGCACAAATAATTTTTGTTCTAAATTAGTCTTTTTGGATTAAAAATGCATTTGTTTCTGTTGAAAGCTAAACTGGGTGGTTGCAATCTATAATACTTTATAAAAAATTTATTCTTTTCTTGAAGATTCATAATTTTAGTTAAAAGTTCATCTCTTTGGTTCAAAGTTTAAGTAATTGGTTGAAAAATAATTTTTTGGTATAAAAAATTAATTCTTCTACTGAAATATTAACTATTCTATTTTTTTGTTGTTGAAAATTTATGTTTTTTCTTAAAAATTCTTCTTTTTTGGTAGAAAACTAATCTTCCTGATTAAAAATTCATCTATTTCGTCCAAAATGCAAAAAATTTATTAAAATGATAATTGATAAATTAATTTAATAAATATATTTTTTTAAAGAATGTATTCTTTTATTTTTATCAAAAATTGAAAATTCGTTTTTCTCTGGATTCGAAATTAACTTTCTGGTAGAATTAGCAACTGCAAAAGATAAGTTTTGAACCAAAAATGGAGAAGTTACATTGACAATAAGAAAACTAATTTTTCAATAGAACAAAACGAATCTTCCACAAAATAGGCAAATTTGTAAAGAAAGAGATGAATTTTTAACTAAAATAGTTAAATTTTCAAGTAGAAAGTATTAATATACATTATACAATCAAAACTGAAGTCGCTACATTTTCAGTAAAACGAATTAATTTTCAACGATAATAAAAAGAATTTTCTACAAAATAGTTAGATTTTTCCCCGAAATATTTCAAATTTCAATAACAAAGATTCAGTTTTCATTTAAAAAATGAATTTTCAAACAGGAATCTTCATTTTCTGCAAAAAAAGAAATTTCCACAAAAGATATGAATCAAATTATTTTTAACTGTTCTATGTATGTTCTACCAGAAAAATAAATTTTCAATAAAGTAGTTCAACTGCTAAGAAAGTCGTAAAAGTTTTTATTGAAAATGGGACATATAAATTTTCACTTCAAAAAATTAACTTAAAAAAATAATTTTGTAGAATATATTTTTATTTGTAGCCAAACTGTTTGAAACTACAATCAAGAATGTCCTAACAGAAAGATTCATTGAAAAAATATAGCTGAACTTTTAACCCAGTAGTTTAATTTCCAACTGAAAATGGAATATTTAAATTTTCAGTTGAAAAAATTAATTTTTAACCAAAAAATATCGGGTGTTTAACATTATAGCAAAATTTCGAACCAGGGAAAATAATTTTCTCTGAAAATACTTGGATTTAAAAACGGCGAATTTCCAACCTGAATTACTCCGAATTATCTGGAAGACTCTGGATTACTTTGAATTAAATAAGAATTACTCAAGATTAGAAGTGGATTCGAGTGGATTAATTCGTCCCACAAGTCTATTACTTCCGAATACTGAAATTATTCCGAATTAGTTGAATTACTCCAGATTACTGGAATTACACTGGATTACACGGATTACACCCGATTACTTGTTCGGGTAACCGAGCGGTCCAGCGGATTACCAAAGTTATTTCCCCTTGTAAAACTGAATTCTAACTATGAATTAGCAACTATTTTTAATGATTAATCTTTTTTGGTGGAAAATTTAACTGTTTTGTTGAAAATTCGCCTTTCTGGTTTAAGAAATTTTTTCTTTTGGTAGAAAATTAATTTTTTTAAATTTTAAATTGGAACAGATTAGATCTCTATACATTCAAAACAGTAATTTTTTACTAATATCAATTAGTAAAGGCATCTAGAATTCATTCACTATTTCTTACAAAATTCGTATTTTCTTCTTGAATTTAACATTTTTTGACTTTCAATAAAAATCTTTTTTCTTAAAATATCAACTATTATATTTTTCGTTCCAAAATTCGTCTGTTTTTTTTTTTGCTAAAATATTAACTGCCTTGTTCAAAATTAATTTGTTTGGTTGAAGAATCATCATTTCCCTTAAAAACTCATCTCTTTGGTTGAAAATATAACTATTTTGTTAAAAATTAAACTATCTTGTTGAAAATTCACCTTTTAGTTTCAACATCCATCGCCTTTGGTAGAATATTACTTTTTTTTAGTTCAATATACAAAAGTTCAGTTCTATCTATAAATTTAAAACATTAATTTTTTAACTAATATCAATTAATGACGATATCTAGAATTCGATCACTATTTTGTTGAAAATTCGTATTTTTCATTAAATTCAATAGTTTTTGACTGTCAATAAAACTCTTTTTTGTTCAAATATCAGTTATTAAATTTTTGGTTAGACATTCGTCTTTTTCGGTCATTTTTGTAGCTAAAAGATTAACTGCTTCGTTCAAAATTCATTTGTTTGGTTAAAGATTCATCATTTTACTTAAAAATTCATCTCTTCGGTTAAAAATATAAATATTTTATTAAAAATTTAACTATTTTGTTAAAAATTCAATATTTTTATTTGAAATGTGAGAAATTTAAAAAGATTTATATTAAATTTAATATATTGTGTAACTTTTCTTCTAATAAAACGTTTAATTGTTTCATGAAACTTTTAATGTTTCTTTGAAATGTTTCATTAACTCACACCCCTAGTGATTACTGTCTTAGAAAAGAAAACAGAGACACAATTAGTGAAACACGCTAATACATATATTCGGATTCGTCTTTTTTATTTGAAAATTCAACTACTTAACTGAAAAATAAACTGCTTTTAAAAAATTCATTTGTTTGGTGTATTCATAATTTTACTTCAAAATTTACTTCTTCGATTGAAAATATAACTAATTTAATAAAAATTCAACTAGTTTCTTAAAAAATGTACTGTTTTCTTAAAAAAGATTCATTATTTTTTATTGAGATGTTAAAGTAATACAAATTTAATTTAATAGATTGTGAAACTTTTGTATAATAAAACCTTTCATTGACTCACACCCCTGGTGATTAATGTCTCAGCAAAGAAAACAGAACCGCAAATAGTGAAACACGTTAGTAAATTGAATAGCGTGCTTCCAGTTGGCTTCCTTTTTTGATTGACTTCGATACTCTCTGACTTGCAATAATTTTTATTTGGTTTTGTTTAAATAATAACTACTACATTTTTCTTTGAGAATTCGTCTTTTTTGTTTAAAAATTCAACTACTTAGCTAAAAGATGAACTATTTTGTTAAAAAATCATTTGTTTGGTTTATTCATCATTTTAATAAAAAATTTATGTCTATAGTTGAAAAAAAACCTATTCTATTAAAAATTTAACCATTTTTGTTAAAAAATTAAATATTTTTACTTGAAATGTTAAGAACTTTAGACTATTCAAATTAAATTTTATAGATTATGTAACTTTGGTTTAATGTCAACTATTAAAATTTAATTTTTTTGAAAAATAATGTTTTCACTTCGCTCCACTTCGCTTCCAGTAGAGCGCAGTGAGAAACATTTTTTATAGAAACATTTAATTAAAAAAAATTTGAATTTTTTCTATCTAGTCAGAAATGACATTAAGTATTTTCTGTTACTATTGAAAGAATTAACTTGATCTATAGTATTGATTTCTATTTTCAAAGATTGTGGAATGACATCTACACTGATCGATAATAACCAGCTCTGAGGATAATACAGATTCCTTTAAGTGAAATATTACATTTTTCTTTAAGAATTCGTCTTTTTTGGTTGAAAATTCAACTACTTAGCTGAAAGATGAACTACTTTGTTAAAAATTCAGTTATTTAGTTGAAGATTCATAAATGTACTTAAAAATGCATCTCTTTTAACGCTTCTGTAAAACATTTCATTAAATCACTCCACTAGTGGTTAATGGCTTAGTCGAGAAAAAAGAACCACAAATAGTGAAACACGTTAGTACATTGAATAGAGTGCTTCCTGTTGGCATGGTAATTTCATTTGAATCTAGGAGATACCTGGTTATGACAACAGTCCGACCCATGTACACGGTTTGAATAACCGATTTTTCGGACTCGGGGTTAGACGTGAAATCAATATCGATGTCGGTTCTTCCACAGGTCCATGTCCGTCCAGCTGTCTGGGAAATTAAAATGCCCACCTCATATTGCAGCCCAGCCCCGTTAATGGCACAACCTCTAAAGTTATTCTAAAACGCACATCGCGTCTGTCGGGTCAGTGTGCCACGATTTTTTATTGTCGGTACATTCGAGGAACTTCTTACGGTTCTGGAACGCACCGGTTCATTCGATTGCTCCAGAGACGATGATAGAGCACCGAGAGCATCAAGCACTGATAAGCCCGGAAGAAAATAGGGTAATTAAACTCTGCTGGGGTGTGCAATTAAAGTTAGATCGTGTCCACAAGCAACCACGCCTACATAAATCCCCGTTGTAGGTGGGCCTGACGTGGACTTTCATTGAGTTCACATTTTAAGCGAGCCTACTTTCAGAGATCGTTACTTTTGAAATAGTGCCTCCTCGGTCTTTATTTATTGGCTGAAGCCAAGCGCTAATTGCGATTTAGATAGCTTTAATTTAATTTCGAAGCCATTGGTACTTCCGCCTAATTTATTGCACAAACGATCAGTCGGGAAATCGGACGCTTTTCGAGTAAGACTTGCTTTGATCAAGCGAACTGGTTTTCGGTGCCTTGAAGAAATCTTTCTGGCTTTCACAGTATGTGTCAAGTTCAAGAACAACTTCCTGATCCTACTTTATTTTCGAAAGAAAAATGATACATGAACATATTTCCATATCTAGGTTTTTTATTTTTGTTTTAGTGCAGGAAGTGAAGTTACAGATAAGTTCGGAAACACTTTCTAAAGGATAAAACAAGTATGTACACTCTAAATTTTCAACAGTCAAAAGCGAGTTATTAGAAGCCAATTTTCACTCCTTCGAATCATGCGGATTCGGTGAGTGACAAATCAGTCGAAATTCACTTTTCAAACCAGTCAATTCACTCACTGATGACATCAGTCATCTTAAATTATTCAATCTGTTTAATTTTCAACTAAAATAACGTTCATTTTTAAGTATGAATGAAAAAGTTCAATTTT
This sequence comes from Belonocnema kinseyi, assembly GCF_010883055.1. Taxonomy (NCBI): domain Eukaryota; kingdom Metazoa; phylum Arthropoda; class Insecta; order Hymenoptera; family Cynipidae; genus Belonocnema; species Belonocnema kinseyi. Next base: position 111,113,301 of record NC_046658.1, on the reverse strand, counting down.
CATGCAAGAAACCTAATTAAAACAGAAGAATTAGCAAAAAAATAGTTGAATTTTCAACAAAAGAGATGAATTTTCTAATAAAATTAAAAATTCTCTATAAAAAATGAATTTTCCATAAAGTATTTTCAATTTTAACCAAGCTGTTGAATGATCATCCAATAAGGTTAATTCTCTTCCAAAAAATTTATGTATAACCAAAATAACATTAACTATCGAAAAATAATTAAATTTTCCACCAAAAATATGGATTTTTAACTAAAATGAGGAAACATTAACCCAATGAATGCATTTTTAGTAACAATAATATGTATAGTTTATACTATGTTCAAATTTTACAAAAATTATAAATATGTTTCCAATCGATTTACAAGATGGACTATCTACGAAATAAATCAATACTAATCAATTTGATTTTCAACACGCTCCCCCTCCCCTCCACCCGCAACGCCCCAAATATGACCCAAAAATAAAAAACACGAATTTTAAACAAAATAATTAAATTTTCCAAAAAAGAGATTAACGTTCTACTAAAATGATGAATTCTACACCAAAAAATAAATTTTTAACAAAGTATTTCTACTTGCAAAACAAGCAGTTGAATTTTCAACCAAGAAGATTAATTCTCTTCGAAAAAATTATTTTTAAAGAAAAAGAAAATTAATTATCGAAAAATAGTGAAATTTTCGCCGAAAAATATGAATTTACATTCTTAATCTAAAAAGTTTATTTTCCGCCAGGTGGATTAATTTTTTAACCGAAAAATACAAACTTTTAAACAAACAGATGAATTTTCAAGCAAACAGTTTAGTTTGCAACTGAAGACCATCAAATTTTAACCAAAAATAGAACAATTAAATTTTCAAGAAACAAGAGTAATTTCCAACTAAAAAAAAACGAATTTTCAACAAATTAGTATAATGTTTAACTGAAATCATGCATCTTGAAAAAACAAACTGTCAACAAAATAGTTAAATGTAATAAAAAAAGAGATGAATTTTTAACTAAAATTGTGAATCTTGTACCCAAAAAAAGAAATTTTTTGCTAAGTATTTCCATTTTTAACCAAGTATTTGAATTCTTAACAAAGAATATTAATTCTCTAAAAAAAATAAATGTTCAAATAAAATACAAGGATTTTTAATCAAAAATTTGATACTTAAACTTCTGATCAAATATTTGAACCAAAAATGAAATAGTTAAATTTTCAGTTAAAACAAATTTAATTTAAACCACAAAAATCATTAGTTTCCAAAAAATACTCAAATGTTCAACCACAGAGATACGTTCACAAATAACATGATGAATATTTTACTAAAGAATTAAAAGTTTCAGAAAGTAATTCAACTTTGAAAAAAGCAGTTGAATTTTTAACTAAAAAACATAAATTCTCAACGATTTTCAAATAAGAAAATTAATCTACAAAAAAAAAGAATCTTGCAAACAAATAGTTAAATTTTCAGAAACAAGATAAATTTTTGACTAAAATCATTCTGAATCGTACTAAAGTCATTCTGAATGACACAATCAGTAATTTTCACTAATTAATACAGTTGTTTTGATTGATCTATCATGTTGATTTAGTTATAACATAGACTGTTGCACCTGTGAAAACGACTGTTTAGTCAGTAGAATTGACTGATTTTGTAAAGAAAGCATGCTTGATTAAGTAAACAAATATTACTTTTCCGCCATAACAGATGAATTTTCAATCTACAGGAAGGAATTTTCTGTCCAAAAAGATGAATTTTCATTAAGACAATTGCATTTTTTATGATAAAAAACATGAGTTTAGAACAAAATAATTGAATATCCAACCAAATTGTCGAATTTTCAAATAAAATAGATTAAACCTCAAGCAAAACAGTGGCATTTTCAACTAAATAGTTGAATTTTCAAGCCAAAATGAGGACATTTTTAGAAGGCAGTTAAGTTATCTGCCTTTAAAGTTGAATTTACAACCAAATCGTTGAACTTTCAATAAAAAAGAGTAATTTGTAACAACATACATGAATTTATAACCAGATAGTGAATTTATTACCAAAAACACAACAACAATATTACTTCTGTGCCACAATAGAGGAATTTTCAATCCCAAACGTTAATTTTTTTTAAATAATTAAATTTTCAAGCAATAAAACTTTCACTTAACGAGAATGAACTTTCAACCAAAAATAGTTGGATTTTTTTATTGTGTTCTATCAATTGAGTTCACACTCAAATGAAAAAACCAGGAAAATAGGAAAAGTGGAAGTTTTTCGAACTAAAAATGTCCAAATTTTAAAATTATTCAATTCAGAATGTTCTCTATTAAAATAGTACCATTTTTTGTAGTTTTTTATTTTCATTTTAAAAGTTTCACTGTGATTAAAATTGAAACTCAGTAAACTAAGTACAGAAAATTTCTGAGAAAATGGATAAAGTCGATTAGTCACTTTAAAAAATAGTAAAAAGTGGAATTTTTTAAAAACGCAAAAAGAAAATGGAAAAAGTCACGCGATCCGAGCCCTGCTCTTATTTAAAAAAAGTCCAGAGTAATCGAGAAGTTCGAAACGTGGTCGTTAATAGTCTTGAAGGTAATTCTTCGACCTTTTGTGACCGGTACGTTCAGAACCGGTGCGAGAATGTAAAAAAATCCTGAGTGAATAAACCTACGCTCTGTGGGACATACGCCTTCACTGTGAGTGCTAGACAATTGACTCGAGCCTATATCAGTGACACTCTACGTAATGTGAACTTTTGTCACAGTGCAGCTGCAATAAAGCCGGTATTCAATGGCATATTAATAGTTTCAAGAGGGAGTATTATTATACTTGAATTAGCAACAATGCAGATTATTTCTATCGCTTGTGAATAAACTTTTTACATTGCACTCTTCACCTGCAACTATTAGAGTTTTCCAAGAAAACTTTTTATTTCTAAAACCGCACAATTTAGATAATTTTTTATGTTAAATATTGAATAGTGTCGATTATGAGTCTATTCTATAGTTAAGAAACGAGAAAAAAATCTACCCCAGTCGGGATTTGAACCAGGAACGCCACCATACATGAGTGGAGCGTTAAACAATTACACCGCTAAGGCTGTTCTTCTTACTCCAGCAAATTATAGGCGTAATTGACATTATTTCATATTTAAAATAACAAATTAATTTATTATCCTGGTCGACAGAATAACATCATTGTTTAAATTTATATTAAAATCTAAGAAATTTAAATTAGTTAAAAATCAAATTTAAAATCCTATTTAATGTGTAATAATGAATTTATTATTATTATTATTATTATTATTATTATTATTATTATTATTATTATTATTATTACACCATTAAGCCATTTCCCTTTCGGGGTAGGCGTGACTCACTCG
>NC_046658.1:111097034-111109838 GCF_010883055.1 Belonocnema kinseyi | reverse complement strand
CTCGTGTTTCTGTGACTTCTTATGTCTCTTCTAAGTAGGGTCTCATTCACACATTCTAACCATTCTTTCCGCGGTCTACCTCTGGGCACGTTGCCATTTACTAATTTAATGTGCAGAATTACTGAAAATAAAACCGGGAATCCAAATATGGTCTTTGGATTCTTGGTTTTATTTTCAGGAATTTTGCACATTAAATTTATATTCTGATTTTGTGCAAATTCTTTAGACTGATGTATTCATTGGAATAATTTTACAAGGTACAGAGATACAGGCACGCGACACCATTAATAGGAGAAACCAGAAATAATATATACTGCAGCCTCGGTCGCATAATTGATAAACGATCCACTCTTCTATAGCTGCGCTCCAAGTTCAAATCCGGGCTAAGGTAGATTTTTTCTCGTGTTTCCAACAAATAATAGACCATTAATTGACAATATTCAATATTTGATATAAAAAATAAATTAATTACCCTGGTCGACATATTTAATAAAAATTATATTTAGGAGTCTTGTAAACTGGGTTTTAAAATAAAACCCTGATTTTAAATGAAAAAGTATTGTTATAAAATTCTTTTACTTCGCAGGTGTAGCATACTTTTTTTAGGGCAATACATCACATAGATTTTTCAGAGTTTGAAAAATATGAATTTTCTGACAAAAAGTTAATTTTTAACAAAATAGTTTCGTTTTAAGCCAAAAAGATACAATGAACTTTCAAGTCGAAAAGATAAATTTTTAACATAAATGAATTAGTTAAATTTTCCGTTGAAAAATTAATTTTAAATAAACAAAAAAAAAGAACTGTCAAGAATATAGTTTCATTTTCTACCAAGCCATTTTGAACTTAAATAAAAAATCTTCCATCAGAAAAATAAATCTTGAACAAAGTTCTTCAACTTTCAAATAAATAGTTGAATTTTAAACTAAAAATTATAAATTTGCAATAAAGAGCGAAACAGATAAGTATATATATATATAGTATAAAATAGTTGAACTTTTCACCACAGGATGCTAATTTTAAACCAAAAAAATTAATGTTTAAGCAAAAGGATTATATTTCGACTAAGAAAACGAATTTTTAACAAAATACGTGAATTTTCAACAAAATAGTTCAGTTCTCAAACAAGATGAATTTTCATGGAAGAATAAAAAATTTATAAAATAAGGAAATTTAAACAAAATATATTCATTTTCCATCAAGCTAAACAAATTTTCACCAAAAATAAAATAGTTAAATTTTCAGTTAAAAGAAAAAAAAACATTTTTAACCGAAAAATCGATTTGTCAAGAATATAGTTTAATTTTCAACCAAACTATTCTGGATAAAACTCTCGAATTTCTATTCCGAAAAATTATTTTTTAGAGACATAGTTAAACTTTCAACTAAATAGTCAAATTTTCAGTTGAAAAATTTAATTTTAAATCAAGAAAGTTAAATGTTCAACCAAAGGGAAAATTTCTACCCAAATTGTTAAGTTTTCAACCGCAAAAGACGAATTTTCAACCATAAAAATGAAATTTTAACAAAATTATTAAATTTTAAAAAAGATCAACAACTAATATAATAGTAGATTTTTCAAGCAAAAATTGTTTTCGATTTTTAATCAGAACAGTTCAATTGAACTAAAAACTAAGAATTTTCTACAAAATAGTTGAATTTTATGAAAAAATAATTACATTTTCATATAAAAAAATTGCCAACGAAAAATATATTCATTATCAACAAAACAGTTAAATTTAAAAAAATGACATTTGAACAAAATGGCTGGATTTCCAAAAAGATAAAAAACGAATTTAATATTGTATATTTCAAACAACAAATATTTTTTATTTTGATCAGAAACAGTTTGATTTAATTGACAAAGGCGAATTTTACACAAAATAGTTGGATTTTCTACAAAAATAATCAAATTTTCAATCAAATAAAAAAATTGTCAGCCAAAAATAGATGCATTATCAACCAAAAATATAATAGTAAACTTTTTAAGCAAAAAGAATAAACTTTTACCCAAAAATAGTTGGACTTTCTTATTGGGTTTTATAAATTCAGTTGAATAGGGTAAGTCTGTGAAGCCGGTGATAAATAAATAGGATCTTTGATAATTTATCGATTAAAAATTGTACTTCAAATAAACCTTGTATTTCATATTTATTACTTTTGGGATATTAAAAAAAATTCGTATCTGGACACGCACACTAGCCTCAGTTGTACATTTTTAGTAAAAATATTTTTCTAAAAAAGGCAGTTCAAAATCAGATTTAACGTAGAGGTCCCTTATTAGAGTATTGTCTTTTTTTATTGATTATTTGTTGTTTTTATTTTCTAAATTTCTTGAAATTGTTATGCATGTATAAAATATCCCTTATATTTACTATTATTTTTAATAATTAAGTAATTTTTAAACGCACTTTTATTATATACATTTACATTTTCAAGAAATCAAAAAAATAAAACTAAAAACAAATAAATAAAAAAGTAAAAACTCAAATAAGGGACCTCTAAATCATATTGGATTTCTAGGTTTGTTTTTAATTTGTTGTCTTAAAATTTTTAACTTAGGATAGTGTGTCTATTCAGATTCAAAAATAATTTTTTTGTTCTATAAACTGATCACCCTAATCAACATTCATTAATTATAAGGTTGCACTTGCCATACAAAATAAAGATAAAGAAATAAAATATTTCTGGCAATAATTATTACTAATTGAATCAGTTACATTTTACTAATTCAAATTTAGAGAGCATGAGTACCTGGTAACTGATGACTCAAGGAAAAATTTCACCAACGGTGAAATTTTCGCAGAAGTTATTTACATATATGATGATATGTGTTTAATGAATCTGATTGCTGATCAGAATGCTAATTTTCTGCATGAGGCAATAAACACTTAAAGGGTCATGATATTTTCATGATTACGATCCTACCCTACATATTTGTTCTCATATAAATATGAGTTTAAGAATCCTGTAAAGTCGTTTATCAATTGATTTATTAAACAAAGGAAAATAAAACATTTACATTTACTACCTCATAATTTAACTATTCATGGCGCTTTTTATTACTACTTATTTTATCAGAACGCAATAAGTTATTAAGCCTGAACTATAATAATAGATATTTAATATGTAGATTCTTATTATTCTTGATTGCACGTAGCTTAACCGAAGATCAATTTTTATCTTTTATATTATCTCTAATGAACTATTCCTATCCTAATAAAAACGTGAGCAATCAGAATCAGGATAACCCTCTTCCGCAATTCCAATCTTAAATGCATCTTCCAGGTAGCAGATTCGCAGAATCAATTTAAATCAAACTTTACGCTTACACCTGGATTAAAGAGTAAAAAGGATTCGCTAAACTCGAACACATTTAATGCTTCGTTAGTGGCATTATCTATCTTGGCATGATTTTTTACAGATTTTCAAGATAATGTATGCTAATAACAACTGTTCATTAATCTAGGTTCTGCCTACACAGTAAACCCCGGAAAAGGAAACCGTTTTATATCATTCTGGTTATTAACTTCAGATCCAAATGATCCACTTAAATTAGAGGTGTCCAGTAATTTTTTCGAATTTTTCATTAAAATGTGGACACGCGAAAAACATTGACTTCCTTAGATTGTTACCGTTTTTAAATAAAAATGACTATCTTTTTGGGCGGAAAACAGAGCCATAGGTCAAGTCAAATCTTCGAAATTCGATTTATTGAGATAGTCGAAAATTCGTATTTCGAAGATTCGATTTATTCACATAGTCGAAAAGTAGAATTTTGAAGATTCGATTTGACTTTTAGATCCAATTTGCATCCAAGAAAGAAGTAATTATGATTAAAAACTTTTAATAATCTAAGCAAATTAAACCGGTAGGTAGGTTAGTCATTGGCGACATGATATTTCCAAAACAAGGAATGTTTTAGAAAATCTTGAATTTCAGGGTGGGAGAAAATGTTCAATTTTTCTATATTGTCATATAAACATCCGTGACTCTGGATATTAACTTATTTTTCTTTCTATATGTATATTAGATTTACATAATTACGAGTCTCTTTTCTGAAAGGTTTACAACTTGCTTGGACCATCAGAAAGTATTTTAGAAAAATTAAATTATTTTTAACCGAACAAATGAACTTTCAACTAAAAACGTTCGATTTTCAAGAAAATATTTGAATTTTTAACCGAAAAAGATCCATTATCAACAAAAAATTGAATATTTAAGTCTTCAGTTAAAAAAATATAATTTTCAAATACAAAAAAACGAGTTTTCAAGAAAATAGTTCAATCTTCCGCAAAAGAGATGAATTTTAATATAAACTGATGATTCAACAACGACAAAAGGGATTTTTGACAAAGGAGGTTAACTGTCAACAAAATAGTTGAATTTTCAAATAAAAATACAACTTTTTAAAGAAAAATAGGATTGAAAATTTTTACTTACAAAAATTAATCTTTAACAACTTAAATCAACAAAAGAGAAAAACTATCAAACATAATAAGAATTCTAACAAAAACAAAAAATGTATTTATTTTAAATAAAAAATGATTGAATTCAGCCAAAAAGGACGAATTTTAATACAAAAAATTCAACTTTCAAACAAATAGTCTAACTTTCTACCAAAGGACGAATTTTTTTCCAAAGAAGCTTACTTTTCAACCAAAGGAGATGAATTTTCAAATAAAGAAAATTAATTTAATATAAATGGAGCAGTTCAATTTTCAGTTCGAAATATTAATGTTTAACAACAACAAATTTCAAAAAATATTTAAATTTTCATCCATAACATGAATTTTCAACAAAAACAAAAAATTTTTATATTTGAAATTTGAAAAAAAACACGAATTCAACCAAAAAGACGAATTTTTCGTAAAAAAAAAAACAATTTTTAACTCAAAGAGAATACTCATTTTCAACAAAATAGTTATATTTTCAACTAATCTTCCAAAAATTAATCAAAAATATTCATTTTTAACCAAAAAGATTAATTTTCTACTAAAAAAGACGAATTTTGAACCAACTACTCCAATTTTCAACGAAAAATGGAATAGATAAATTTTCAGTAAAAAAATAAATTTTCAATAAAAAAAAAGAACTTCAAAAAAAAAACAAGAAAGGTTAGTATTTTCAACTGACAACGATTAGATTCAACCATATAGGACGAATTTTCAACTAGTAAAAATAAATGTTCTACAAAAAATGGTATAGTTATATTTTTAATTTAAAAAATAATATTTACAAAATATTCATATTTTCAACGAAAGAAATTAATCTTAAATCAAAAAAATAATTTTTTATCAAAAGAGTTTAACTTTCAATCAAATAGCTAAATTTTTAACCAAAAAGTGTAATTTTTAACTAAGAAGATTAATTTTATACCAAAAAAACAGACTTTTAACAAAATACATTATTTTTCAACCGAATAATTGAATTTTTAACTACAAAATACATTTTTCCACGAAAAATAGAATATTTGATTTTTTAGTGAAAAATATATTTTCAAAAAAATAAATTCAACAAAATAGTTTAATTATGAACCATACAATGGTTTTTTTAACAAAAAAGATTAATTTTAAATCAAAAGATGACTTCAACCAAGAAGATTAATTTTCATTACATTTTTAACCGTAAAGTGAATTGTTAACAAAACTAAAAAGGATTTTTATTTTTAATTTAAATTTGTAGATTTTTGTAAATTTGAACATTGTAAAAATCAAGTTGTAAAGTGTTTCGTTAGATTAAGGAGGTTCAATTTTTCGGCGAGTTTTATGATTTTAAAATGTACAGGAAAGTTTTTCTCATAAGAATTCGTGACAGGCAAATAATCTTGCGAATCAGATCATTCTGATATGGAATTTGCTGATGAAGTAAAAAAAAATCTATATAAAAGCGTTGCATATAATTTTAAATCCATTTCGGGATCAAATTGATCACCTGGAATTTACTGTGTGTACAATTACAGTGCACACCTTGCAAAAGGAGTCAATTACGGAGATGTGGTTGCTTAGAAAAAAATACGGATGGTGTGAAACTTGGAATTGAAATAAATTCCAATAAACCACAGAAACCACACAAAATCTAAATTTAAAAAATAGAAAATTTCTATACAAGAAATCTAAAAAAATGCGTTATCCAGCTTTATAAGTTTTTCGCTTGTTTTTAAGCAGAAGAAATAAACATAATTTTACAAAATTATGTGCCTGTTAAACTAGCATGATCTAACATTCATTAATGCTCATAGAATTTAAAAAACTGTAACTCACATTTTAGATCGTCAATAGTGTCACTTCCATTCCTTTGCAACGGCTGTTGTTACAGTAACTGTAAAAAAAAAGTAAGTTAAATTTTTAAACATTTTTATTATGTAAGTTTTTGAAATTTTGTTTTCGAAAAATTGAAGAAAGTTCACTCGGGCCATTATTTGGTTATCCGATCTTGGTAAGAATGTTCTCTCGTGATCAATGTTGAAACTTTCCAACTTGTATATTTTTCACGAAATTTCGTTTCAAATTAATCTGGAATTGTTTAGAAGGAACAACCAAGTTTAAAAAAAGCTTAACACTTGTCCAAAAGAAAAAATACTAATTTACAAATTTTTTATTTACAGAACGAGATAATTAAAAAAAAATATGCCGGTTACGCTATTTCCCCCAAATGCGCCGTTTAGCGCCATTTCACGGTACGGTAAAGGAATCTGAAAATTTTTGAACCAATAAAAACGGTTTCGTGAACGATGGAATCTAATGTTTTTTATGCAATAACACGCAAATGATTATACAGAATTAAAATTATATATTTTTTTAATCAAGTTTTTTTATAATACAGATTTCACAGCCCAAAATGATCTCAAAACATTTCCACTATTTGGAGAGGGGAATACATTTTTTGAAATAAAATTAATGTAGGTATACCATATTGAATTCAATATAAGGGATTTTCAATTCCTATGATTTCCAGTCAAAAAAATTTAATTTAAAAAAAATTCAATTTTCAAAAAAAGAGTTGGGTTTTCAAATTAAAAAGTCGTATTTATTAGAATTTTACTTTCAAACCAGAAAAGATGAATTTTCAACGAAAAATAAAATTTTCAAAACAGAAACATGAATTCTCAGCCTATCAAACGATCAATTTTCAATCTAAAAGTCAAAATTTCTATTCGTAAGGTTAATTTTTAACAAAACATTAAAACTTTTAACTAAATAGTTAAATTTTCGATAAAAAAATTCAATTTTCAACCCAAAAATATATATTTTTCATAAAAAAAGTTCATTTTCAAAAATACATTAGAATTTTCAACCAAATATTCTATTTTAATATTACAGTTGTTAAATTTCCTACCAAACTAATTGAATTTTTAACCAAAAGACATGAATTTTGACCCAATATAATAATATTAGATTTGCAATGAAAAAAAAAGAATTTTGAATGTTAAAAAGTTGTATTCTCTTTTTAGGTTCTATTAATTCAGTTCGGAGTTACATTTTCGACAAGAAAAAAAAACTGCGTTTTCATTAATTGGTTGAATTTTCATTGAAACTGTAGAATTTTTAACCACAAGGCATGACTTTTGAACAAAATAGTTGAATTTTTAAGACAATAAGAAATTCATTTTCAAACAAAAGAGATTAATTCTGAACCAAAAATATAATAGGATACCATTCAATTAGCAATAATTAATTTTTAACCCAAAAATCTGATTTTTCTATCAAAAGGACGAATTTTCTATCTAAAAAGAAGAATGTTCAACAAAACAAAATTGTCAATCAAAAAGGATAATTTTCTAAAAAAATTGTTGAATGTTCGAAAAGCAAATTAATTTTCAGTCAAATAGAAGAATATTTTGACAAAAGACATCAATTCTTAACCAAAATTATAATAATATATTAGACTATTTAATTGAAAAGTACAAAGTTAAAAAAAAGAGTTGGATTTTCTCATTGAGGTCTATCAATGCAGTTCCCAATTAAATTTTCTACCAAGAAAGATGACTTTTTCACTATACAGTTGAATTTTTAACAAAACAGCAGAATTTTTTAATCAAGAGTTAAAATTTCAACGAAAATAATAACTTTTAAAGAAAAATTGTTGAAAAATAGGAATTCTTCAAAAAAGGGGGAACAGAGGGAAATGGGAGAAAGATTCCGAAGTAGGTTCTCGCATTTCGCGCTCGATTATGTATTTACTTCACGCTAAGCGTTCGTTCTTTGTATTTTTTCCACATTTGTGCACAGACCTTTTAAAATTAAAGGTAAAAACATCGACAGTTGTAATTTGGTGATTGTGAATTCTCTTTTGTTAAAGCTCTTTCGGCTTTAACAAACACATTCTGATTATGTTTCTCGTGCTTCATACTCGATTTTGTTCGAAATGTTAACTTTTCTACATAATTTTTAACAATTTGATATCAAATGTATGTGACATTTATTTAGATTATTTAGCGATAGTCAGATTCCACATAAAACTAATACCTCCTCATTATGATGAGAATGTAATAATTCATTATTTTTTCTGCGATGAAAATTAAAATTTTCGATGTTTTAGGAAAATTTAACAAGTTATTATGATAATATTGTAAGGCCTTCAAAAAGTAACGTTTTTCTTCTCTTGAATTTTTTTCATACAGTGAGTTGTTTCATGTAATATGTTCATTTTCGTGTTTTTTTTATATTTTGAAAATGCTATAACTCTGGTCATTTGTTTTAATACGAAACAAATCATGCGGATAAATTGTTCTTATTTTCGTGTACTATAAGCAGCCATACATGAATTTTTCAAATGTTAAAAAAGTGGTTTCAAACATTTTGAAAATGCTCACTTTTCGGGTTTTTATCAAAAATAGTCTTGAAACGTGGAGAATTAAAGAAATCCGCGATAGTCAGTTTTCACATAAAACTAATACCTTCTCCTTTTTAATGAGAACGTAAAAATCCTATCTATATTTTCCTTATTTCTCTATTTTTTCTCTATCTCTAACCATAATTTATTACCGATTAATGAAAATTGAAGTCAGAAGTGCCGACCAAATTCCAAGAATGTGAAACTAGAAATTCTTCACTGGAAACAGAAAAAATATATATATAAATTTTAAAAAGCGAGACAACACTCTATAATTTCCTCAAGCTATATATCCTTCTCGATTTTCTAGAGTGAATTACGATCCCTTCCAGGGAGGAATAAGCATTATTATCGTCTCGGCGCAGACCGGGAGAGCAATAATTGAGTAACACTTTTACAATTATGTCACGAAGGAGTGTGTCGTCGAGTAAAATTGAAAATAAAATAAATCCTCGGGCTTCCTGACTTGATCGACGAGAGGCGAGGATGTATTAAGATAAATGGGTGATTCGCACGGCATCGTTTCTAAAGCTTGGAAATCGACTTGTGAGCATACTTACTTCATCATTGCATGCATGAATTCTGCGTATGGGTCATTCCATTTCATATATGCACCCTGCCCGAAATCAGTTTTTTTTTTAAATTGGTTTCCAACTGCTGTAAATTGTAGTACTATAGGAACCCATTTGTAGGTGCAAAACCATAAGCCACCATGTTGAATGGTTACCGAGATATGAAGGTGGTAGTTGGTACACTTTGGCCTCTAGATCATTTTTCAAAGACATTTTATTGCGTCAAAACCAAAACCAATAAAGTTTATAACTAACACGGAGAAAACAACTACTTTGGGTACTGACCACTTTGGGTACAATGTGATTTCGTACCCAAAAATTGAAAAAAAATTGTTAGTTGAGCCAACTATTTAGTTAGTAAGATAAGGTGCTGTTATTTTATTAGTTGATACTTTTATTTTATTAGTTTGTACAACAATTCCATTACCTACACTGACTATTCAGTTAGTACCAGCAACTAAGTAAATAGTTATCCCAACTAACAAAATAGCAGTGCCATGTCTTGCAAACTAAATAGTTGGCCAAGTTAACCATTTTTTTCAGCGAAGTCCCAGAGATACACGAATTACAACCAAGGTAAAGTGGATGGATAGTATGGTAGTTAGTATATGGATGGTATGATGGTTGGTACATTCTGAATTTGAATCAGTCAAAAGTGACTGATTTAAAACTCATGCAATCAGTCCTTTTAAAATATTCAATCTATTTCATTTTCATCTAGAAAAGTTCCATTTTTAACCAAAAATGATACATTTTCAATAAAGAAGATTAATCTTCAACCAAACAGAACAAATTTTCAGCAAGTTAGAAGAATTTTCAAAGAAAGAATACATTTTCAACAAAGCAGTACAACTTTGAACCCAGTAATTGCATTTAAATAAGAAAATGAATTTTTCGCCAAGAAGAAAATAATTTTATACGAAAAAAGACGAATTGAAAAAAATACCTCAATTCTCAACCAAAAAGTAAAATTTCCAACTAAAAAGTATCCATTTTCAATTAAGCAAAAGAGTGAATTTTCAACGAAGCAGTTCGACTTTCAACCAAAAATTGAAATGTTAAACTAACATTAATTTTCAACCAAGCAAGACAACGAATTTTTAACAAAATAGTAAAATTTACAACTAAATAGATGAATTCTTAACTAAAATGTGTTATCATTAACCAAAAGAATGAATTTTTAACAAAACAGTTTAACTTTTAACTAAGTAATTGAATTTCAAAAAAGTGAATTTTGTACCAAGAAACGATTAATTTTTATATCGAAAAGACGAATTTTTAATGAAAACCTTAATTTTAACGGAAAAGTTAACATTTCATTTGAGAAAGATTCATTTTCAACAACAAAAAAAAAGGATTTTCGATCAAATAGTAAAATTTCCCACCAAACAGATTAAACTAATTGATAATGAAAGCATATTTTTATAATCATCCCAATCATATTGTCAAAAGAATAAACAATATTAATAATAAATCATGATTACTAAAATTATAAATAAGCCACATGAAAAAACTTAATTATTGTATTGACCTAATTATAAAGATATTGGAATATTATTATATTTCATATTTGGAATTTGAATATTTCAAATTAGAAAATTAATTTTTAACAAAATAGTTGAATTTGCAACTAAAACAGATTAATTTTCAACCAAAAATAAAATATATGACTTATCAATTAAGAAAATTATTTTAAACCATAAAAACAATGTTCGATAAAATAGTTAAATTCTTAACCAATGAGATGAATTTTCAACTAAAATCATGAATCTTCAAACGAAAAAACGAATTTTTAACAAAGTAGTACAACTCTCAACCAGGTAGTAACATTTTTGATTAAAAAAGACAAATTCTCAACAAAAAATGTATCAGTTGATATTTCAACCAAAAATATCTCAGTCTTAAATCAAAAACAGTTCAATTTAACTGAAAAGATGAATTTTCAGCCAAAAAGATTAATTTTTTCTAAAAAATACAACCAAATTCGCTTGTTTTTTCAACAAAGTAGCTGAATTATCATCTTGAAAAGGCACATTTTCAACAAAAAATATCATGTTCAACCAAGAAAAAAGATTTTCAACCAAACAGTTCAACTTTCACTATTTTTTAGAAGACAGTTGAATTAAAAATATATATATATCAGTTTCAACCAAATAGATGACTTCTCTACTATAAAAGATGAATAACCAATCCAAAAGGATGAATTTCTATTCGAAAAGATGAATATTTAACAGAAAACTTTAAATTTCGACCAAATGGTTGGTTTTTCAACAACAAAAGTTATATTTCCAACAAACAGTTGCATTTACAATCAAATAATTGAACTTTCGATAAAAAAATACAAATTTTCAACTAAATAATTACATACTTAACCAAGCAATTGAATTCTTAACAAAAATTGACTAGATTAAAGGAAATTGATTTTGTCCATTTAAGTAGATGTTTAAGAAAATTTTCTTGGGTCATAAAAATATTGTCGCATCTGTATCCGTGCCAATATTTTCTTGATTCAATGCTAATTTTTTTTGGGTATACAGAAAAAATGAATTTTGTTACTAAATAGTTTAATTTTCGACCAAAAACAATTAATCTTTTACAAAGTAGTTGAAGTTTTAACAAACTAATTAAATTGTCAACCAAATGTTTAAATTTTTAACCAAAAAGAATTAATTTTCAACCAAAAATAATTGGATTTTCTTATTGGTTTCTATTAATTTAGTCCATACCTAAGCGTAAAACGAATAAAAACGGAAAAGTTTCTTGAAAAGAAGAAAAAGGAGTTCTTTCAAAAAATTAGTAAAAGGGGGAATAAGGGAAAGAGTGTGCAGTCTGCAACTAAAATTGAATATAATGGCTTTTCTTACTCGATAAATACTTTCAAATATATTTTTCACCATCAAGAACGTTTAATTATGTGCTGCTGTTGAAATTAAAATTAACAATTATTTTATCAAGTTAATGTTTTTCAGTTGAAACTTAAACAAAAATCTCAGTTCACGTAAAAGTTCCTGGTAATTTCCTAGTTTCCCGGTCCAGTGAATTATTTTAATTAATGTCTTCAAAATTTCCTAAGATGTCGATTATTTCAAATCTGAATTATAAACTAGAAATTCTAAACATTCTTCCAGCATACACTTGATCAAGATCTGAGGATGCATATTTTAAGACATTCGTAATTAAAATTTCCAATATCACGAAACTACTGAAAGGACATGTATTTTTGAGAAAAATGTGACATTTATTATAAACCTTGTCAAATTTCCATTCGAATTCGTTAGTCACAAACTTTATTTGGATTGGTACGAGGGTAGTTCAATAAGTCCTTAGAATGAAGTATAAAAACAATTTTTTTTGGGTAAATTTTTTTTTATTTTTCAACATAATCTCCTTGGAGCTC
>NC_046658.1:111094292-111096934 GCF_010883055.1 Belonocnema kinseyi | reverse complement strand
TATCTAGTCGGGAGTGGTGCTGACTGAAAACAGATGATTTGGAGCGATTCGCGCGCCATCTGTTGGTCATTCTAAGGACTTATTGAACTACCCTCGTATTGACACAATAACATTTCATTGAAAAATAGTTTGCACACCATAGTCACATAAACAGAAAAAAATGGTTTAGCTGTCCCAGCTAAAAGTTCAGATGTGACAGCTAAACCGTTTTTTTTTCAGTGTAGTGTACCAACTACCACCCTCCACATCTCAGTAAACATGAAACATGGCATCTTATGTTTTTTTACCAAGAATAAGGTCCTTTAGTATAAAAATTTACCGCATTTAAAAAAAAATGAAAAAAATTCTTTTGTGTATTGCGCTCATACGAAATGGAATGCCCCCTATACTTTCAACAGTCGAGTGCCAGTTTTCTCATGCGTGAAGTTTCCACCTTTGAATCGAGAATGCAATGAGTGGATAAGAGAATGAAAAATCACCATTCGTCAGAAGTTTCTTCCTTCGGCTCGAATACCGGTCTAAACAAAAATCGCGGCCCACTAACCCAGTAATATCGCAAATAAATAAAAACGATTTAAAATCCGTATTGCTTCTACGATACGCTCTAACCATACAAAAGCTCCGGCGATTCATTTCAGAAGATAATGAATTAATCGATCTCTCATAGTCGTTTCTTGATAAAATCGATCCTCGAGATGTGTGTCCTGATTCTAGACGCTTTCCTTACTGTGAAGATTATGGTTGCATGTCTAAGGTCTAGACCAGTCGACATCCTGCTGCTTCCTCACTTATGTTATACTCAGATTGCTGCTTCGTGCTTCGTATTAAAGCAATATGGAAGTGAGTTAAAAAATTAAATGGCTCTGTTACAACTTGAGATTGTGAAAAATGTACCTTTGATGGAGGAAGGTTTGCATTGATTCACTAGGATGTTCCAAAAAAAGTTTGTTTTTTATGGCCGATACAGAAACAATTTCTTTAATTTTCCTAAACAGGAACAAAAATTTTAGCAATGGTAACCAAAAATTTCAAGGAATTAAAATATTTGTTCGCTTACATGTAGTTTTACTATAATTTATATTGTCACGACAAATATGAACTGCAAAATTATATTAAAATTAATGAACCAACGGAACGACTCAAAATTACAGATATAACCTATCGAACCAAGCCTAAGGCCTCATTCGCCGTAAATACACGGAGAAAAATAGATATTAAAAAGCACATATTAAAAACTTTGATATTTAACCATAATATATAGATATTTCGGCATAATATCCAATATCTTCTATTCAACATACAAAATATTAAATGGCAATATCTGTTTACATTGAAAGTATAAAATGTGTGATATTAACAGTTAATATCAGATTTTAACCCCGCTTTGTCTGTATCTTGAACTTTCACCGTGTGTATTGTGGTTTTTCAGATATCTATTGTACTATAAGTTTTGGTGGAAAATGGATTAAATATTTTTCGAAATGCTATAATTTTCTCAAGAAAATGAGGACTCAGCCACATGCATCTTTCATATTAGCCTTGAACAGTGTGTTATCTGTTCAACACAAAAATCGCATAATTATGCAAAAAGGTGAATGCTTGAGGATTCGGATTTTAAAAACAGAGGACTGCGATATGAACATTCTGTTGCATTTTATAGAAAATGGCATGCTTTACAGGTAATTTTTGAACAATTAAAAAATATTTCTAGAATATCTTGGATTCTGTCCTTTACTATCTAGGATATTGTCAGTTAAAATCTTCTTTTTAATATCTACGGATGCTCTACTTTAGTATCTAGATTTCTGTCCCATGGTTAAATCGCTGAAATATTACCTACTAATATCTAGATAGTCTGTGCTAACATCTATTTTTCTCCGTGTAGAGGACTCACGATTAAATTGAAACCTGTATTAATGATTAATTTACGCATTTTCAGTGTCTTCTTCTTGTTCCAATTTCTAATCCTTTCCACGCTAGGGATCCTTCAATATCGGATAAAAAACGTGTAGATTTACTGCATCGTTATAATTCAATACAACCTTCCGCAGTGCATTGGCGCTCATGACCAAAGCACCATGCTTTATTAATGCTGAATGAAAAATGTAGTAGTTAATATTTCTGTTTCTGTGACTTCTTATGTCTCTTCTAAGTAGGGTGTCATTCACACATTCTAACCATTCTTTCCGCGGTCTACCTCTGGGCACGTTGCCATTTACTTTACCTTGATACACTTGTTTCGTTAGTCGTTCATTTGGCATTCTCTCAACATGTCCGAACCATCTTAACCATGTTTAATTTTCTATAAATGGAACGAATTTTCAACAAAATCCATAAATTTTGAATATTTTATTTAAAATTAATTTTATTAGATTGAAAATCCAACTACTAAAAAAAATATTTGGTTTTTAATCCTACTTTGTTAGTTGAAAATTCAACTATTTTGTTAAAAATTCACTTTTTTAGTTTTTTGGTAGAAAATGCAACTGCTATGTTGAAAATACAACTTTTTTGGCAAAAAAATTCTTGGTTGAAAATTGATTTTCCATGTTGATAATACTGTCTTCTAAAAATTTCTCTTTTGGCTTGAATATCCAACTTTCTTTAAAAATTTAACTCTCAACCGGGGGGGGGGGGGGGGG
>NC_046658.1:111090062-111094212 GCF_010883055.1 Belonocnema kinseyi | reverse complement strand
GGGCTCAATTTTTCTATGATAATTTGTGACAAAGAATGAAAGGATTGGAAAAAATTCAGAATAGCGTGATGTTTTTGATCGACCCCTTTGAAAAACTTATTTTAATTCCTTAAAAAATTGGCTCTAATAAAAATTTGAGATGTAGGTGAAGAAACGTGTAATCTTGAAATGATATCTAATCTGGTGCACTTATATTTACCTCAAATCATTTCATAGAGGCCTAATTCCAAGACTGATAATCTCCCTCGATTAGTATGCAACCTTACTGCAAAATTCCTTACATAAACCGTAAACTTTTTCTGTGTATAATTAAATAACCAGAACTATAATCAAATAACCAAAAATATAATTAAATAACCAAAACTATAATTAAATCTACCAATAAAGATTATTAGTCGTAATCTCGATTAGCCTTGATGCAGATTAATAACGACACTGCGTCTTATCTATTTTCCGCAGCAAGGAAATTTTGCGATAAGCCATCCATTACCCACTTACAACAACTCTAATAATCGCAATTTGTTCAGCTACCGTGGGTCGTAGTAGAAATCATCAAATCATCAATTAGAAATTTAATAGGTATTGACACTATGGCTTTCCCGAAGTGATGAAATCAATTACAATTTTTAGTGGTCAATAGTTAGGCCAACTAGCTTACACTTAACCTACATTTCTCCGCAGGATTGAAAGCAGACAAAAAAGGATAATTTCAAGGTTGACGCTTTGTTAATTTTCTTTAGAGTCGTGAGTAATATACGCCTTACTGAGTGGCTCACTTTTACTCGAATTCCTTTTTTTTAATTAGTTATTTCTTTTTGAAATGATTACCAGTCTTTACTCGATGAGGACATTTACCCCGCCCGCCTTATGTAGATCATGCTCACGATACTAACTTCAGGTCTGGGTGTCAGCACTCTACATCTACAAGCCTATCAACATAGAAAACCTGGATATATCACTCCTTACACACCAAATAAAATAGTTCAATCAGCCATTAGATGGATTTACAACCTACACCAACGAGCCTACAATTAAACAAAAAAACAACGTTTTTACCCTCAAGATAAACATGACAGACATTCAGAGAGTAGTGTAAATCAAGCCAAGTATCGGTTTTCTTGAGAACTTAAGTCTTCAATCTTTCTGCACCGTTTCAACTATGTTACAACGCGTAAATAAGTAATTGGATATTCAGAGAGTTGTAAAATAATTTAAGGCAATTTAATCGAGGCTATTTGTTTCGAAATAGATGTCGGGATAATTGCGGGTAATTGAAAATATCTTGTTTTAGTTATAGTATGGAACTCGTTTAATTAACTGTTATGGGATAGGATGGTATTTTTCGACATTTCACGAGATGGGAGGGATTTCAGATTTCAAAAAATTTAGGATAAAATATGCATCGTTCATCACATAATAACGTATAATTTTGAAACTTTCGCATAATCATGGTATAATTACGAATTTTTATTAAACAATAAGAAAATAATTAAGAATAACTTTAGCGACCGAGTAAACCAATGCAGGCATAAATAAATAACATAATTGTATCAACTCAATCAGACGAGTTTATTCAATATTTGTCCAAAAATTTCGGAAACCCACAGTTTCCATCATCAGGGGAACCAATTATCAAAAGTTATGTTCTGAAATAGTTGTAAAAAACAATAAACTTGTTAAAACTATAAAAATTACAAAAATGTAAAAATCGTAGTAGATAATAAACATACTAATTAGTTACGAAAGTCATTATACTCAATTTTGAAGTGAGTCTCTTTTTTAAACAAAAATTCATTTTATGATGCATTATAGGCAATTAAATGAAAGTTCCCTAATTATTCAAATAAAGCATGTATCAGATTTATATGCTGTAAAAAGAAATGAAAAGTTGATAATAAGTAAAATAAAAAACTAATTGCAGCTTGGGATTCAATAATAAGTATAATAGTCATCATTGTTTCAATTGTCCAACGAGATTTTCATTTGTATTGTGTAATTTATATAAAATTTAGGAAAATTAAAAAAATTTAAATACTGGTAGATAAAAAGTTTAATAATTAAAAAGCATATTAGTTGTTATGAGAGCAGCATAGAAGAACATCCTGCCCCCATAAGGAGACTTCATAAGTAACTGTCAACCGAGGGGCTATTCACTCTCGAATAACGAAAACATTGCATGACGATTTCGTGTGATATTTACGTTTTCTGCATTGAATTTTTGTTATCGGACGTTAATTTCTATCTTAGCACGCACTACACCCTAATTCGACTTAACCCTAAAACGGTATCGTGACTTTTAGTACAATAATGATATCCACACGCTTCCTAGGCGTATACGCCCTAATTTTTGATATTTCAAGACAACAAATAGTTGTTTTTTTTTTATTTCTGTTTATTTTTTCAAAATGGTCACGTGGTCACGTGATATGGCATTCATTATTATCTACGTCTACGCCTCGGAGGCGTGTATATACCTTTCTAGGGTTAAGTCATGCTGATTTCGCCGTTCTTCGCGTTAGGCCTGCGTTAACAGCACTAACCGACGTTAACGACGCTCTGCGAGAATCGAGGCACAGTGGAGGGGAGAAACTGCACTTTTTTTCTTTAGAAAAACACAGAGCCTTCTCTTGTGGCCCGGTCTTCATTTTTTTCATAATTAAAGTGCATTACATTTTCAAGAATCTTCACCTCGAAATTTCTGTTTATTTCTTTTATTTACTTATAATATTTTCACTCAAAGTATGAAAAAAGCGAGTTTTTTCCTCGAATTTTTTATGCTGCAAAAACTGCTCAACTAAACTTGAAATCATCTTAAATCGATATGTGTTGAAATACAGAATACAAATAATTGTTTATTGATCCATTTGTTAAAAACAAATGTAATAAGAAACTTGGCAAATATTATTATTTATAGTATAAACTTTTTTCTTTTTGTATAACTACTTTGCGTTGATGCAGGAAAAACATTTTATTAATTTTTTTTTAATTAGCAAAAATCATTGTTCTATTCAAATTTTGTTGAAAAATTTTTCAATATCCTTTTTTGCACTCTCATTTTTGTTTAGTATCTGAATTTCTTTGAATATTTTTGAAAATTATACGTGCTTGATAATATTAGGTGAATTATAAAAATTTAAATTTTGATAAACAAGATAAATAAATTTAAAACTTTGGGACTCGCGTAGAAAAAAATATTTTTTTTTTTTAAACTGTTTGAAATTATTGTGCGAATGGAAGATACGAAATTCCTGACTTCAGCTTTACAAACACAAACTTTCAATTTACAATCGTGAAAATTGCGTGCAAAAAAGCTCAGTTATTTCGAAAATGGGCGACGCAAAAGCACGTTGTAAAAATTCAAACATAACATCACTTGTTCATAGTGATCACTGACTGTCGTTATACGCATAGTCTGCTGATTTCGAACACTGTACAACCTAAGCAGCATTACTCCGAGCATTAGTTACGTTGATGAAAAGAATTCCTGAATATAAAATCAAGAATCTAACGACAAAATTTGCACTACTACCACCAAATGTTCCCATTGGAATCTGAAAATAAGGAACACTTCTCTCCCCTCTTTTCCCCCTAAAAAAGAAAAAAAGGAAAGAAAATTATTTATGTTTACTTTGGACGAAAACAAAAAGGAGGAACAAAAATGAGAAGGCAACCAACCAAATCCCCTTCCTTCTCTTTTTTATTTCTTTCGTCCTCTTTATTCCCACCATTATCAAATGCCAATAAAAATGTTTAAAAAATATATATATAATAATCACCAACGTTTTGACACTCATACAGCACCCTTATCAAGGCAAAAAAATATATAATATAGAATAAAATCAAAATGAAATAAAATGAAATAAAATGAAATAAAATGAAATAAAATGAAATAAAATGAAATAAAATTAAAATTAAAATTAAACAAAAATAAAATTAAAATAGAATAAAATGGAAATAAAAATAAAAATAAAAATGAAATAAAAAAAATTTTTTTCATTTTTTTTTATTTGATTTTATTTTTATTTAATGTTATTTCATTTTATCTCATTTTATTATTATTTTCTTTTTCTTTTATTTTATTTCATTTTATATTATATATTTTTTTGCCTTGATAAGGGTGCTGTATGAGTTTTGAAACGTTGGTGATTAT
>NC_046658.1:111088301-111089962 GCF_010883055.1 Belonocnema kinseyi | reverse complement strand
GTTTCCCCTACATGCCCCCCCTAACTTTCCCTTTCGGCCCTAATCCCCCTCCCCTCATTTCCCCTTCTGGAAAAAGTCCAGCGGATGGACCGATACCTGATCGAAACTATAAAGGTTTCTACCCAAGGGTTACAAAACTCTAAAATCTGAAAAAATATCAAATGTCATCAAAAAAGGCTATACTGTTTTTTTTTTATAAAAATATAAATTGTAATGAAGCATTATTTCTGAATCATAAACATATCATATATAGAATATAGAACATCTTAATCAATCTTACAATTCTAATCTTGATTTCTGTCTTTAAATTTATCACAATCTTTCCAACAATAATATTATCCTTTTTATCTCATTATCACAATTCAAGTACATAATTAAAGAATTGAAAGCCGTTGAAAGTTTCATTTTCAAAGTTTCAAAATGCGAAATTTATCATCAATCAAATTTAAATAAAACTTATTAAATTTATAGGCATTATATTTCCAAAGTCATGTTGGCACTTTAGAGTTTATTTGTAGAGTCCCTAACGGACATGAATTTTATTTGATCGTTCAATTACATATATAATTATATACGTGCATTAATATATTGTTATATTACATATTTAAGTAACAAAATATACCTAAGACATTGCAGACAAGTCGAAGCCAAAGAATAGATAAGTTTCTTGCCCTCAAAAAATTGAACAATTTATTTTTAGAATGTAAATATTTCACCTGAATATATATATATAATGCTTGAATTGAATAATAAGAACAAATTTATTTCCAACGTATTTTTTCCCATTTTTAGTTTAGTTTAGTTTATTAACGGCGAAGACCTTGATACATTGTTTTAATACAGGCAGCTGTAATTGCAAGAAATTGCAGTTAGAAAATAATAATAAAATGATGTATAAAATATGAATAAGTTCTATGTCTGAAATTTATCAAATGTATGGAATTGAATTATTATCAATCATGATGAAAATGTCAAACTTTGGCGCTTTTATTGGTATCTCGGGCATCTGTATATTAGGTTATGTTAGTTCTGCTTCTTTTTTCTGACTTTTTAGTTTATTTCATATTAAAACAGTTTTGAAATTTAAAAAAAAAAATAAATAAAGTGCAGTTCTTATAATTAAAGAACTCATTTTAAATGCACATTAGGCGTTTACCATCTATAATTATAATCAATATAGCTACAAATTCTAAAGTTTCAAAAGTTTCACTGACTTTGCAACTTTTCTTTGAAACTTTTAGTTGAAAGTTTCAAAAAGTATAAATTTTTGAAACGGCACATTGCTACTTCTTTAACGTATGAAATCATTTTTTAGTTGTGCCTATAACGTAACTAATTAAAATTTAGGATACTTAAATAGGAAAACAATCAAATGTAAAATCCTTTTTTAACGTCCAATAATGAAATTGATGAAAAAAATTCCTGAAAATAAAATCAAGAATCTAACGACCATATTTGGATAACCACCACAAAATGTTCGCATTGGAATCTGAAAAAAGGAACACTTCTCTCCCGTCCTTTCCCCCCAAAAAAGAAAAAAAGAAAAGAAAATTATTCATCTTTACTTTGGACGAAAATAAAAAGGAGGAAAGAAAAATGAGAAGGCAACCAACCAAATCTCCTTCCTTCTCTTTTTTATTTCTTTCGTTCTCTTTATTCCC
>NC_046658.1:111073943-111088201 GCF_010883055.1 Belonocnema kinseyi | reverse complement strand
AAATAGTGGAATTTTTAACAAAATTTTCTTCTCTAGAAAAAACATACATTATAAAAAATAGTTTCATTTTCAACTAAAAAGATGAAATATGAACAAAAAAGTACATTTTCAAACAAGAAAATTGTCTTTCTATCAAAAAATATTACTTATCTGCGAAAAGCAGTTAAATTTTCGATAAAAAAGATGACTTCTTAACAGAATAGATGAATTATTTAAAAAATAATCAAATTTTTCACCAAGTAGTAGAATTTTTTATCAAAAGTGATGCATTCTTTACCAAAAATACAATAGTGGAGTTCTTAAACAAAAAGAACTAAATTTCAACCACAAATAGTTCAATCTTTGTATTGGATGCTATTAATTCTCAGTCTCAAAAACCGAATTTTTAAATTAAATAAAAAGTAGAAAGGCCTTTTGAGATAAATGAATGTTAGACGGTAAGAAAAAATGCAATTTTTAATGTAAAAATAAGTCAAAATTTACTTTCTAGCTATATATTGAGTTGCTAAATCGATATACAGAAAGTTTTATTGAAAAATATTATTAAGCTTCGACATAATGGAGGGGGGATTTCTTTTTTATTCCATGCGCACGTTTGTGGCGATGAAAAAACTTTGAACGTTGATGAAAAAAACCATTTTAATTTCTTTTTTAATTGACAATTTCTTATTTTTCGCTCCAAAACTTATCAGCCATTCAGCTTTATGCGAGTGCGCATGCGCACGTGGGCCTCTGAAGCAGCTTAAAAGATTTCACACAGTTTCAAGACTTTTCACTATTTTATCAAAGTTTTCTTTCAATTTTAAATAGTTTCAACAGTTCTCAAGTGTTTTTATTTTATTTCACAACATTGTTACGGCATTTTTTATTCAACAAACAGTTAATTTAATATAACTAGAAGGGTAGAAATTCGAAGAAATCCCACAAAAAATCATATAAAAATTTCTAAGATAAAGAAAAAAAAACAAAGTATACCCCTGAATAACTGAAATAATTTTATTTAATAGATTTAATGCTTTCATGATGATTTATTATAATAAATACCTACTTTTTATCATAATATTTTTATTTGTTTAGAAATATAGAGGATTTAAATGTCAATGATTTTCGAGATTTTTTTTTTCACAATGAAAATAAAGAGTTGAAGCAATTTTTTAACTACAATTATTTCGCTTGAAAGATTCTGAATCTGGGTTTAAACATTTTTTTCTGAATTGCTGAACTTGTGAAATAGTCGAAATGTATTGTATTTTCAACAAAGTAGTTCAATTTTCGATTAATAGAGACTTATTTTTAATAAATAACTCAATTAAGTCTTTGGCAGAATTCAACTGCTTTTGATTTTAAATAAAAATCTGTTTCGGTTGAAATATCAACATAGCTATGAATTAACTCTTGTTTTGTGATTCGCCATTTTAATTCAAAAATATGTATTTTCTTAAAAATTTGACTATTCTGTTGAAAATTTTTTTCTAATCTTTATCAAATTAATCTTTATCTTTCAAAATACAAATTCTTCAGAAATAAAACTATTTGGTTAAAAATGAATGTTTTATGGAAGATTCGTCATTAAAGTTGCAAATTAATTTCCTTGGTTAACACTTTTACCATTTTTTGAAGGTGCTTTTTTTGGTTGAAATTTTGTCTTATTGAAAAATTAACTACTTCTTGTTGGGTTGGAAATTTATTTTCTTCAGGTAAAAATTCAAGCATATGGTGTATATTTAACTATTTTTTGGAAAATTCGTCTCTGTTGGTAGAAAAGTAATCTTCTGGGCTGATCATTAATTTTTTGGATTACAGATTTCTCCTTTTAGTTAAAAATTGAATTCTTTGGTTACAAATTTGACTATTTTGTTGAAAATTCATACATTTTGTTGAAAGTTAATCTATTTTTGGGTTGAAAATTAGTCGAAATATTTCGAAATTTGTATTTTGTAGCAACCCTGTTTTTTAAATAACGCGCCTTAAGTTAAATTGTATCAGAGGTGTGGAAAATTGGTGGTTTAAGAGAAAAGGAAATGGAATAATATCCTGATTTTTCAATTAAACCACCTAGTCGCCCGTAACGGAAAACAATAAAATGAGTATAAAATGTCGAAAAAATGGCCAGGGCATTTGAATAAAATGGCCACCTACATTTTAAAATTGTAAGCCGACTTGTTTTCATTAAGTTTTGCTATTAACGTGGATGTTAAATATTTTTCGATCAAATTTTGGGGATGCGGGAATATAACATTTTTTTATCAAAAATATTCTAATAATATATAGAATACTTGCTGAATATCACGGTTATAAGAAGGTTAAAAAAATGGTTTACTTACACTTTCAAACACAAAAAATGTTATATTTAAGTTTATAAATAAAAATGACACTTTGGGTGACTTCATCTCACAAGAAACAATGAAAAAAACTTAATATTTTAGTACGAAATTGAGGTTAGAAAGTTTAAGCTTTAGCTTATCGTCTGCTACAGCAGACGATAAGTCCCAGGTATGGCGCGAATATTTAAAATGTATTAAAATAGTATTTACATTTACCTATGTACAATACAATTCAATAAGTTTCTTTGCCGATTTTTTTTATAACCCTTATTAAGTTCTGAAGAACTTTATCGAGTCGATGTTTGAAAACAAAGTTGTTTTAAATTGATACATATTAAAGTCACAAAATGCCAAAAAACCATAATTTGTATATATTGTTGCTACCTGCTTTGCCTAATTCATAACTATTATATCAAAAGGATATCAAGCGACTAAATGTATATTCCCAAAACAAATTTTGATATCCTGAATGAAGTTCCTTTGCTCCATCAATTATTATGAACAACTTAATCAAAACAATTTATTATTGTTATATTTTGAAGTCTGAAAACAGTTTACGTTTCGATCTTCTTATGGAATCATGTGAAATCTATAGATATTAAAACTCAACATTCGAAGATTGCACTTTTTAAATGTTATAAACAATTCTGATAAACAAATTCAACCAATTGTGGCTTTTAGATACAACAATGCGTGTATTAGCAAAGGTGTTAATTGAACTCTCGAAAATAATATTTTAGGCGGACAGGAAAAACCACATTTTTTATTGTTATAAATAATTTTTACAAACAAATTCAATAAACAGGCGTTTTTAGATACAGAAAAGAAGTTTGTTTTCGCAGAATCGTTTATTTTACCCATGAAAATAATATATTAATTGGACATATTTACATTTAAATACATTTTTTTATTATAAATAATTGTTATGAACAAATTTCTTTAATAGGTGCTTTAAGATGCAGAAAATGTATTTTTTAGCAGAATGGTTTATTATAGTCTGAATGATAAGAATTCAGCAGGATTTATTGACACTCAACAACATTTTTAATTGTTATAAACAATGAACATAAACAAATTCATTGACATATGCTTTTGGATGAAGATAATTCGTTTTTCAGCTCAATCGTATACGGAACCCCAAGAAAATAATAACTCAACTAAATGTATTGAAACTAAACAACATTTTATATTATTATAAACAATTCTGATTATAAAAACTCATGAAATATGGTCTTTCAGATATAAAAAATGCGTATTTTAAGGAGGATTATATCTTTTACCCTCAATAACAATATTTCAAAGGGTTATAACGACACTTTACAAAAATTTTATTTTCTTAAACAATGATCATTACATATTTCTCAAATAAATTATGTTGGATATCGTAAATATTTTTTAGCGCATACGTTTATTTTACCCTAAAAAATAATACTTTAACGGGATGCAGAACACATGAAAACTTTTCTTATTGTTACAAACAATTATGATAAAAAATGAATAGAAGAGGAGCTTTTAGATATAAAAAATGCGTTTTTTTTAGCAGATTCGTCTACTTTACCATCCAAAAATAATATTTCAACATATGATACGCATATGGAGAATTTTCGATTTCTTTGCAATTTTTAGAAAATATTATTAAATAATGATAATATTAGTTTTTGTCTGACACGATTTCTAGAAATGAATCCGACCATCATTTACTTACTCTTTATATTAGCGAAAGAAAATTTGGTTTAAATAATTTATTCCTGAGGAAATTTGAAAATAAATTATTATTATTTTTTACACTGACTGTATTTCAATATTTACAAATACACAGATTTTAGAATAAACTAGGAAAATAGAGATTTTACAAAAATAGGTTTCTTGACAGTCGAAATGGTTTTATATTTTTATATTTTAGGCTGAAATTTAAAAACAAATAATTTTTTTCCTCTATTGTTGTTAACAATTGAAAATGCTGTTCAGTTTAAATGTTCTCCGCGGAGATATTATTTTTGAGAATAAAATAAACGATTCTGCTAAAAGAACCGCCTTTTTCTGCATCTACAAGTAGTAGGGCCTCTTTAATAGATTTTTTCATCAGAATTATTTAAAACGATTTAAAATGTCATTCTGTGTAAAAAAATCCCGACGAAATATTATTCTTCAGTATAAAAGAAACAGTTCTACTGAAATAATCTTTTTTTGTTGATTATTATTTTTATCTATTATTAATGTTTTTAATGTTTATAATAATATATAACAATAATAGAATTTTATTGACTAAGTTATGAGTATTAGAACTTTAAACATTGGTGACGTATGTTCAGAAAAAAATGTGTTGCAGTTTTTTTTAAGTACTCTACTATTTGAACCACTATTGATATTTTACTTCTTTTCTTAATTCAAATAGATTTTTTCGTTAAATTAAAAAATTTTCTGAAAAACATAAAAACATTTTAAAACTGACAAAACAGCTGCTGTGTGTTTGAAAATTATTTCTTGGTTTTTTCCTATGTTGGTATTAATATGGTGCATTTCTCCCAAAACAGTTTATCGTGTGCCCGCGGCTTAGGGAACAGAAAATTGGGTTACCTTTATTTAAAAATGAAAATTCGAATTTTTGGCAATAATGAGACAAGATACGTAGAAAGTATAAGGATAAAGAATGCTCAAATTCAAACCTTCAAAAACTTCAAAACTGAAAATCTGTAGGAATTTTTCTTTCCTAATAAATAATTAAAATTAGCTATTTTAGACACACTGGCCGTTTTAGAACCAATTCCCCTACTATAGAAAAAAACGAGGATACACAATTTATAAACTGATACAACAATAATTCTCAGAGATATTTGTTTTATGTGGAGTTTGATAAAAACGTTGCAAACAACTGAAAACTGCAATTATTCTACCTTTGATAACGTTTATCCGCATCGTGATCAAAATTATCCACCAACCAATAAAAATTATCCGCTTTCCGATAAAAATCACTAGCCTCCCGATAAAAATTATCGGCGTCCCGATAAAAATTATCCGCCTCCAGATAAAAATTATCCATCTCCCGAAAAAAATTATCCGACGTTAGATAATAGTAGTTATCAATTGTTTGCGAAATTTTTATCTAAATTCAGATTAAGAATATCCCTTAGATTTATGGTGAGAATATACCAAATAAATGTGAGTAATGTATCAAATTGGGAATACTTGTTTGTTTCTAATGAAGACTATCCAGTGCGGACTCGGTTCTAAAGCCCTTTAAACTGAGTAGTAAAATCCTCAGTTAGGGGTTAGTTAACACCGGATACCCTCCCTCCTTACTTGAATTTCATTAATTAAATCAGCCAGACCAACGATCGAGTTGTTCAAGGGGAGAGAAAGGTCGGTTTCGTGATCGCATTATCTAGGCGATGCTAACATTTTCATCCAACTTGAAATTGACATTCGACACTCTTGGTAATACTTTCGTCTACTTCTATACTTTTAGCCTAAACCAGGTCATATCGCGCAGCCAAGTATAAAACAGAATTGAACTTTAAGATAATTGTCGTGCCAAAAATCAGGTCACTGGAAAGAAAATTATCGATGGTTTTAAGAATTGAATTGATATTATCAGACAGGTCGTATAAAAGAAGAAACATTCTTTTTTTAAATTAAAGTTTTTTGAAACAAGAACTACTCTCTTCGCTCCACTGAGAATCGAATCACAGAACTTCCGATTGCCGGTCGGGTGCTTTCCCATTAAGCTATTAGAGGGATCGAAAGAAGAATCTTTTTTCAGAAATACACGCTATCTCAATCCAGGAGTTAAATTTATGTTACAAAGCACCTGACCGGCAATCGGAAGTTTTGTGGTTCGATTCTCAGTCGAGCGACAAGAGTTGATATTTTTACAGAAAAAATTTGATTTGAAATTTTTAAAAATTATTTTCCATCTTGTCTTTAAGTATTTTCTGTTAATCATAAATGTAACACCTGACCTGAGATAGCGTGCATTTCTAAAAAAATGTTCTTCTTTTCATTCCTGTAATAGTTTAATTAACTGATTGATGGTAACTATCTCTGATGTTAATACAGATTCCTTTAAAACATCATTTTTTATGACAATATAATAAAAAGGCCTATTTTCCTTTTTTGAAGCGAATGTCAAAAATTAAAGTCTATTTAAACTGCAATTTGAAGTCTCCTCTTTCAAATAACACCAAGAACATAAAAAATTATTTATTTGTTTTCGAGTTATTATAAAAAAAGTGGAAACGTGTCCAAGGCAAAAAGCTGTCGGTCGAGCGGCAGTCAAACATGGGAAAAGACTGCTCGGCTTCAGCTTGACCAACCGATTTTCGTCTAATGCATGCTTCCACATTTTTTATGATAATTCATGAACCAGTAAATATTTTTTATGTTCTTGGTTTTATTTTAAAGCGCATATTTCAGAATTTCTTTTGATACAGTCTCGATTTTTTTATTCTATTCTGTAAAGGGCTAAAGCGAGGCCTAAAGTATGCAGAAAGTGGAAGTTTTCATTATTATTACACCATTAAGCCATTTCCCTTTCGGGGTAGGCGTGACTCACTCGGTAGGGGAAAGGAGTAGTGTATGGAAGGGATAGAGAATTTTCAGATTGATCCGGAATTCTCGTGTTATTTAATTAAATAATAATCCATAATAATAATAATAAATAATAATAATAATTAAATAAATAATAATAATAAATAATATTATTTAATAATACTAATAATTAAATACCGCGTTTGTTCCGCAACACTGCTCCGACCCATGTTGCTGATCAATCATTCTAGCAATCACCCCAAATGAAGAACCTCACGAAGTCGTTATGTAAGGTTCCCCACTAGGGTCCATTAGTGGCCAAGGTCTTTTGTTTCAGTCGTCATTCACTCTACTGACACTCTTTTTATTAACTATTTTCCGCCATACATTCCTGTCCTGGCATACTTTTCTAGCTTCTTTTATGTCCATGCATTTTTTTATGCATGCACATTCGTGTTTCTGTGACTTCTTATGTCTCTCCTAACCAGGGTCTCATTCACACATTCTAACCATTCTTTCCGCGGTCTACCACTGGGCACGCTGCCATTTACTTTACCTTGATACACTTGTTTCGTTAGTCGTTCATTTCGCATTCTCTCAATATTTCCGAACCATCTTAGCCGATTTCTTTCTCATGCGTCCACTAGCGTCTCTTCTGCACCACATTCTTTTAGAATTGTCTCGTTACTTACTTTGTCCATCAGAGTTTACCCGCATATTATGCGCATGAATCTCATGTCAAATGCGTTAATTTTACTCTTATCTTTTTCTTGATAAGTCCATGTGTCGCTACCGTATAGTACAGTCGGTACAAATATAGAATTACGTATTGCCATTTTAACTTTACTTGATATATTTTTACTTCTGATAAGGGGACCTGCTCTACCAATAACCTTCTTACCTTCGTTTATGCATCTATCTAATTCCTCATCTATCTTCCCGTCCCTAGTAAATAAGTTACCAAGGTTTACAAATTTATCAACTTGTTCAATTCTCTCATCATTTAATAAAATATTGCATAGTGTTTTCTCACTCTTTCCTTCGAACACCATAATTTTTGTTTTATTTGCGTTAATATTGAGGCCCACGCTCTTCATGCTTGCATCTAGTTTATACAACATTCTTTTTAAGTCTTCGATAGACTCTGCCATTAAAACCTATCATCTGCGAACCACGTACCCTTACTGTTTCGAGATCCACACCCTGAGAATCAAAAATTGGCCAAGAATTCAATGAACCCGAAATTTAAGAGTGTCAAAATACTAGTATCAAATTTTTCAAATGTTAAAATTATATATGGTCCGAATTTAAAATTTGATAGTAGGAGATTAAAAATTGCGCAATAAACAATTAACTTTATTTTTAATCAAAATTCCTAGTTTTATGACCTAATATTTTGAAAGTATTAAAAATAAACTTCAATGATTATTTAAAATGTTATTCTTTAATCTATGAATTATCAAAATCCCTATTTAGATATTTATCACAGGCTTCACCATTTTTTTCCTATTCCCCTATATTTCTCTTTTTTCCACTTAAAGACGAACTAAAATATTCGAACCCAATAAGAAAATATAATATATATAACTACATTTTTTGTTAAAAGTTTGTTTCTTTAGATTGAAAAGTCAACTATTAAATTTTCGGTTAAAATTTTAATTATTTGTTAGAAAATTGAAGTATTATGTGGAAAATTGAACAATTCAGTTAGTCATACTTTTTTGTTAAAAATTCAACGGTTTTTTTTCAATTAATCTTTTCGGTTTGTACTTCCATCTCTTTTTATAGAAAATTTTACCTTTTTTTTGTTGAAGTATCATTTTTTTTAGTAAAAATTCAACAATTTAATAGAAAATTTAAATATTAGATTCAAAATTTTTGCATTTTGATCAAAATTTGTCTTCTTTGGTAGAAAAGCACTTTATTTTGGTTACAAATGCAATTGTTTGCTAGAAAATTAATATATTTTTGTTGAGGATACAAATACTTATAAATTTGTTTTTCATTTTTTTTAAATCTAACTGATGTTTAATTAAAATAAAAATATTTTTTGTTGCAATATAAATTTTTATAAATGAGAATTAGTTTTTTTCGGTTAGTAATGAATTTTTTCACTGTAAATTTAACCAGTTGTTTTAGAATTTAACTTTCTGGTTCAAAATCAAGTTTTTTCGTTGAGAATTCGTATTCTCGGGTTAGAAATTCCACCGCTTTTTTATAAAGTTGACTATTTATTTTGATAATTCAACAATTTAATTGCATTGACCATTCATATGTTCCGTTAAAAATTATTTTTTTTTTGTAAAAAAATTGGTCTGTTTGTTAGAAAATTAAACTTTTTCGTTAAAAATTCAACTATTTGATAAAAAATGCAAGTTTTTTTAAAGTGCGTATTTCCTGGTATAGAATTAATCTTCTTGGTTGAAAATTCAACTATTTGGTCAATAGTATATGTATTTTCTTGAGACTTTATCTGTTTTGAATGCAAATTAATCTTCTGTGTTAAAAATTCATTTATTTGCTTCAAATTTTAACTATCTGGTGGAAATAAAAAATTCAACGGTCTTATAGGAAGCTTATCGTTTTGCTTGAAAATACAATTATTTAATTGAAAATTAATATGTTTTGGTTGTGTATTTAACTACTTTTTGGAAATTCACCTCTTGCGGTCTAATTCAATTGTTTTCCATTTAAACTAAAAATATTTTCTGGACTAAAAAATAAACTATTAGACTTTTAGTTAAGAATTCCTCTTTTCTCGATGAAAATTAAATTACTTCGTTGAAAGTTGAACTTCACTGCTAATTTGTAAGACAGACTACTATTTCACCAACACCCTCCCCTCCGCCCTTCGCCGAACGCTATTTTTGAATGATCCCTAAATAAATTCACGAAAAAATTTTAGTCGCTAAAAATGGTGACAATGATACAGTATGTTGTTACTCGTTGAGAAGCCAGACACATTATTATAACCAATTAGAGAAGAAGTTTAAAAATATTTTTCAAGGAAAAGTAAAGAAGTACTGGCATCAGCGGACAGTTGTGAGAAAATAGTGGCCCCTGAAAAAGTAAACCAACATTTATTAAAAATGTAACCATTGTTCAGAAACTGATAAGAAAAATTAGTAAAAAGATAAATAAATTTCAAAAAACATTGTTAAAGAAACGTTTACAGATTTAATAAAATTCACTGCTTGTGACCTGAAACGTTTGAAAAATTTTTACACAAAATAAAGTTTTTTTGTAAGTTTTACAATTTTTTAAAATTAAAAGTAATATTTTTTATTTCAAGTGACATCACAAGTAGTATTATTATGATTCCTAAAATCATAGAAAAACTAGTTTTTTTAAATATCTGATTTATGGAATAACAACCTTAAGGCTATCTGCAAGGTGCCCTGTAATGTTCATCTGTCTTTTTAAAGAAAGAAGAATTGAGAAGAGTGGATTTTGATTCATATTTCAGAATTTAAATCCCTTGAGGGGCAGATGATTTGGAAACTAAGCTGAATGTTTCTTTGAATTGTAGTGAATTTGAGAAGCTGGGTGGTTCGACCAGTTTGAAAACTCGATCTCAGAGGGGTTCTTTTCACTTTCCTTTTAGTAACAATCAACGGGAGTGTAATATAAGAAAGTCTATTGACTTGGCTAGGCTATTATTGTACTGTTCTATTATCGATTTCGTCTGGGCTTAAGGGTTGCAACCCTATGCACTTCCCTTCACATAAAGGGTGACTCATTTGAGCACCATCGTCTTATCGGAAACTAATCCAGATTTCATAATGATAAAGTAATTTAATATCACTCAAGCTTTATGAATAATCATTATTTCGATTAAGTTGCAAGCCGCGAATTGCTTGATGTTTCAAGATATCAATTTAAAAAGTATTATTTTCAACGTGCAACTAAAGTTAATCCCATGAGACTTTTTCAAAGAAACTTCTGGGAAAAAAATAATTGGAATAAAAAACGAAAATCTGTCAGCAGTTCACTGAACCTTCATGAAAAATTAATTTTTCATTTTTATTAATATTCTTATGAATGAAAAAAAAAATTAAAGCAAACATACATCATAAGCATCAATGAATGTTACATTGGCACTTATAAAAGCAGAATCTTGTAAAATTTGCAAACATTATCATTTGATAGTTCGAATATTTAAACAAATATTAATTAAATAAATTTATGTTTTTAATTTTAATCTAATATTTTCAGGCCTGCCACAGCCTTAAATGTCTAAATTATTTTAAAGAAGTGAAAAAGTGACTAATTTTGTACATGAAACGTGACTAACGTTCATAAATAACGTGAATAGTATTCTTTCGAATTTAAAAGAATTCAAAATAATGCGACAAAATTGATTACGATTCCAGGTGAATTTTACCGATTTCAGGCTAAATTCATAAGATTTCGAAACAATTCCAGTTAAATTAAATAAACATAAAATTAGTTGAAAAATCGACAAATTGCATTGATTTAATTGAAATTTAAGCATGTTTAGGGGAATTTTAGGAAAATGAGAAGCAATCGATGAAATACATAGAAATTTATGGAAAATTTAAAAACTAAATTAAGTCAATTGAAAACTATTTAGAAATATGGAAAAGCGAATAAAAGGCAGTAAGATGGAAATTAGCTTAGAAAAATATAAGGGAATTCACAATAATTTGATGAAATGTCTAACAGTTTTAGATGGAAATTAGTTTCTTTCGGATGAAAATTAATTTTTTTACCTTAAAATTTCACTCTTTTGTTGAGCATTCAGCATTTGTAAATTCAGATTATCAGGTTGATAATTCAACTGCTTCGTATATAATTAGTTTTCTTATTGAAAATTAATTCGGTACGTTTGAAATGAGTTTAGAAAAATATAAGAGAATTTAAATTGACTTCATGAAATGCATATAAGAATTCAAGTTTAGTTAAAAAGACTTGAGGATGAATTAAACAGATAATTCTGAAATATATAAAAAAATAATGTAAATCGAGTAGAAATAAGTGAATTTAGACGAATTAATTTTTTTTAAAGAATTCAAGATAAATTGGCGAGAATTAAGGAAAAATTCCTAATGAATCCAAAAGAATTGGAAATAATGTTTGAAAATATCTTCAAATGAAACTCCTGTAAAATTTGTCCATATCTTTGGCAACTCAAAGAAATTCTTTATAAATGCAGAAATTGGTTAAATTCCTTAAAATCAATAAAATCCTTGCAAATCTTTCCAAAATTTTAAAGTAACTTTAAAATTGTTTGGAATCTTAAAATTCCCTAAAATTTTTCGAATAATTTGAAACCTTTACAATTTCTTAAAAAATTGTAAAAATGTTCAATAATTTTAAAGCTCTTAATAATGCCTTGGAATATTCTAAATATCCACAAATATTTCAAATACTTTCAAATATTTTGAAAACTCTTTAAGTTTTTGTAAACTATTGAAAATTACTTGGAATTTTTAGAAAATAGTGTAAAATATTTAATATACTTTAGAATTACTTCCAATTATTGAAATCTATGCAAAAGACTTTGAAATAGTCCAAATCCTGTTAATTATTTAGAAATCTCTTGAAATTTTTTTAAAGTCTTGAAAACTGATTGACATTTTTTAGATACCCCCAAATTTTAAGAATTCTTTGAAACGCCTTTAAGTTCTTCAAATCAATTGAAAATGCTTTGGAATCTTTTTAAATATCCTAAAATCCCGTTTGAAATCATTAAAAGTGCCTTGAAACATTTGAAAACATTTTAAATCCATTAAAATATTATAAAATCCCATGGAATTACATGAAAGCCCTTGAAACATTTGAAGCTCCTGAAAATTTCTAAATCTTGTGAAACTGCCTTGGAATCTTTTAAAATACCTTCAAATATCTCTAAACGCTTGAAATATTTTTAAAGAAGTCGAGAATTTCTTGATTGTTTAAAAATACTCTAAAATATGTTGTAATCCCTGAAAATTATTGAAATATATTTCAAATTTTGCAGAATCTTTTAAAATATACGAAAGTATTTAAAATCCTTTGAAAACGTTTGAAATCTCTGGAAACTTTTTAAAGCTCTTAAAAGTTCCTTACCGTTTTTAAAAATACCCAAAAATCTTTAAAATTCTTCAAAATCCCATCAAACGATGAAAATTTATTTAAAATGTCTTAAAATATTGACCTTAAGTGTTACTTAATGGAAAATTACAGAAATTCCCTGACTTTTGATATTTTTTTTTTCAAAATTCCCGACCTTCACTTTTCATTAAAGTTTCATTAAATTTTCACTTCAATTTAGAACTCACTACTTTTCTGTGATTCAGCAATTAGATTTTCTATCAATATCGAAAATTATGAAATTGGAAATTTATTTCTGTTATGGTGATATTATGTAAATTTCAAACGTAAGATGAGCCCAATATGAGAATCAATAAATTCAATGTCTTCGCATGTTATTTATGGTAGGAATACTTATGTGGATTGGAATCTAAAACCCACTTTCATTTTTAGCATTAACTAATTTTACGAAGTTGTAGAGGAAATAAGGTTCACTTCCTCTTTAATTATTATTATAAAATATTTCAAATCCTTGATAATTTCTTGAAACTTTTTAAATCTCGTAAAGATTCTTTCGAACATTTTTAAATATTCTAAAATATTTCAGACCCTCAAGTCCTTTCCAATTATTGAAATTGACTGAAAATTCCTTGAAATCTTTTAAAAAATCCTAAAATCTTTAAAATTATTTAATTTTTCTTGAAACATTTGACAAACTTCGATATCCATTTAAATATTCTGAAACTCCTTGAAATTACATGAAACCTAATATTTTCTAAAATAATTCTAGAAATTTTATTAAAATACCTTTAGAGCTATTAAAACCTCTAAAATAATTAAAATCCTCATAAGTCATATAAAATACCTTGGATCTTCTATATTATTCTAAAACCTAATAGATTCCAACAAATTGTTTCATATCTACCGAAATTCTTTAAAATATTATGAAAATATTTTTAAATCCCTGCAAATCATTAAAATCCTTGCAAATTCTTTGAAAATCTTTAAATCTTTTGAAAATGCCTTGGAATCTTTTAAAACACCTTAAAATTGTTTAAATTCATATAAATCTTTTTAAATCCCTTGAAACTGTTCATAGCTCTTAAAAATTCTTTGGATGTTTTAAAAATCAAAGTGTTTCGTCTCGAAGTTCGGAATGCAAGGTGGCGATTCGGCGGACGATTTCAAATTCCCGGGTCATTTCTCGGTTTAGTTATTTTATTTCCTGGTCAACTAAAAGTAACATATTCATATTGGCCACCAAACGGAAACATACTTTAACACAGCAGAGCAAAATATTGCAAAATAAATTAATTTTAAAAGAAATACTTCAGTATTCCACTAAAAAATATCAATTTTTAACAACAAATA
>NC_046658.1:111048517-111073843 GCF_010883055.1 Belonocnema kinseyi | reverse complement strand
TTTCAACCTGACTGCTGACTTTTCAACTAAAATTATGAATTTTCAACTGAAATAGTTGAATTTTCAGCAAAAAAAAAAAATAATTTTCACTAAAAAGATGAATTCTAAATCAAGACTAAAATAATTAATTTTTAACTTGAAAAAATAATATTCAACCTAACAGATGAATTTTCAATTATATCT
Organism: Belonocnema kinseyi; assembly: GCF_010883055.1. Lineage (NCBI taxonomy): Eukaryota > Metazoa > Arthropoda > Insecta > Hymenoptera > Cynipidae > Belonocnema > Belonocnema kinseyi. The sequence continues at coordinate 111,073,660 of NC_046658.1, read as the reverse complement.
ATGGAATATTCAATTGAAATCAGTTAAATTTTCAGTTAAAAAAAGTACTTTCCACAACAGAAAATAACTTTCAACAAAAAACGACTACAAAAAATCATACATTAAATAATTACATTTTTAGTCAAAAAATAAATTTTCAACCAATCAGATGAACTTTCAACTTAAATTATCGAATACTTTAAACAAAGAAATGAATTTTTGATTAAAATGGCGAATCTTTAACTAATACAATTAATTTTTAACAAAAGAGTTTAAATTTAAACAAGTAATTGTATTTCCATCCTAAAAGATGAATTTTAAACTAAAATGAAATTTATTTCTTTACGGAAACTCCCAGTCCTAAAATAAAAACAATATTCATTTTGTAAATTCCCTGTTCCAAGTCAGGATGATTATTTTATAAATTGAACAAAATTATTAAAATAATGAAATCTTGCATTTTAACGTGATCAGGAGTGAATTCCCGATTTTTAATTGTGGCCACTCTGGGAATTACTAGTCCAAGATCTTTCACAGGAATTTTCCCAACTCCCTCAGTTTTTCGGAACGACTAGACAGTAGACACATACTTAAAAACTACGCTAAAATGAAAAATCCATACCTTCAGATTATTGAAATCTATTGAATATTCTTCGGAATCTTTTATAATACCCGAAAATATTTCAAATTCTTTTAAAGCTTCTAAAATCCCTTTGAAACTTTTTAAGGCTCTTGATAACCTTTTGACATTTTTAAAAATACTTTAAAATATTTAAAATCCTTTGAAACCCTTTAAAATTATCGAAATCTGTTAAAAATTTAAAGAAACTTTATAAAATACCCTAAAAAAGATTTAAGGGCCATTCAGAAATATAACTATAGACTTAAATTCAATAGTGGTTGATCCGCGGATAAATTGATTTTCAGAAGACAATTATTAACCGATTTTAACTTTTTTTTCAAATGAAAGCTAATAGAATTTCGTATCGAACTGCCGTGGGCGATTTTTAAATCATTGCTTATTCTTTGTTTATTCAACAATAAAAATGAAAAAAATTGACTTTGAAGTATGACGGTTTTAAAAAAATGGTTTGATTCTATCAAAAATACCTTAAAAACTGAAAACAACTATCGAAAAAAGATGACCAATAGCAATCCAAATGTTAAAAAATGTATTGAATTTGTTATAAGCAAATAAGTGAATGAAAATGGTATCGCATGGTTTGGCGGCAATTCGTCGTTTGATTTGCACTAAATTTGAACAAGTTATGGATTAAAAGAATTTTTCAGCTGAATTAATGAAAATTCATAAATAATTTGTTATTTTAAAACAAATTTTTATAAACAAATATCCATGTCAGTTATTTTTGATGGAATTAATAACGTTTTTTCTATGAAATCGATAACAATATTATTTGGAAATAAAACCTATATTTGACTACCAAATAAAAATTAATAATTGCTTAAACTACCTTAATTAACAACTGCATTGTTTGGCTATTTTTCAGCATTTAAACTGGTTTTTGTGTGTGTGTGTGTGTGTGTAATCAACGGTTAATAACCTATTTTCCAACTTTTTTTAATAGTTCGATAACGATCCACTATTTTTATTTTTATTAAAAATTCAATTAACGTAGCCATACACGGCATATAATATAAGATTTTAACATGCATTTAACAGGTGGGAATATTATTATTGCTAAGTAATTTTGATTATGTTCCAGGTGAAAAAAATTTAATTTACAAATGCATTAGCCGAGAAAAATTTGCTTAACAGAATGTTAATAAAAATAAAAATAGTGGATCATTATCGAACTATCGAAAAAAGTTTTAAAAAATATATCAGTAACAGTTGATTACACAAAAAAGAAACTTTAAATGCAAAAAAATAGCCAAATAATGCATTTGATAATTAAATTTGATTAAACAATTATAAAATGTTATCTATTCATAGCAAAAAATCATTGCTAAGTAGCTGGTTGTTAATTCCGGGGGAAAAAGCTGTATTTTATTTATAAATACATAAAATGAAAAACAATTTTTAAACAATTGTTTTTCACAATAATAAATTGTTTACCATCATCAAAAAGTTCTTAAAAATTTAGAAGTTAGTTATTTACAGTAATTGCATGGAAAAAATCAAGTTTGGTGAACAAACATGATACATAGGTTTTATTTTCAAGTAATATGTGATCAATTCCATAGAAAAACTTTATTTATTCCATCAAGAATATCTCATATTAATTTTTGTCTAAAAAAGTTTCTTTTAAGATAACAAATTATGTAATAACTATTATTAACTCAACTAAAAAAAACTCTTTTTGTAGATAAATTGTTCAAATTGAGTGCGAATCAAGTGATGAATCGCCGCCAATCCCCACGAAACCATTTTCATTCACTTATTTGCTTATCACAAATTAAATACATTTTTTAACATTTGAATTGTTTTGAAAATCTATTTGTGATAGTTGCTTTCCATTTTCTAAGCATTTTTGATTGAATCAAAGCATTTTTTTGAAACCAGTATACTTCAAAAGTCAAAATTTTTGTTTGGTTCACTTTTGTTATAAGATAAACAAAAAAATTAACATGACAGTTTGATGCACAATTTTATTAGCTTTCATTTTGAAACAGAAGTTAAAATCGGATAATAATTGTCTTCTGAAAATCAATTTTTCCACAGATGTTTTATTTGCCCCACTGAGGGCCACCTTGAAGGATAACTTTATAAAATTTTCAAATACTTTTTGAACCCTGGTTCAAATCCTGGTATTATCGTAAATTAAAAAGTTGAATATTTCAAAGTCACCGCATGTAACAAGCAGCAAATAATAATATGTATAGTTATCAGTGACCCTGGAATGATTTAGGTACACGTTATTCGTAAATCAAAACGCAAGATTTAAACCGATTTTACACCTACCCGTTTTACGGTACTGCACAGCTTGGTGGCGATAACTTGTCGAAAAGGCCAACGTCATAAAGAAATACGAGCAATAGCTATTGTCTAAAGTCTAAACGAGATTCGTGGTCCTCTTTTTTATTTGTTTCAGGAGAGCCGGTTGGTTGCCCTTCACTGCAGGTTTTTATCACCGAATTACGTTTTGGTATTCTTATTCACTCGAAGACAGTATTTTTAGAAAGATAAAATGCGGAGACTGGTTTGTCTGGTCGGATTGGATATTTCACGCAGAATTTGGATAGAAAACAAAATTATGAGGAATGGAATCTATTTTTGTAGATGACACTGCAATTCAGTCCCTTCTTTATGGACTCATATTAAAATGTATCATGGCAATAAATATTTTGCATATTGTGACTAAGAAGTACAAAGTTAACTTGAATTTTAATTTCAGATAATTTCTTAATAGAAAGATAAGAAAAATTTTGTTGTGCATCCGTTAATATAAGAATAAAACTTTCATTGAAAAAATAAATGGAAGTGTCAATACAATCCGGCGCACAGTCGGGGAAAAAATTACGTTTTGGTTCAAAATAACGTACAGCCCATAAATATTGATCGTTCTGGACAGTAAAAATTCAAAAAAAAGTTGATAAGATTTATAAATTATTTTTAAAATAGACTTTTAATTTTTGTATAAATAAAGAAATATGACGAAAAAATGGTCATTTTTCTATTTGACGTTCCCGGTGCTCCTCAATAACATGAAAATGGTTGAAACCCCCAAATTTTTATAGAACAACATTAGATAAAGATATTCCGATATTTTATAATAGGCAAAAAAAATTTGTATAAACAAATTATTTGTTGGAAGATTGGTTTTTCAAATTTTCTTTAATTTTATGTGTTTTTAATTTATATTGCAAGAAATTTAAATCGACACAATATAATGATGAATAAATTTCTTCTTGAGATTATTATTGTTAATATTTTAAAGAAGTTTAATAAAAAATGAATTATTCGGGAATTTTTTGGTAGAAAAATTAGTTTTTTTCAATGCCAGTCCTTTTAGCTGGGAACTTCTTGACAATTGCAGCAATATGCAGAACTAATTGATAAATTTTATGATTTTTTAAAACAAATTTAATAAAAAAAGCATAGATAAGGCATTTCGCGAAAGAAAAATTCGTTTTCTCGATGAAAACTTATTTAATTTGGAATTTCAAGATAATTTCAGAAAAAACTCATAATTTATTGGTCAACTTTGTAATTTTTTAAAACAATTGTTATAAAGAAATGCAATATTGGGGAATCCATCCGCGGAAAATTTATTTTCGATATCAGACTTTTTAATTTGGATCTTCCTAGTAAAGCTAAGCAACATTTATGATTAGTTGATAAATTTTATGATTTTTTAAAACGAATTTAAAAAACAAATGCCATTATTCGGGCATCTGTCAAGGGAAATTTTATTTATGTTACTCTTTTTAATAGAGAACTAAATGATAATTTCATAAACATACTTATTTGATCAATTCTATGATATTTTAAACAAATTGAAAATCATATGTATTATTTGAGCATTTTTCAACAAAATTTTTTTTTCATCCTCAGTCTTTTCAGTTTAATTTTCTCAATACTTTCATTCTTTTAATAAGACTGCAGCTTCAGGATGTTGCACGGACATCGAAAAAAAAAGAATTTTTCCGTCGACAGATTGCCCTAATAATGCATTTGTTCATTAAATTTGTTTAAAAAAATTATAAAAATCAACAAATTATGAAGTTTTCTAAAATTAGCATAAAGTTCGTAATTTAAAAAAAATCATATAAAAAAAAAACTATTTTTCGGTCAAAAATGGCTTATTAATGCATTTGTTTATTAAATCTCTTCATAATATTAACAATAATAATCTCTAGAAAATATTTCTTCATCATTATATTGTTTTATCCAAATTTCTTGCAATATAACTTTAAAACCCGAGAAACGATGAATAATCGTAAAAAAAACATTTTTTAACAAATAATAATTTGTTTATAATTGTTGTTTTGTTGATAATATAATATTAGAATATCTTTATCTGACATTACTCTATGAAACTTAAATGATTTCAACAATTTTCATGTTATTGGTGAGCACCAAAAGCGTCAAATAGAAAAAATTGACTTAATTGGAATCTTTGAAAATTCACAAACGTTTTTCAAATGCTTTAAAGTTCCATACATTTGTTTGAAGCTCTTAAAAATTCGTTAGAATCTTTTTAATTAACCTAAAATATTTAAAATATTTAAAAATCCCTTCAAACATTTGAAAGTTTTCGAAAATTACTCACAATATTGTTAAGAATTCCCTGAAATCTTTAAAATCCTTTATAATCACTTCAAATGATTTAACTATATTAAAAATTAATAATTTTTTAATTTATTTTTTCTGTCTACTGGTTCAATCAATATTATTTGAATACTGATTATTCTTAAGATTGTGACAAAATGCTCTCTAGCTCAATTAACATAAAAAGTCATTAATTAATTTTACCTGGTCAAGAACCTTAACATCAAAATCAATATATTAAAAATACCCTATAGGATTTTTTTAAAGCTCTTGAAATATCCTTGGAATTTTCAATAATACTATCAAATAATCTTTAAAATTCTTTGAAATCCCTTTAAGTTATTGAAATCAATTGAAAATTCCCTGGAATCTGTTACAATATTCTAAAATCTAGATAAAATGTCTAATCTTTGGCATAAACTTGAAATATGTGAATATTTTTTAAATCCTACAAAATTCTTTTGAATCTATTGAAATATTTAAAAATTCCGTGAAGTTATATGAAATCTGATTATACTTCCGGAAATCGTGGAAAATTTATAAGAACACTTTGAGAGCTTTGAAAGTCCCTTTAAACTATTGATATCCTCATAAATATTATAAAATCCCATTAAATTATTTTAAATACCCTCTAATTCCTTGTGATCTTTTTAAATTCGCTACAATTTTGCTAATCCATTGAAATCTTCTTAAATTCTTTGAAACTTTTGAAGGCTCTTGAAAATGCCCTGAAATGTTTGAAATAACCCTTGAAACTTTCACAAGCTCTTGCAAATCACTTGGATTTTTTTAAATACCCTAAAATACCCTACAAATTTTAAATCTGTTAAAATCATTTAAATCCTCAGAAATATGACACAATCCCTGAGAATCTTTTAAAATGCCCTAAAATATTAAAGACTCTTTAAAATATCTTCAATTATTGAAATCAATACAAAAATTCCTTTTAATATTTCGAAATTCGCTACAGTTTTGTTAATTTTTTTTAATATTTTTAAATCTCTTGAAACTTTCACATGATCTTGAAAATTACTCGGAATTTTTTAAAATACCCTATAAAATCTTAAAACCCCTTTGTAATCAGTTCAAATTGGGTAAGTCTTATATTCAAAATTAAACAAAAAATTTCTAATATAAACAATTTAACCTTTTTTAAGCCTAATAAGTCACTATGGAATAATCATGAAATGTCATCGAAGGTTCTTCAATAGGTCAGTTAACGTATCTCGAAGACGCGAAGAATTAAATCAAACAGAGTACTGTTACATTACCGGTGATTTAAATAACATGCAAATTATTATGAACACAGTACTATTATATTCCGAATATTAAAAGAGCTTTTTCCATATAAACAAAATAAACAATATATTTGGAAAAATTATAAATAGGTATTGCTAGATCATGAGTGGTTATGAAAGGTGGTTTAATAGGTCAATCGAAACATCTCGAAGACGCTAACAATTACAGCACACATAGTTCTATTATATTCCTAACATTAAAAAACTTTTCCCCGTATATAAAAAACGAGCAATATATTTTGAAAAATTATAAATATGTGTTGCTAGATCATAAAAGGTCATAGAAAGTTGTTCAATAGGTCATTCGACGCGTCTCGAAGACGCAAACAAATCGATCACACATAGTATTGCAGTATGAAAGATCCGATGAAATTGTTTAGTACAGAATCCACCAAAATTAAAGCCACTGTTCGATAAATTTTTGATGGTAAGCTACTTTGAAAAAATGTAGATCCATTTATCTTATGGGAAGTGGGTCTTTAGTTGAAAGGGGGACAAATTCGTGCAAGTTTTACGTTCTCGAAATAAAATACGAGCTCAATGATACATGGCCTATCGAATTTAGGGAAACGTACACAAACGAGGGAAACATATCTGAATTCGATTTTCAGTCCAAGTGCACTTTTTACTTCAGAGAATTTCTGGAGAACAGGCGGTTTTCAAAGTCACACTGAAGCCTTGCAATGAATAAACGAATACTTGAACACTTGCCAAGATCTCAATACGAGTGTCGGTGGCTTTGCCGCTTATTTAAACGTTTTTCAAGAAGACACCAAAACACATAAGATTTACATTTTAGCTTACATTTTTAATTTTTCACTTCATTGAAACCACACTTCACCATTCTTTTTAGTTACAAAAAAAATTTATCAGAGAAGAACGAAAAATCGAAAAATAAACAATAGAATATAGACTGCCGACAATTTTCCTTATGATCTTGCGAGATCATACTAAAAAAATTCAAATATCTAATTGTCTATTCTCTCTAATAAAATTAATTGAACGAAATTATTTTAAATCCCGTGCTCATTGTTGTTCAATACCTAGTTGGTTACATAAAAAGTGAATGTTTTCAGATACTTCTTTTAGATTTTCTGGAATTTCGTAAATCGCAATTTCCAAATGAGGAATTTTAATTTTTTAAATTTAATTATAAATGAGGGATTTTTAATTGTAAATCATTCTATAATAATAATTAGGGCAATAATTATTTTCTTAATTTTTGACCAAATGTTTTAAAAATCACAAAAGGATTCTATTCAACACTTCTTGACCATATCGAATGTGGCTATATTTATTTATTTACTAATAAAGATCTCGCATGTTCAGCACCATCAGTTCAGTGAAACAAAATTTCCAAATGGGTAATTTTATTTGATGATAGCATCTATTTCTGCATGTTTCTAAATTTTATTGATAAAACAGAACATTTTTATTGTAAATATTTTTTTAATATTGGGAAATAATTCTGTTGTTAACATTTTTATACCGAAAAAATATTAAATATTTTAAGAGAACTTTCTCACATTTTTGAAGGAAATAAGAAAATCATAGGAAAACTTTGAATTATTTCAAAAGATATTTCAAACTTTTGAAAAGTTTCAAAAATAGATTTTGTAAAAAACGAAACCGGAAGATAATAGGACAATTTTTTTATTTCTCGAACTTCAAAAAGTCCTAAATATCTTTTAAACCGAAACACAAAATGTTGCAATACCCTGTGAAATAAAAAAAGAAATTTGTATAATTTTTGTAGATAGTTAGTCGAAATTTTTATTTTGTGATAATACTGTCTTTATTTCTTGACTGAATTTTGGTTTTCGTTTGAAAATTCAAGTCTTTTTCTAGAAATTTAATCTTTTTTATAAAAATTGCAACTATTTGAATGAAAAATAGATTTTTTTGGCTGAGGATACAATATTTTGTTGACTTCATCTATTTGGTTAAAAAATTAACTAATAATCTATTTTTTGAGTGAAATCTCAATGATGTATTTAATTTGTTGTTGAGAATTCATCTTTTTTTATTGAAAATTCAACTATTTGGTTAAAAATTAACTTTTTTGTTGTAGAAATTTCTATTTAATCTTGTTAATTTTATTTAATCGTCTAGTGCGCCATTGATGATGCTAGTGTGTTTGAATTCCCTTTGAAACTTAAATTAATAAATTGACCCTTCCTTTTATACCAGACTTATAATAAATATCAAGTAAAATAAATATTAATTTAATTGTAAAATTCTTGCTGTTCGACTGGTTTTGGCTTAAGGGTCCAAAACAAAACGTTCATAATTTTATTTTAATTAACTTTAATTAACGTTATTTTATAAATTTTAATTTATTTATTTTGTTTATAGCTTATTATTATTTTTTCTTCGTCAGGGTCGACGCGAAACTTAATTGTGAAAATTCTGTGACATTTCTCTGATTTTTTTCCGACGAATAATATTCAAAGGGCAACTTTCTCATCTTGTGCAGCACCAACATTATTAACATGGAATCCTTTATGAATGGAATAAAATAATTTCAAATTAAAAGTTAAAATTAACGTATTCATTTCAATCAAAAAAGATGATTTTTCTACAATTGAAAATTAAATTTCCAATCCAAAAGAACGAATTTGAACAAAACAATTACATTTTCAAAAAAATACTTGAATTTTTTACCTAACAGGTTGAATTTTTAACTAAATAATCGAATTTTTAAACTGAAATAGTTGCATTTTCAACCACCTACTTAAATTTTTAACAAACAGAAATTAATTTTTTACCAAACAGTTTCATTTTCAAAAGAATAGATAAATTTTCAATCAAAAAGTTAAGTTTTTAATTGTATAGTTAAATTTGTAACTAAATAATTGAATTTTCAACATACAGAGATCAATTCTGAACAAAAAATGTAATAGTAGCTACTTTAATAAAAAATACGAAATTTGTAACAAAAAAAAAAGAGATTTTCAACCAAAAGATCGAATTTTCCACAAAGAAGTCAAATTTTTAACCAAAGAGGTGAATTTTCAACTAAAAGGATGAATTTTTCAAGCAAAAAGATGCATTTTTAACAAATCAAGGTTTTTTAGCAAATAGCGAAGAAAAGTTTAACCAAATTGTTTAACTATAAACCCAAAACACGAGTTTTCTCTAAAAAAGTTGAATTTATATCTCTAAAACCTGAATTTTTAACAATAAATTTAATTTTCAAAGAAACAGTGATATTTTTAATCCAAAAAGAGGAAATTTCAAACCAAGAAGATTATTTTTCTACCAAAATGACGATTTTTCAAATAAAAAAGATTAAGTTCGAACAAGAAAGAGTGAAGTTACACTATGAGTTTCAAATATTAATTCTAAACAACAAAACGAAGCTTTAAACAAAATAGTTCAATTTTTAACTATAAAATTGATAAACTAAAAAAAAATAATTTGTAACAAAATAGTTCAACTTTTATCTAAGTAGTTCAACTGTCAATTAAAAATTCAAATTTTCAACAAATTCTTTGAAGTTTTAACAAAAAAGATAAATTTGCTACGAAAATGATCAATCTTCAATTGGAATAGTTAAATTTCCAATTTTAAATATGTGTTTACCAGAGACGAATTTTTCACTCAAATGAAAATTTTTCAACAAAATAGTTAAATCTTTCAACGTAGAAAATTAAATGTAAACTAAGCAGTTACATTTTTTAAAAAAGTTTAACTTTTAACTAAAAACAAAACAATTTTTAACAAAAAAGTTGGATTTTGAAATAAAAAAATGATTTTGTAACTAAACTTTTTGAATTTTCGATCAAATAGTACCATTATTAACTGAAAATATAATCGTCAGAAGGAAGCAAGTTCCCCCAAAAAAAATAGAAATAGAAACACAAGACAAATAAAATAATAACAAGAGAATAAAAAGAGAGAAAAACTTAATTTTCAAAATTCTCTTATATTTAACTGTCAAGCTTTTCATTTTTCCCCACCATTATCATTCAATGATCATAATCTTAATCTACTAAAATTATTAACATAGAATCTTTTATAAACGAAATAAAGCAAATTTAAATTAAAAATTCATTATTTTACATTTATTATCCTTCATAGTTATTTAAAGTGCCCCTTACAGAAATTCCCTGATTTTTGTCCATTTTTTTTAAATCCCTGACTTTTTCCTGATTTCCAGGTTTTGGGGGACACGCTCAGCCATTTTTTAAAAGTTTTACTTGCTCAATTCTGAAAACTTCAAATTTAAATATGATCAATTTAATGTATTCAATTTCTGAAAATAAAACCAACAATCCAACGACAAAATTTGGACAAGCACCATAAAATGCTTCTATTGTAATTTAAAAAAATCTTCCATGATAAAAAAAATCTCTGTGCAAAAATAAAAAACAGGAAATACGAATGAAAATGAAAAATAATTTTTCTTTCATCTTTCTTCATTTTTTACAGATTGGTTTTATTTTCAGGAGTTCTATACATCAACTTATTATTGGGCGTTAAATAGGATTTTAATCTTATTTAAATTTCTTCAATTTTAATTAGCAATTGTAAAAATATTCAATTTTGAAAGCTTCAGAGTTAAAATTCTTCAATCTTAAAGAGTGCAATTTGAAGTATTAAATTCGTTCCTTCTAAATGAAACTGCTCAGTTTTAATTTTAGTAACGACAAAGATGTATAAATTGGTTGACGTCATTTTTAAACTGTTGGTATTTTTTTCTTAATTAATTTCATCAAACTAATCATTTTTAAAGTTTCCAAAGAGACGCTGCAAAGAAATCTGACCAAAAAACTACTGTACTCGTATGCATTCTAAGAAGCGGATGGAGCGCAAAGTACAAAGAACCTTTTAAATTTACAAGTGCCCAAGCTCTAGTTTTTTCTAATCACTTATTCCTCTCATAGCTTGAGTAAAGGACAAACAACAGACGGTTTCTGTAGCCCATTTATCTTAATGTCCCCTGACCCACATTAATTAATAATTCGCCAGCGTCCTCTCATTCTCATTTTTTGTTCTCGGCGCTGTCTTTGAAACGATTATCGTTCAATGAACCGCTAATATTGGTTCTGAGCAAAAGAGATGAATCGTAAAGTTCCGAAGTTCTCACCCAAATATTTTTTATTCGGATAAAAAAACATAAAAAACTAATCAAAGATTGTTTAATAAGTTTTAATGGAATATTTTATATTTTACTTTCTCGTTTTAAAAATTAATTAAATTGTTTACATGTTATTTATATTAGAAATAAAATTGATTTTTTTAACAGGGGATTTGATGGTTCTATCATTTGAATGACTCTTTTGTGGAAGGGAGGATTTCAAGTTTTTCATTTTATAGCTTTTCCCTTTAATAAGGATTCTATACAGATTTTCATTTAAAAATAGTAATTGGGAAGCAATGTAACTTAGGTGGTAGTACACTTGAAATATTTTACGCTGTTGCGGGTTCGAATCCCAATGCGTGTAAGTGAATTTAAATTTCTAGTCGAAATTTTTACTTTTCTTCCATGGGTTCTTCCATTCATGACGGTTTACAAAATAAAAATTTAAACAAGGCAAGTAAAGAACATGTGAGAATAGAAAAAGTAAATAAGTGCACTTTAATTTCAGAGTGAAATACCAACCTTATAAATACAAAAAATGTCAGCATATTTCATTGACCTAATATACTTTTTTTTGTATATTTAATTATTCTTTAATATGAATATGTGAAGCATATTAAAAAAAACTTGATAATTTAAGATTCTAAAAACCTAGTTATAAATGCGGAGGTTTAAAGTTAGGACAAAATTATTTAAAATAATGTAGTTTAAATTAAAAATAGACCAAATAGTCATTGTAGTGAAGTTTGATAATTAAAACTATGCTTAAAATTGAGTTTATTATTTGGATGGAAATTCTATTATTTTATTAAAAATTCAACTATTTTGCCAAAAAGTCATCTTTCATGTTAGAAATTCAGCTGCTTCTTTAAAAGTTAAACTTTTTTGTTGAATATTAATTTTTTTATCGTAATTAATTTTTTTGGTTAACAATTTAACTCTTACATTTTTGGTTGAAAATTCATGTATATTTTTATAAATCCGTATTTTTTGGTCGAAAATTAATTTTCTTGGTTGAAAATTCATTCTTTTGGACAAAAATGCAACTATTTGGGTCTAAATTGATCTGATTTTTTGAGGATTCAACAATATGGTAGAAAATGACACTATTCGCTAAAATATGTACTTTTTTGTTACAAATTAAACTTTTTCATGGAAATTTAACTTTAAATTTAAAAAAATATTTGTTTGTGTGTTAAAAAATCATATTTTCTGGTTGGAATTGCAAACATTTTGTACATAGATAATTTCTCTTCTGAACTGCAAAATTGAACAATTTTGTTGAAAATTCGTTTTTTGTTGTTAATAATTAATGCTTTTAACTAAAAATGTAATTTTCCATTCTTGGTATAAAATTAATATTTGTATTAAAAATTAATCTCTTTTAATTAAAAATGCATATGATTGGTTAAAAATTTGTCTCTTTTTATCGAACATTAATCGTCTTGGGTGAAAATGTATCCTTCTTGTTTAAAAATGTGAATGTTTGGGCCTGAGTTAATCCTCCTTGTATTAGGAGGCAGTAAGTTAGTAGAAAAACTACAATATTTGTTTAAAATTAAACTATTTTTATGGAAATTGAACTGTTTGGTAGAAAATTCACATTTTGTTACAATATCATATTTCTGCATTGAAAATTGAAACATTTAATGAACAATTCATCCGTTCGGCTATAAAATTCAACATTTCAACATAAAATTCAAAATTTTCATCTTTGTTTTAAAATTGAAATTAACTGTTGGAAATTAGTTTTTGTTTTTGAAAAAAATTAATTTTTTATCTGAAACATTCTCTTATCCATTTTTGGTTAGTAACCTCTAGTCTGGTTAAGTATTCAACTACTTGGTAGAAAATTCATGTATTTTGTTAAAAATGCGTCTTTTTGGTTAGAAAATCAATTTTTTTTTAATAATTATCTTTTTGGTTGAGAATTCAACTATTTTTTAAGAAATTCGTTTCTTTTTTGTTTAATACAACTGGTAGAAAATTCATCTCTTGGCAGAAAAGTAATCTCTTAACTGCCTTCTAAAAAATTCGCATTTTTGGTGGAAGATTTTACATTTTCTGGTTGAATTAAATTATTTTTTTTTGTTGGAAGATTCGATCAGTTGTTTCAAAATGCATCTTTTCAGGTTGAAAATTTAAATACTTCAATCAATCTGTATTTTTTAGTCGAAAATTCAACTGTTTTGTTAAAAAATCGTACTTTTGTATGGAACATTAATCTTTTACGTTAGAAAAACCATCTTCCTTTGTTAAAAATAAACTTTTTTGTTGAAAATTTAACTATCTTCCGAAAAATTCGTCTTTTTGGTAAAAAATTTACTTTATGGTTTAAAAATTTATCACTTTTTAATAAATCTCATAAATTTGAAGTATTTTATATTGAATTCAATATAGTATTTACATTATTTTATTTTAAAGAATTTATTCCTCGATTATTATTCTATTCTCGTAAAAAATTACCCTTAAGCTAAGTTTCTTTGGGGGGGGGGGGGGGGGGTAAACTGCGGATATCGAGCGATAAATATAGGGATGAAATATGCATAGAAAGCGAGAAGAAAATTCTTGCTTAGTAATTGAGATTTCCCTTTTAAAACGTGTTGAGTCGACTTGCGCTTGCGGGATTACACGAGCGAATTACACGGAATATTAAAGGCGATTTAAGTTTACGTAATTCTTGAAAGCCGGAAGAACAAGAAGATGTGACTTATTCAAGTTAATTAATGTTAAATATCCAGGGACATATTTGTCGCCGATAAGTTGTCCGACAACGAAATGGAAAGCGTTATGTCTATAAGGTTGCTCTGTACCTTTCCACAATCCACAATCCACAATCCACATGAATCCATGATCGATTTCGGACTCGTTTCTTCGTAATTCAAGAAAGTCTCAAATACTTCCGTATAAGAATAGAAATTAAGACATCGTGTTACGTAGATAAACATTACTAAATCGTATAGAGAAGAATTAATTATATGACTTTCCTTCTACAAACTACACAAGAATTTAATTATTTTTCGACTTTTCTTGCTCGAGCAGACTTTTGTTTTCTTTTAAAGGATTAATTTATTCGTTTTAGCTTGGAACTGTATGTGAATACTCGGAAGGCAATTAAGTGTTTCCTCATATTCGAAAAAAGGCAGGAAACATTACAAAGAAAAGAAATGTGCCTCTTTAACATATTTTATGAAAAGTTTAGGAAACCCTTGGATCATTCTTGAATTAAAGAAATGTCGTACTGAAGACGTGAGTATTCTCTGACCAAAACATTAATTTTAAATCCTTGTTTATACATTAAAGACCAATGTTATCGCAAAAATATTTATTAGTTGAATGTTTAACCCAAAAAGTTAAACCTTGAACAAAAAAGTTCATTTTCACCCAAGTTAAATGAATTTTCAACCAAGCAAGAGGAATTTTCCATCCAAAAGGAAATTGCCAAACAAAAAAATAATGAAAATTAACCAATTATAGTTAAATTCTCAATTCAACCAAACAGATGAATTTTCAAACGAAATAGTTAAATCTTCAAGTTAAAAAGTAGAATTTTTCTGAAAACAACTGACTTTTATACCAGAAATGAAGAGTTTTCAACAAGAAAGATAATTTTCAATCAAGAAAGATGATTTTTTAACAGAATAGTTGAATTTTCCACTAAAATATGAATTTTCAACCGATATAAAATGAAATAAATAAATTTTTAGTTTGAGATACTAGTTTTCAAGAAATAACAAATAAATTTTCATCCTGTTAAGTTTAACTAAATAAAGATGAATTTGAACCGATATAGTTAAATCCTCAACCAAATTACTGAATTTTGAACGAACAATATTAATTTCCTACTAAAAAATACGATTTTTCCACGAAATACATAAATTTTCTAACAAAT
Source organism: Belonocnema kinseyi (assembly GCF_010883055.1). Classification (NCBI taxonomy): domain Eukaryota; kingdom Metazoa; phylum Arthropoda; class Insecta; order Hymenoptera; family Cynipidae; genus Belonocnema; species Belonocnema kinseyi. The sequence continues at coordinate 111,058,172 of NC_046658.1, read as the reverse complement.
ACTTGAATTTTCAACATATAAAGGATAACCTTTTAACCAAAATGGAAAAGTTAACGTTTCATATAATAAAACTAATTTTTCAAAAACAAAAAATATTAATTTTCAACCAAAAATTTCATTTTCAACTTTCAGCAAAAAGAAAAAATAATTTGTTCACAAAACAGTTGAATTTTCAGCTAAAACAATAAATCTCCCACCAGAAAAAATTAATTTAAACGAAATATATCATAACTAACAACTGAAAAAAGATTTCAAATTATAATAAAAAACAGATGAATTCAACGAAATGGTCGAATTTTCAAACAAGCATGATTATAATTCAACCAAAAACAGTTGCATTTTCATACAAATAGTTGAATTTCCAAACCAAAATACAATTTTTTTTGTAAGGCAGTTGAATTTTTAATCTGACTGAAAGAATTTTTCTATTCAAAAAGACAAGTGTTAAAAAAAAACAATGCAATTGTCAACTATAAAAGATACTTTTTTAAAATAATTTAATTCTTAACAAAATAGTTTTATTTTAAACAAAGAATTTAATTCTTCACCTACATATATGTATTTGTTAACATAAGTTGAATCTCTTACTAAAAATATAAGTTTTCAATCAAGTAGTTTAATTTTCAAATGAAAATATTTATTTTCTATCAAAAATGGAATACTTAAATATTAAGTTTTAAAAAAATACGAACTTTCAATCAAATATTCACCTATTTTACTATAAAGATTAATTTTCTACAAAGGACTTAATATTTAAAGCAACAATATTGATTATCAACTAAAAACGAATCATTATCAATAAAAAAGGATTTATATAAATTTTCATTTGAAAAATGCTATTGTCAACATGTGTAATTTTTCAATTAGGAAAATGAATATTCAACAAAGTAGTTCAACTTTTAACTAAGTAGTTGAATTTCCAATTGAAAAAGATGTATTGCTAATGAAAAATTGAATAGATTAGTTTCTTACTAAAAAAATCAATTTTCAAACACAAATTAAATTGTTCAAAATCTTCAGTTTAAAAAACCATTTTGTCGGATTTTCTATAAAACTTTTGAATTTTTATTCAGAAAATAGTAATTTTTAACTAAAAATGATCAATTTTGAACAAGAAATGGAATAGTTCAATCTTCCGCTAAAAAAATAAATTCTCAACCAGAAAAAATAATTTTTAACAATATACAAAATTCCAATATTTAATTAATAAAAACAACATTAGAAATAGTACAATTAAACTTTTAACTGAGTATTTCGTTAAAAAAATTAATTATCCATGAAAAATGTAATACTTGAAATTTGTACTAAATTCAGCTATTTGACTATCAATTTAACTATTTATATTTGATAGAAAATCATTCTATAAACAATCTCTTTCTTTTTTTGTATCAATATAATTCTAAAATAAAAGAGATATTTGAAATATTCTTTGGTTTTTCTACACGGATCATATTGAATGTAATTTTTCCTTGAACTAGTTATTGAGAGCCTTGTTGTTCAACTAATATTTTTTTTAAATCCACAAAAGAGTAAAAATACTTCATTTTAAAAAAATAGACTGATATTTAAAAATGAATTCTTGTTTATATTCATGCATTATTTGTTTAGCATGAAAAATGCAAAGAAATGTTTCAAATTTCAGAAAAAACCGAAAATGTCTAGTATTATTATGATTAAAGATAGTTATAAACAATAATAATTTATTTTAGCAATTATATTTGTTAAATTTTATTAATTATTATCTCACACTAAGTGAAATGTGGACAAAAAGTTTAATATTTCAGAAAAAACTGCAACTTTCTAGCATTATTCTAAGAGAATATTATTAGAAATAATACATTATTTAAACAATTATTTTTGTTACACTGAATAATCATTAACTCTCTTTACTTGATAAGTGGTCCATAGTGGAACATTTTATAAAAAAAACTGTATTTTTCTATAATTATTCTACGAAAATATTTTAATAAATAATAATTATTGGTTTAAACAAATATTTTTCTAAAATTAAATTAATTATTGCCTCGCTGAGTTCATATTTAAAGAATGTTAAAAACTTCAGAGAAAAACGCGACTTTCTAACTTTATTCTGAGAGAAAAATGCTATAGACAATATTAAATTGTTTAAACAATTTGTTTGAACATGTAATTACCAATAGAAAGTAATACATTATGTATTAGCTATAATTTAACTTTTAAAAAACTGCAAGAAAATCATAATTAACGCCAAAAACTCTCTTAATCCAATTTTTTACTTTTGGGTTTTTTTGGGACACTGCAAAACAGAATTATGATGGTGATATTTAGAAATTAAATTTTGATTCGTATTCTATGGCTAATTGTGAAGAAAAATGTTAAGTTTCAACTCGATTCGCCTAATATTGACGATTCTGAATAAGACTTACAAAAACACTTTTTTTATGGAAAGTAAATCTTAAAGTCTATTTTTTATTTTTGAATCTTTTTCATGCTTATTTTGCATCAAATTACTCATGATAAATTAGATTCCTTTCCAATCATAAATAAACAAAAAACTTTTTTCGTGCATAATGAGAAAAAAGCCGCAGTTTCAAAAAAACACAATTCTTTACCTAATTTTTTATAAATAATCCTGCATCACCAAAGGATAAGACCACTTCACAAAACGACACCCACGCATATCCAATTTTTCACTTCTCACAAGAATCACGATCTCACATGAATCACTTCCGCATCATCATCAAGATTTATTCGTTCTAAGCATCATCTCTGAAGAGTAAATCTGTGCGGATGTAGTAAAAATAAAATTCATTTTCCGTTCATAAACTTATATCGGAGATCGTTCAGGAAAAAAAAATTCAGCGCGTGCCGAGTCACGTGGAGCTTAAGGCCCGTACACACAGACACAATTCACGGCCATGGGTAAATCTTCGATGCATTGTGCCTCGGCGGAGAGCCTAGGTCAAAACCGAAAATCATAAGAGCACTGCAAGGCCACGATTGATGAAGGGTAGTTCGTACCACGGCACCCCATGTGTGACTGAGCCCTCCCTCGTTCTATGGACCAAACATCTGTCCACCCCCCAAACCCCTCGACCCGTGGCGCCCGCCGTCGCATTGCCTCGTACGCACGCTGTTGTGTCGCACTATTTTTTTTTTCTCTTTGCCTCCTACTTGGCATGGTACGTGCCAAAGTTCAAACTAGACGCGAATGATATGAAAATTTGATGGATTTATGCGAGCGGGATGGAAATAGACTAGAGAATTTCAGTGCTCACTTTTCAATTTCAGGTTGTTCTAGGCGTACTGTCAAGTTCAAAATGAATTTTTCCTGAACTTTGTATCATTATTTGGCGAAAAATATTTTATAAGAAATACATGAAGAAGAGTGTCAGTGGAGTCAATGACGCTTGAAACAAAAGATCTTGGATACTAATGGCCCCGAGTGGAGAACTTTATATGGTGAGTTTGTGAAGCTCTGCACCTGGGGTGATTACTAGAAAGATTGATCATCAAAATGGGTCGGATCATTGTTGTGGAACGAACGTAGTTAAATAAATAACACGGGAATTCTAGATTAATCTAAAAATTTATAACCCCCCCCCCCCTCCCCTTTCCGCCTCGTGCAATTCCCTTTCTCACATTTCTCATCCTAATGCCCTGGTCTCCAGGTAGAAGCGCGTGAGTCACGCCTACCCCGATAACGATTTGGCTGAATGGTATAATTTTTTTATTATTATCATACCATCAAACCATATTCCTTTCGGGGTAATCGACTAATCGTGACTCACTCAGTTCTAGCTGGGAAATCAGTCGAGAAAAGTGAGGAAGGGTACGAGACTGTATAGGGGGGGGGGGGGGGGGGGGGGGGGGGGGGGGGGTATACTTTTTGAATTGATCTAGAATTCCCGTTACTTTATTTAAATAACATTTTCGTTTGACAACACTGCTTCGGCCCAGATCGCTGATCAATCTCTCTAGCAAGCAGCCCAGACGAAGAGGTTTGCAAAGTCATCATGTGAAGCTCTCCACACAGGACCATTAGTATCCAAAGTTTTTCATTTCAGGCGTCTTTCACTTCACTAACATTCTTCAGCATGCAGTTCTTATAAGCTATTTGTAGCTCTTGTTTTTTTATATTTGTTTAAATTACAGTCTCAAAACTTTATTTATAAAGTTGTCAACAAAATGTCCCTTGATTATTGCCAGAAATTTCAAAAGAAAACCCATAGTATAAATAAAAAAATAGTTGAGGCCGTATTCTTCCCCTTTATTTTAATTGCGAACTGATTAAAAGAACACAATAAGAAAATGAAACTATTTTTAGTTTAAAGTTAATTTTTTTAATGAAAAGTTTACTATTTTTTCGGGATTCATTTTTTTTAGGTAATAAATTAACAAGTTGCTTACAAAGTTAATTATTTAAAAAAAATTAAACTATTTTATTGCGAAGTCTTCTTTTTCCGGTTAGAAATTTAACTACATGGTTGACAGTTTAACTATTTGGTTAAAAATATATTTGTTTTGTTCAAGATTCATCTCTGATTAAAATTTTTTATATTTTATTGAAAATGCATTTAATTTTTAGCTGCTAATTAATTTTTTAACTTAAAATTTACCTACTTAACTTATTTCTAAAAACTGAACTATTTGGTTAAAAATTCACCCTTTTTTGTTAAAAATTAAAATAGTTTGTCGAAAATTCGTCTTCCTTCTTAAAAATTAATCTCCTTGGTTACAAAATTATCTTTTTGTTTAAAAATTCAACTACTTGAGTAAACATTGAACTCTTTGGTTGAACATTTTTTTTTGTTTGTAGATTCACTATTTTGGCATAATTTTTTATCTCTGGTTTAAAGTTGATCTGTTTTGTTGAAAATTATTTTTTTTTTATTAAAAGTTGATTTTTCGAACTGGAAATGTAACTATATCCCTATTTGGGTTTAAAATTGATTTTTTCAATTGAAAATTGATATTTTTTTACTTAAAAATGCAACTAGTCTGTTACAAATTCGTCTTTTTTGATAGAAACATCAACTAATTTGTTTCATGTCAAACGATTTTGAAAGAAATGATTTTTGCTGTTGTTAAAAATTCATCATTTTCGTTCAAAGTTAAATTATTCGTTGTAAATTAAGTTTCTTTTGAAATTTAACTGTTTTGTAGAAAATTCGCATTTTTTCTTAAAAATTCAAAAACTTGGCGAAAAATTCAACAATTTGCTTAAAACATAAACTAATTATTTAAGAATTTAATTATTTGGTTAAAAATGTAACTATTTTGTCAATATTTAACTACTTGGTAGAAAATGAACTTTCCTGTTAATATTCGTTGTGGACAATTAATCTTTTTTTAATGAAAATTTAACTGTTTGCTTAAAAATTCGTCTTTTTTGTTGAATTTACCTGTTTTTTCCTTTTTATTTGAAAATTCGACTTTTTTAAAAAGGCATTCAAAAATGCAAAATTTATATTATGAATGTTAAATATTAGAAATTTAAGAATGTTCGACCGGAAATCGTCAAGCGGGAACTAAAAATTAAAAAAAAACTGTGAACATTCACATTAATGGATCTTTAGAACTGAGCTATTAAAAAAAACGTTCAAACTTACATTAACTTTAAAATGTAAATCTTGTCAATTGAATAATTTATGATTCTATATTTTGAAAATTCAAGAAATTACAATTATAACCCTTGAGAATTGTAGAAATGTAAGTTAAAAATCTTTTAAATTGAATAATTTTTTATTGTAAAGCTATAAAATTGAACTATATAAAAAAACATTCAAAATTACATCTTTCCAAAATATACACATGTGGAATTGAAGAATCTTTCATTGTAAATCCTCAATCTAGGGCTACTTTAAAAAAATATTTAAAATATAATGATTTTAAGCTATAAACATTAAAAATTAAAAAAGATGGGGAATTTTCAAGTTAACATCTTCGAAATGGATCAGCATTAAAAATGCAAAACTTCAAAGACTCAGAATTCAAGAAACATTCAGAAAAATATTTGTTTTAAATTCCAAAAACACTTTGTTTAAACATAATTCTTTTCAATTATTTAAAAATAACTTCAAAATGAGGACAATCATTTAAAATAGAGGACAAATTTGTATTGAAAAAAACAAACTATTGCTTTGTGTAAAAAAAACAACAAATTTTCTCTTCCCAGCAGCAAGTGATGATTTTTCTTTGATTCAAAGAAATTTCCTTCAAAGTAAAGAATTTATTATTATTAACTATATTTTATAGTAATTTGAATTTAAGCGTATATTTTAATTTCATAATTAGACAATCAAAATAAGAAACTTCTTCTATGCTGTCTTTTTTAATTACTAGTACACATTTCCAATTGTTTAATATCGGTTATGCAATTTTCTAATTTTTTCGAAAAGCTAAACGTAAACTACAATAAAATGTTGATGAAAGATTGCGATCATTAGCAACTCTAATAAAATGTAAAAAAACGAGGTTATACCATATTTACCAATATCAATTTTTTATTAAATCATTTAACTTTATATTTTCAACAACAATTTAGAAGATTGAAATTTTTTACTAATGTTTTTGGGTATTTTTACTTTATGCTCAATCTCTCGTCAAATTTATATTATAATAATTATTATTATTGGATGACCCCTGAAAGTAAAACACAAAAATTTTATATTCAATTAAACACATTTTGCTCGTATACAAAATATTTTTGGGAGTATGAAAAGTTCTATGTTCGTAATTTACTTAAATTACAATACTTAACATTTTGTATACAATTCTAAAGGATTTGAATTAAAAAAGTCTGTTCTGTTTCATTTGGATTGTTTTGTACATTCATTTTGTATTTTTAGTTTTAAGATAGTTTATTTATGTAGACTTGCTGTTAAAAGTCTGTAAAAATTAAAGTCCTTCAAATTAACTTAAAAGGTTCCACTTAAAGTTTTTTTTTAATCGAGTGATTTAATTATAATTATAGTCTCCCTCGGTCTCCACTTATATATCAAGAACAACTTGCTATTAGAGACTGACAATTAACTTAACTCAGCCTCACGATTTCCATCTTAAAGACATCTAATTTCAATTTCCCAATGGGATTTACTAAATTAATTTTGAATATCGAGATGACAACCTGTCATTATTACTTAGATTTGAACTTAATCCACGTAAAAAGCACTATCTAATCTTGTACTAACGGATTGACCAGTTTTAAGAGTGATGGCATATTAGATTCTAACACTATGTCCACAATCTGTCAACTGTTTTCATTTGAATATGTAAATCGGTACTATACTTGCCTATACTGAAGAATAAAGGGATTTATTTGAAATTTAAAGAATATCCCTCTTTTATAATCAAGACACCTACAGTCCAACATTGAGAAAGAAATCGTTTCTGTAAAGATTCTCTAAAATCTTCTCTAAAGTCACTTTCCATTAAACTACATATATTTGAAATATGGGGAAAGTCTGTGCAGGAATATGTGTATAGTGAACAATTTTTTAAGAAGGGCACATTAAAATTCGAATCTTCATATTTTAATTTCGGAGAGTAGGGTTTTTTATGAGCGTGTAACATACGGTTATGTAATCAAACAGACTGTGCCGACATGCCGTCTGTTTTCTCGTCAGATTCATATCTTGACACGAATCTGAATAATCAGAATATGACGTCAGTGTCAACATCATTGCATTTATCATCGTGGCAATTGCAAGAATTAAAACGCAACCAGCGTGGTGCTACATGCTGTGATCTTTCTTGCGAATCGACGAACTCATCATACTGCATCGGCTTACAGCCGGCTCGTCCTTAATAAACCGTGAAACAATTCTAATTACGACCTGCCTGTAATGTGACTATGGTGCACGAACCGTGATCGAGGGCGAAATCGGTTTATTAGCATGCCACTTCCGGTACAAGTTGCAAGATACATTGAGCACCGGATTTATGCCTTCAAATTCGACTGCACGCTTAGTTGCCTTTAAATGTAAGGAATTTCAATTCCATCTTGTGGTTTTGACACACTATTTGTACTTCTTCGAAAATAGTTAAAAAGTATTTTATGTGGCAGGTGAGTAAAACTGGAGTTTTTAGGTAATCAAAGAAAAAAAGTTGAGTCATTTTTGTTGCCGCTCATTTCTAATATTCTTGAAGTCAGATTAAAAAAAGTGAGAATACTTAGAGTGTGTAACTGCAGGATGTACATTTAAGATAGTTCTTATTTATACTTGCGGCATTTTTTTAGAGTTTCTCTGCTCTCAACCACCAGTTTTATTCGAATGTCTAAAAATATATGTTTTCCTCTAAACTTGAGCGTAATCGGTTAATATTTAGAGTGCTTAAAATGAGTTTTGGTTTCGCTTAATCCACGATAAGCTTAAAAGGATGAATTTTTAAACGTAATATTTTCACAACATAATCTAATGGCAATTATTTCGGAAAAGTTGATTGGGGCCAGATTGGGCCCCAAATAGATTGCCCAAATAATAGTTGGGCCTCAATTGGACAGCCGAATCAATGCCCAACTGGGCTACCGTCTGGGTTGCACCGATCAGCCCATCGAATGCACAGATTTGAGGTGATAAGCTGGGCCTTATAGACCGTGGGATCATAACGTAAATGAGAACGTGATACGGATAAGGCCCATTTTCACATGAGATGTTTGTCTGATGATGAGGAACGTGAAAATGGGTATACGGATAAGGCCAATTTTCACATGAGATGTTCCTCATCAGACGAACATTTCATTTGAAAATTGGCCTTATCCGTATCACGTTCCCATTTACGTTGTGAGCCCATGGTCTATTAGTGGAGCAGCCCACTTTATGCCCAATTAATATAAAAAGGGTACAATTATTGAATTCCTAAAGTTGAAAGTAAAAAAAAAATATATTTGTTAGTATTTTTTTTTAATTTGACGCTTCTGCATGATTTAAAAACTCTTAGCATCCTCTTATTTCTTCTGACCTCCATTCCAGTCTCTGCCAACAGTCAGATCAGTCCTCAAAGCATCTGAAGTTGTCTTTTCTGCGATATATTTGGTTTAGTAGAAATACTCGACTGAGTATGGGAAACAGCATAAAGCGATTACTTATTTTGTTTATTTCTACAAAGTAAAAGCGAAAGAACTTTGTCAAATAACCCCATTTTATGGAAGCTTGAACGGATTCGACTACAAGAAAAAATGGCGTTCGCAACTGCTTTATTGCAGACGACAGAGCCCGTCTGCGGCGTTGCGGCTCGCGCAGCCGCACAGTGCACACGTTAACCAATACAGGCGGGGTTTTCAGAATTATAAAATGCTTAGTTTACAAAAAATGTTTATTTATTATTGTTTCACTTGAAAATTTACTATGCTCTTCTGATCTCTTTGATTTTTTTTAGGAAATATCGATTTTAATTTAAAGCGTATGTCTAATTTGGAAACAGTTTCATTATTTTAAGCATATTAAAAATATAATATGGAAAATGTATTATACATTCACCGTAATATTGATAGAAAAATGTTATTGTATGCAGAATATTTAATGGTCAGAAGTTCTTGTTAAGGATAAGAGAAAAAAAAGTTTCAGGAAATTGAGGAAATAAGTAGACGTAGAAATGATTATAGACGCGAAAACAGGATACTTAAACGATTAGTTAAAGAAAGTAAAGATACAATTAGAGCAGAAGAAGAGTT
>NC_046658.1:111040581-111048417 GCF_010883055.1 Belonocnema kinseyi | reverse complement strand
TCTCTATCCCATCCACACCCTACTCCTTTCCCCTGCCGAGTGAGTCACGCCTACCCCGAAAGGGAAATGGCTTAATGGTGTAATAATAATAATAATAATGTACTATAACATTTTCCAACAAAATATAATAAACAAGCAATATACGTAAATAATTCATTTACTATGTCATTTTATAGAGAAAAATTACTGCTAGATTCTGTTAGAATTGTTTATTATTTTTCAACCCGCGTGCCTAATTCATTATTCGCACGCCGTTTTTTATCAGAATTATTTAGATTTATTTATTTAGTCCTAAACGGATACAGTTTACAATAACTTTGCCGAAGTTTTATCAGCCGATATTTTATCTCTCTACTGCCCTCTATCGATATAACTGGAGTTACATTTTGTGCGACCAGACTCGTTTGCTCCAATAGTGCCTAGTTTGGGCGTTCTACGGGTGAGCCCAATTTAAGCCCAATTGAGTAAATAATCAAGCACTGATCGGGTTTATCCACATAAGTTTTGTCAATTCAAATTTCGGAATAATTGGAATAGTTTCAGGATTTGGCTGGGATTGCATTCACTGACTCTTATGATTAAAATAATCTGTCAATTAATTTATGATGCCCATTGTGGGCATTCTATGGGTATGCCCAATGTACGCCCAAGCACATAATCAAACACTCACCGGTTTTATCAAACTAAGTTTTGATAATAAAAAATTCGGAATAATTGATTAAGTTTCAAGATTTGGGTTGGATTGCACCTGCGTAATTATTTAATCAAAATAATTTGTGAATTAATTTCACTTATTGTTAATTGGGCTGCCCAGTTGGGGCCCAATTGGCGCCCAATTATTAGTTGGGCTAAGTTGGGCTGATTTCCACATGGGGAGCTTCTTCCCGAACATATTCATGACACCAGCCACAACGGAAGCCAGCGTACACAATAGTCATATTGTGTACGCTGGGCTACAAAAAACACATTCAATTTTCAATTACAAAAAAAAAAAAACCCCAAGAAAATTTTCCGGAAAAAGTTCTCTGCTCAAACCGGTATTGCCTTTAGATTATGCGGTAAATATATTACTTTGAACAATTCCTCCTTTTAGAGTTTTAGACGTGTAGTGAATCAAGCGAAACCTAGATTCGTTTGAAGCCCCTTAAGGACCGCGCAAAGACCGTGAAGTTTCCCATTGATTAAATTGATTTAAGATGGGAAAAAGTCAGCTTTTTGTACATCTAATATTTAAAAGCGATAATATTATACAAATAATTTCGTATTTTAGTATATTTTTCAGGATTTTTTAGAGAATAAGATTAAATCATAACTTTTGAGGATCTTATGGGTCCCCAAAGAAAATATAAGTGAACAATTTAAATTTTACGTAATGTTGCGGCTTATAATTCTTTTTGAAAGTTTTTTCCATAAATAATCAATAATCGGTAGCGGAAGATTACGCAGTCATTTATTAACTAATTTTCAATTGTTTAAACAATTTTATTCGTTCAAACATTTGTTTTTTTACGTCACGAAATGCACGTATTTTCTGGAAGTTATGATTAATTTAATTAATAATAACAATAAAACCATTTTCTTTAATAATTTTAGAATTATTTCAATAATACGTGTTTGCTTAAGTATATATGTTTTACCAAAAAAAGCATGTGGAACGTTTTACTTTACCCGACAAATGAGCATATTTTCAAGTACTAATTCATTTTCTAAGAATACTTTTAAGTCTTTCAAAAAAATTTAAAATTTTGAGACAATTTTACTTTGTCTAAATATAATATAAACATAATTGTACAATTATTTAAACGAATTCTATCGTTGTTATAATTGATTCGAGAACTCATAATGTTTGGAAAATACGTTCATTTCGTGACTTGTCCAAAAAACAAAATTTAAACAAATCAAAATTGTTTAAAAAATTAGTTTGAAAATTATTGGTTTATCTTACGTTACCGATTAATGATTAATTAAAACTGAATAAAAATTGGTCACTTATGGTGTTTGTTTTGGGGAACCATCTTAAAATTTAGAATTGATTTTATTCTCTGACAAATTCTGAAAAAAATACTGAAATACGGAATTATTTGTTAAATATCATTGTGTTTAAATATTAGATTTACAAAAAAACCATGGTATTTGCGCTACTAGATTTTGCTCGAATAAGGAAGAAAATTTTTTCTTTTTGAACATTCGAACAAAACTGAGGGAATCAAAGCAAAATAGCTGCATTCTCATTCTCCGTTGTCTTATTTTTTCATGCAATTTAAAAGTTTACACGTGCAACCCATAAAATATTTTTTCCGATATTGATACCAGAAACTACAGAACATTTTGGACCATTCTGAAAATTTTGTAATTTTCTAGTCATTTTATAAATTTGCGGAAATTTAGGATATTAAAAAATGGCCAGCAATTTAAGGTATGCACAAATTAAAAAAATTTCCATAAGTTTTAAGAAATTTTGAGAAATTTATGTTAATTTATCGGTATTCTGTAATAATTTGTCCGCACTTTATATTTGATCACGTCGTGCTAGCCGAATCCATATAATGTGCCACTTTACGGAAAAAAGGTGTACAAAAGTAAGTTTATCATACATACTCGTATGCTGGAAAAAATTCATTCAATATATTTTTCGTTACATATGCATCATTTTAACCCATCTGAATACCTATATGAAGCGGGGTTAAACTTCTTCTTTTCAGTCCTTACTATCTTAATTTTAATCAGAGAAAGTTCGCTGATTCTCAGTTATATATATGCCACTGATTCAATCAGTGTATATACGTTGATGAATCAGTGAATGTTGCGCCCTCTAACGGCTAAATGCTAATTCGCATATTCTCAGTTATATGTATGCCACTGATTCAATCAGTGTATATGCGCTGATGAATCAGTGAATGTTGCGCCCTCTAACGGCCAAATGCTAATTCGCTGATTCTGAATAAGAAAGTATGGACTGAAGAGTGCTTTTTCTGGCAGTGGCATGAAAAAGTCGCTTTTTGACACCTTTCTACGTAGTGCTTTATACAGGGTGTTACAAAAGTCCCAGGATGGCAGAATATTTTCTCAGGTAAGATATTTTTCAGACAGGTTAAGGTCATTCTTGAAGTATAACTATCAACGAGGAATTTAATGGTGATCTTTATTTGGTATTGACGATAACCTTCTAAGATTTTTCAAGATTAACTTTTGTTTTGCCAAAGTAAAAATAGGGGGTTTCCAATGGGAAAAATTGACCTTGAAATGATCGTGAAGGTTAACGTCAAGGTCATGGTTAAGGTCACTACTGAATACGCCTTGTTCAAGTTCGTAACTTTTCTCGTTACGAAAAAAACTTGAAAAGCTTCTATTCCTAGAGGTATGCAGACCTTTTTTAAGTTAACATGATCTAGAGTGATTTTCAAGGTTATAATGTACCTGTGACCTTTGTTCATATTTCAACGTAAAATTTCCCGCTCTATCGATTGCCGATGTAAAAACAGGGTGTTTCTCCTTTTAAAAAAATGGACCTCGAAAAAACCTTGAAGGTCATTGTGAAGATCAAAATAAAGGTCACTATTGAATTCCTCGTTGAAAATTACTTAAAAAATGATTTTGACCTCCCTGAAAAATATCATACCTACGAAAATATTCAGCCGTGTCGCGACTTGCGTGACGCCCGTATGGTTAACCTACACAAATACCATTAAAAAACTTTATATCAGAGTTTTCAGGAGTGGTAACTAATGGTAACCTCACTATCGCATTGCTGGCTAATTCAAACGGGTGATCAATTTATATAAATTTCCTAACATTTTTGTGAAGTTTCGGAAGTGTTAAATTCCCGGAAAGGTTTGCATCATTTAAATTTACGGACATCTCTGAATTTCTTAAGTTTTTGGAAATTTTCGGAAATTTAGAAAATTACCAGAAATTTCATAAATTTTCGAAATTGCCAGATATTTCCAAGATTTGAAAAATTTCATTTCTGTACTCAAAAAGCGTTGTTTTTATTTTTCATCTTTCTTCATGGAAATGCTTGAAAAATCGTATTTTATGTGATAGATTTTTGGTAATTCTGAAATTTTTTCTAATTTTAGCAAACTTGGAAAATTGTAGTAATTCTTGGACGTTTTAAAATTTTTGGTAATTTCTGACATTTATTTAAATTTTTGTAAATTTTGAAATTTTCGGTAATTTAAATATTATTATTATATTATCGGCAATATATAATAATTTATCAGTAATTTCATGGTATCTCATCGCTTTACGGGGGCCCACTCATTCATCACAATCACTCTTTCAAATTAAACGTCAACGCAATTGTGAGATTACCACTCCTGAAGAGTGCCGTATAAAGTCTTTTTAAGGCAGTCTTTCAGAATGTTAATCTCACTATCGCGTTGACGTTTTATTTCAAATAGTGCTTGCGAGTTGTTATTGGAACAACCCGAAGTGATAAGATACCATCAATTTATTACTGATAAATTATTCATTGATTTTAAAATTCGTAAAATTTGTAAAATGTTTGTAATTTATAAACTTACCATAAATTTCCTAATTTAGCAAATTTTGAGAATTCTTGGTAATTTCAAAATTTCCAAAAAATTTTTAAAATGTTCTAAATTCATATTCAAATAAAAATTGAGTATTCAAAATTCTTCTATATAAGCAGAAAGCATGCCTGTGCTACAAAAAACGTTTCAAAGCATGCATTAGTTATGAAAAATATCGTGTGCACCAAGGGGAAGGGGAGTTTTTACGACTCGTACATTTTTTCCGTTCTCGGCTTCGGCTCGTGTTCAATAGCCTATGACTCGTACTAAAATAAGAACACTTGTCGAAAAAGTCGCATTTCTCTCCCTTGGCACCTAATATACTATTTCAATAAATGAACTAAGAATAATTCTAAACCTACAATGTTATAACAATTAAAATCTCAAGTCACCAATTACTCTCAAACATACAAGCATGCTACCATCCACGCAACGCTGACCCCCTCTTTACTGAACCGTTCCAGAATAATTTCATACACAATTTCTAACTAAATGCCAACTCTCATCTTCTCCCTGATTTCTGAGAATCTCTCAATTTCCCCCTTTCAAAGAAATGTAAAATAACAACTAAACCTACATACTTCATTGAGGTGATGTTGCAGATGCAGAGGCCACAGGCTCGTTAATTCGACGTAGCACCATAATAACATAGGCGATGTGAACGATGACGCGTTCGGTGCAAATTGCAGTTGTCGGAAAGGGGAGGAGAATAGAGTCAAAGAGAGGAAGGAAGAGAGATGAAAACAGGGGGAGAGTGCACAGAGGAAAGGAGAAGCAATTGGCTGAAATTGGTGCCAATTAGGGCCAGTGACCGAAGCAGTGATTTCGCGTCGCGCGTTTCCATGTGGACTCTCGAAAACGTCGCTTCGCGGCCTAACGAACTGATGAAGAACGAGAAATGCCCTCAGGAGTCAAGTCTCTTGGACGAGTCATCGCAGCCTTGACGCCAGTTTCTCCTAACAAGGGGTACCGCTTCTTTCTTTCTTTTTCCTTTTTTAGCTCTTCAGTTCCACGTATACTATATGCACCACATATATGGTATATCTATATGGTGCATGGTATATACTATATACTATATAGAATATACTATGGCGAGAAAACGTTATTGACCTATGGATGACATCGTCCCTACGAAGACCACCACGAAACCTATAATGGAAGTGAGGATGGAACCTTAAGGACACCTAAATGGGAGGCACTCCCACTCATGTGGCTCGAGCAATCGTTTATCGCGTTTTAATGCTACTTGCTGCGTGCAAGAAGAAGATGTAACTGAGAGAAAAAAAATCTCGGGAATTACAGGCGCAAGCTTATGTGCAAGGACAGTTGCTTTCCTCTGATGGGAATCACTACAATTACTCTGGGACTCGAATGGTAGGTTAACTCGTCAACACTGATGAAACTATTTTTATGCGATCTTCGGCAAACGTAGGTCGATTAAACAAGCTAATTTTATCGAGATAAAATGGGATTCTTATTGGAATAGCTCTATGTTGAGTGTTTGTAATGCAAGTGATACAATATATTACTTCACACAAAATGCCCTAGTATGAAATTTAAATAAAAAATCGGATCAAAACGTTGCAGAATGAGTATTTTTCATTGTTATACACTTTCAGAAATGTTCAGGAAAATTCAAAATATTTAAGGTACTAAATTAAGTGAAAATCACAAATTTAGATTGCTGAAAACGAAATTCAGTAACTTTTACAGTAAGTTTACTAAATTTGTATTTAACTTCAGAACTGGTTTCTAAAAATTAAATCAGTTTCCTAAAATTCCTAAATAGTAACAGAAATATAATTTATCGTAACGGAAAGAAGTGCTCAGTTGTATGCAGACATTGCTCCAAACAAAACAGGTGAGTAAAAAACGAACTTACCGAACAAAAATTTTTTGTAAGATCAGGGAATTTCATTGGTCAAGGAAAAGTCAGGAATTTAAGGAAAAATCGTGTAAAAGTTAAAGAATTTCTATAACTTTAAACTGCTAAGTAGAATACATTTTTTAATTTTTAATTAAAAAATTTTTTTTTTTTCGTTTAAAAAAAGATTCCAGGTTTAAATTTTGAAAGTTAAATATTTTAAGCTTTAAATATTAATATGGTGAGAGATAATGAAAAATTGGTATATGGGAAATTAAAAAAAAAAATTTTAAATAAAGTTTTGCGGTAACCCTGGTATAATATTCTTGTTAATAATTTGTTACCCTTGTATTTATATTTATTTATTTTTTTGCAGTTGCTTCCTCCACAAGATTACCTTGTTAGTTTTTTTTTCAAACAATCTTTTTGGTTGAAAATCCAAGTGTTTTGTTAAAAATTAATTTATTTTACTAGAAATTCAGTCTTTCTTCAATGAAAATGCAACGATTTGGTTTAAAAGTCAAGAATTTGGTTAAAAAGTCTTTTTTTGTTGTTAAAAATTCTACTGTTTCGTTGATAATTGATATTTTTGGGTAAAAAATGCAATTGTTCTCATAGAAAACTTCTTTCTCATTTAAAACTCATATTTTTATGCTGAAAAGTTAATGTAAAAATTTGTTTGGATGAAGCTGAACTATTTTTTTAAAATAATTTGTCTGTTTGATTCGAAAATTCAATTATTTCAGTAGAAATAGCATCTCACTTTAATAAAAATGCAATTGTTTGTATATAACGTCAACAATTTTTTCAAAAATTTATCTTTCTTTTTTAATTTAACTTTTTTGTTGATAAATCGTCTTTTTGGGTTAAAAATTCAAGTATAATCTTCACAGAAAATTTATTTCTTGTTTAAAACTTATATTTTGATATTCAAAAGTTAAAATAAAATATTTTTCGACTGAAAATCCAATTTTTTTAAAAAGTATTTTGTATTCAAAAATTCATCTGCTTTACTCAAGATTTCATTTTTCTTCGATAAAAATGTTACTGCTTGCTTGAAAGTTAATCTTCTCTCTGTTTGAGGATTCAACTTAGTTTTTTTAATTTGGTTGGATCACCTTGTTATGAAATAATTTTTTGCGCAACATTCATATTTTAATTAAAAATTCATTTCTTTTGACGAAGGTTTAACTATTTTGCTACAAACTGATTTTTTTTGCTGAAAATTCAATTTTTTATGAAAAAATTACATACGAATATTATGTATAAGAAATAAAATAAC
Source organism: Belonocnema kinseyi (assembly GCF_010883055.1). NCBI lineage: Eukaryota > Metazoa > Arthropoda > Insecta > Hymenoptera > Cynipidae > Belonocnema > Belonocnema kinseyi. The sequence continues at coordinate 111,040,736 of NC_046658.1, read as the reverse complement.
ATTTATTATACATTTTTTTAGTCCATTTTTCCAAATGTAAATAACTTTGTTATATAATATACTCAATACATCAAATATGAAAAAACTTCTAATCGTAAAAGATGGTCTTTGATTATATATTTGATACAAAATGAGTATATATGTCCTATTATAAC
>NC_046658.1:111006488-111040481 GCF_010883055.1 Belonocnema kinseyi | reverse complement strand
TATATTAAAATTAATGAACCGAAAATATTTTTAACCTTTTGAAATTTTCAGTTACAGTAACTGAAAATTCCTTAACTATAACAGAATTTTCTGAAACATGTGACTGTTACATGTAAATTTCTGTTACAGTTCAGGAAAATTTAGAACGGTTTCTGCATTTTCCGTACCGTTTCATTATGTTTTATTCTACGGTTTTTACTAACAAGTTAAAAACCTCATTTTTTTCTATCTTGTTTTACAACCTTTTATCATAATTCTACTGAAGAAGATGTATACTTCTTTCTATTTATCTCCTTTCAGCTTTTTATTTTATTCCTCTTTTCCGCAATTGATGTCCTCTCCTGAAAGATATTATCATTTTATCCTTCTTCCCTTTTGAAACAACTGTATTTTTTCTCATCACGTTAGTATTTTTTTTATCTCAGAGATATACAGCATATTATGCAGACCGCAGATACGAATGAAATTCTTGGAATGAAAGAATTTAATAAAAATAGATAGATGAAGAATGATTAGAGTATAACAGGATGGGAATGGTCATCATTAATTTCAATTTGTGTCAAATTTGACCATGTTTATCCTATCTACCCTAGACTTCTGTCTGACAATTTATTCTCTCAATTTTTTATTCTATCCTCTAACATCGTTTTAATCAATTCCCCTTACAAACAAATCTTGACGGTGTGAAGACTTATTCATTTTTACCTTATTTCTCATTTTGGCAATTTTATATCCTTTCTTAAACTATTATATGATATATATGTTATATTTCTTTATCTTATATTTCATTTATAACCACAATTTTGGCTACTGTTACCCCAACAAAAGAAAAATACCGACGAACGCACAGGTTATTAACCGTGCATTGTTCTCTAGAAAGGTGCATTGGTTTAAGGCGTAAAATTTCTTTTTCATGAGCATGTTTTCACTTTTTTCGTTCGTGTATGATTTAAGAACCTAGAATAATAATTGGATAACAGCTCTGATTTTATTGTGTTGGGTGTACCCGTTTCTTCTCCTCGGCCTTTCACAAAAATCAGTTACATCGAAGATTTACCGCATTTCTCTTAACTACGCATCAAACTTTTGTTTTCAATTCTCATAAACATACACACACACACATACAGGGTGACTTTTTTAACTTGAAACTTTGAAATATCTCGAAAAATAGGCACTCTATGAAAAAATGTTTTAAATCAAAATTTAATCACTCTGAGGAGTACATACACTGATGTTAAAATCGGTTCGATCTTAAATGGGAACCCCTATTTTTATTGCACATTCGGATTCTTTGGATAAAAATGCATATGATTTGTGTTAAACATTTTTCTCGTTTCGCGATAGATGGCGCTGTAATCAACGAAAAACAATTTTTCTTCACTTTACTGTTACTGTGAATGCACGCTTACGACTCTGCAATATATTAACAATAAAAGATACACCAATTTCATTGTGACATGACTGGCCACGGGGAAAAAGAATTTTTCAAATCGCTACAGAATCGTTGAACTAGTGCAATAAAAACTCGTACATAAAAAAAATACACCGCGACAAACATAGGTAGAACCTTCTTCTGTTTGAAGTCGGTTAAAAATAAGGGCAATAGAACCTCGGATCTCTTTGGTAATTATTATGTTGAAAAACATGCTAAAACGTCTGTTCGTTCTAGAGAAGTAATTATTAAGTAATACGTTTACATTAACAGTATTTCCTGAATATTCCTAAATTTTAGCTCTGGAATTATTTTATATTAAGGTCAACGGAGGCTATCGAAACATTATGAAAGTGTTTACTCTTTTCTTTCCTTGACTATAGTAAATTAGAAAAAATACATTTAAGACAAAACTCATTTTAGTTGTGTAAATTCATTTGAATTACGGATTAATAAGTGCATTGAAGCCGAAGGTCATCATTTTGAGCACTTAATTTAATAAAAAGATGATTCCCTGAGTACCTCGAATCGTCAGAGGCGAGGGGACTCACGATAATCAAGCACCCCGAATCGTGAGAGGCAAGAGGACTCACGATAATCAAGCACCCCAAAGGGAACAAAAAACTGCTACGTCCACGGCGTTGTTCCTGGGTTACGCTAAAAGTAGTAGCTTGTTTTAAGAGTAATTTCGAGTTTTGCAGAATCGTAAGCGTGCATTCTCAGTAACAGTAAAATGAAGAAAAATTGAATTTCGTTAATTACAGCGCCATCTATCGCGAAACGAGCAAAATGTTTCAGACAAATCATACGCATTTTTATCCAAAGAATCCGAATATGCAATAAAAAATAGGGAAACAGGAAAAAGACGATAATTTGTAACGAAAATAGTTTATATATTAACGAAAAAATATTTTAATTTTAATTAAAAAAGAAACACTAATTTTTTACAAAATAATTGTATTTTTAATTCGAGATATGAATTTTTAACCCAAAAATAGAAAGTTTAAACCAAAATATGTAGTTGAATATTCTATAAAAAAATATTTCTACAAAACAGTTAAATTTTCAACACAAAAATCTAAATTTTGTCCAAAAATTTTATTTTCAACTGTTTACAGTTGAGTTTTTTTACTAAATTGTTAAATTTTCAAGCCAGTAAAATGAATTTTTTACAAAAATGTTCATTCTAAACCAAATAGTTGAATTCTCAACCACAAAGACGAATTTCAACAATAAAAAATTGAATTTTCCATAGCTGAAAAGTTCCACTGACTTTCAGCACATAAATATGAATTTTCAACAACACAAAAAACTTAATTTGCAACTAAATAGTTTAATTTTTAAATAAAAACCGAAAGTGCAACAAAAGTAATTATTTTCAACCAAATTGTTGAATTCTTAACCGAAAATAGTCGAATATTCAACCTTAAAAAACAAATTTTTCAGAAAAAATTGAATTTTTATCAAAACAGTTGATTCCTAGCTAAATAGTTGGATTTTCTATAAAACAGAAGAATTTTCAACCTAAAAATATTAATTTTTAATAAAAAAGTAAATTTTCGACTAAATTGTTGAATTTTCAAGCCAAGAAAATATCCATTAAATTTTATTAAATTGTTAAATTTTCAAGGCAACAAGAAGAATTTTCCAACAAAAAGGTTCATTCTTAAACAAATAGTTGAATTCTCCACCAAAAAAGAAAAATTGCCAACAAAAGAGTTGAATTTTCAATATTTGAAAGTTCCACTAACCTTTAACACATAAACATGAATTTGCAACAAAAAAAGGGTAATTTCCAACTAAATAGTTAAATTCTCAAACAAAAATAAAAAAAAACGAATTTTCAACAAAACACTCAATTCCAATCAAATTCTTGAATTCTCAAACCAAAATATATAGTTCTATTTTTTTATCAAATTGTAAAATTGTTAAGCATAAAAGACGAATTTGATATAAAACCGCGCAATTCTCAACCCAAAAATATTTCGAACCGCAAAAACATACTTCAAAAAAAAAATTGAATTTCTAGTTCGAAAATATGAAATTTCAACCCAACTCCTATTTTTTAACCAAATATTTGAATTTTCTATCAAATTATAAAATCTTCAAGCCTAAAAGACAATTTTTCTATAGAACGGCGGAATTTTTAACCCAATAATATGGATTTACGATTTAAAAAAAGTCATTTTTCGACCAAGAAGTTGAATTTTCTACAAAATTGTTGAACTTTCAAGCCGTAAAGACGAATTTTCTAAAAAAAATTGAATTTGTAGACCGAAAATATGAAATTTTATAAAAATAATTAATTTCTAATGAAATACTTTAATTTTCTATCAAATTTGTAAAATCTTCAGGTCTAAAAGACAAATTTTCTATAGAACCGCGGAACTTTTAACCCTAAAATATTGATTTTTGATAAAAAAAAGTCCTTTTTCGACCAAATAGTTGAATTTGAAACTCAAAAAAGTGTTTTCGACAGAATAGTTGACTCTTCAGTAGTTTAAAGTTTCACTTACTGTCAATACGAAAATATAAATTTTCTGCAAAAATATGAATTTTCTACAAAAGATGAATTTTCTACGAAAATATGAATTTTCTAGGAAAATATGGAGTTTCTACAAAAATATTAATTTTCTGCAAAAATATGAATTTTCTAAAAAAAAGTTAATTTTCAAACAAATATTTGAATTTCGAAACAATTAGTACAATTTTTAACAAAAATGTTTATTTTCAAAGAAGTAGTGAAATTCTTAATCTCTGAAAAACGAATTTTCTACAAAGCAATTCATTTTTAATCTTAAAATATATGAACTTTTATGAAAAAAGTTTATTTTATCACAAAAAGGCTAATTTTTAACAAAATATTTGAATTTTTAATAGGTTATAAAAAAAAGTTTCTTCAAAAACGAACTTTCTTCAAAATAATTGAATTTTCACCAAAACTGTTGATTTCAACCAAGAAAGATGAATTTTAACCCAAAAAGATGAATTTTCGATAAAAAAATCTATGAATGTTTAAAAAAATAGTTAAATTTTCAAAAAAATATAAACTTAATGGTAAACCAAATAGTTTAATTTTTAACGAAAAGATATGAATTGTGTACCAAAATTATAATAGTACATTTTTAATCCAAAAAGAATGAACTTTTAAGCCCAAATTATTGGACTTTTTATCAGGTTCTATTACATCAGTCAGTTAGAATTTAAGTGAAAAAAACTAGGAAAAGGGACATTTTCTTAGAAATAAAGTGAAAGGAGAAATCCACGAAAAAAGGATGAAAATAGGGGAAAGATTATATGATTAGAATATGGTTAAAGATTATTTTAATTACAGATACAAACATCCGCTTTTTTGACATATTACTTCCCATTTCTTCCTTATCCAACTTGAAAAGTCAAACCCCATTTGTTAGAAAACATATATCATTTCTATTCTTAAAAATCACAATGAATATAAAGAATCCCTACACGTGTCACACAAATTTCCACAAAGAAACCGCAGGCAGGAAGACACGCCTTTTAAATCCAAACCACCCAACCTTAAACCCAGAAAGGTCTTCCACCGCGAGCAAAGCCATAATCCATCTTTCAATATCGAGTATAAACTTCAATATTCCTTTCTTGAGACCCTTCCGAAAGATTTTAATCTTATCGATTTCGCCCTTATGACGGCGTCGTTTCACTTAAAAAAAAGTCTCCCCGAAAAAATGGCATCAATATTTGGGTAGAGTTGTGAGTTCCATGAGTCACACCTAAAGCCAGACAAACGAACCATTGTGTGCAACCCAATAGGGCACGTCTGCACGGGTAGAAATAACTTACAAAACAGTAAGCAATTTCTTCCTCTTTTTTCTTTATTCAATCATTTTAAGTCATTTGTACCCTCATTGGTGGGAAAAATTTATTTTAGAGTATCATTATAGACTTTACAGCCAAAGCAATGTTAAAACAGGAGAAACTGGATAATTTTGTACGAAAATAGGGGAATGAATTCTTTCAAATAAAATTAAATTTGGCTTTAGAAGATCTTCTCACTTACAGATTCCTTTAAATTAGTTGTATCATAAATGTAACACCTGGCTTGAGATATCGTGTATTTCTGAAAAAAGATTCCTCTTTCGATCTCTCGAATTGCTTAATGGAAAAGCACCCGAACGGCAGTCGGAAGTTATGTGGTTCGCTCTCAGTGGAGTGAAGTGAGGAGATCTTTTTTCAGAAAAATATAATTTAAAAATTTGAAAATTTTATTTTATATCTAGCCTGAAATGACGTTAAGTATTTTATGTTATTTGAACAGATAAATTGATCGATAATTTTGATTTCTATTTTCACTGATTGTAGAATTCCATCTACACTGATCGATATCCCGGTAATAAGCGTAGAATAGAGAAAAATTAATATTTTTAGATTTCAGCGCAAAAGTGAAGATTATTCTGTTATTTTGAATGCGCGATTTTTCCATCTGCCTAAAATACCACGATAAGAATAAGATACCTCCTAAACTTATTTACTTCTATTTCCATAGCGACCACCACACACTTTTCTATTCTTTAATTCTACCGGTAACGCACCTCACAGAGATATTTTTTATTCCTCAGAAGTGGTCATATTTTGATTTTATTTCATTCCTTCTAATGAGTTCACCAAACATGTGTAATAAGTTGTTTTAATTCCTTCATGCGGAATGTAAATTTTAACATTTTAATTCTCACCAATTCAACGCTGCCTCTCTAGAGTTAAAATTATTTAAATTCACACATTTGTATAGATTTCTTTCTTGCATTTTTTAAGACGTTTAAATAAATTATCAAAATATAAATAAATATAAATTTGAATATTTTTCTAATTTATAAGTTATAAAAAGATTTAATAATGAAAAATAGGTTTAATAAATGCTTTCGTTAAATTTTACTGAGTCGATTGAGAGGAATAGGGTTTGCACTTTTTCTGTCCCCGATGGGGGATTTTTAGACCAAGAAAAAATCGCGTATTCATAGGAATACAAATTCTTAATTTTTCTTAATTCAGCGCTTGTTACTGGGTAGTAACCAACTCTGATGATAAAACAGATTCCGTTAAATTATTGTATCAGACATGTAACACTTGGCTTGAAGTAGCGTACATTTCTGAAAAAAGATTCTTCTTTCGATCTCTCTAATTGCTTAATGGAAAAGCACCCGCCCGGCAAACGGAAGTTCTGTGGTTTATTTCTCAATGGAGCGAAGTGAGAAGATCCTTTTTTAGAAAAATGTAATTTAAAATTTTTATTTTCCATCTAGTCAGTAATGACAGTAAGGGCCGATTCCAATAACTGTGATTAAATTTTAATCATTGATTAAATTAGTTTAATCAGCAGCTTGCGTTCCACCAACTTTTAAAACATGAATAAAGAAATCTAATCGTCGATTAACTAAACTGGCCATTTATGGCTGGCTAGCGAGTTAATCAGCGATTAACAGGAGTAAACATAATCTCAAAGTTGAAGTTCAAGTATAGTGTGAAATATTGATCGAATTTATAACGATATCTTGTACTCACACAACTTATAATCAATTTTCATCGATAACTAATTCCTGTCCATTTATTTGGAAACGATGTTCATAAAAAAAACACGTCGCCGCTCATCGTTAGTGAGTAGTCGAAGTATACTTTGCGCGCGAATACAAGTTCGAAATCAGCCAATCAGAATCACCATTATAACAAAAACACTCAGAAACTAGACTTATTGCGAATAGAGCATACAGTTGGTTAACCAGATGTTAAAAATTCATGGTGGAACGCGCCACAAGTTAATCTACACTGATCGATAATAACTAGTTCTGATTAAGGAATGGGACCGTCTAGTGCGTGATCAATGACATGGCACTGTATTCGGCACTTTTTAAATTGGAAAAATGAATAAATGGTTTTGAAATTTTGGAAAACGGTTCAAAATATATAAGGGCATGTCTGACTATCCCCAAATGAGTTTCAATTTTGTTGAAATAGTGAATTTTATTAGTTTTTAACTTGCCCTGGATCAAATCGAATGAATAAAATTGCATTTTTTAAAGAAAAGAAAATTTCAGCTAGGTCAGACTGATGTGCACTTGTATATTTTGAATAATTTACTGCAATTTCAGCATCCTTTATTCATTTTTCTAATTATAAAGCCGCCGAAGATAATAACATGTAATTGGTCACGTGAAAAATGTCACATGCCCTTAATTTAGATAAAATATTTAATTCACCTTGAAACTCTTTAATTTTCTAAGATTTGTAGTCAAAATATATTGAATTTTCAACAAAATAGTTAAGTTTTAAACTGAAAAAAGATGAATTTCCAAAAAATGTGTTGTATCAACTGTAGTTGATATTTTGACAAAAAATGAGTTAATTTTAAATTTAAAAAGTTAAATTCAACAAGAAAAAATAAGAATTTTCTAAAAGAATGCTGACAATTCGTTTTTTCTTAGATTTACGCAAAGTCACCTGCTCTACAACTTTTCCTCTGGCGTGATTACCGATGCTTCATCTAGAAACGCGCTGTTTTGAAACAACTGAACACGAATAATTTTCTCTGACAAATTGGTAAAAGTGATTAAATTTAGGAGGTCATAACTTATGACTTATTGGGGCTAGATGATTATTTTTCTTTTAGAGTAACTGAAAATTATATCAACTCTAATTAACGTATATAATATTATTTTGTAAAATAAACAAACAAAAAAACTGGATGTGTAAAGCGTTGAAGGTAATCGTTTATGGAGAGTTATAGACAGCTGATTACTCCCAGTTGAAGTAAACCATTGCTACCAATTCTGGCATTGCGCATGCGCACCGTCAAAATTGAAATTGGTCACCGTTAGCGCGCATATTTAAAATGATTACATTTTTGTTTTTTTTCTTCACAACAAATAATAAGTGTGAAATGCATGAAGATATTGAAAATGATTTTAACTTCATATTTGTAATACCAAGAATTACTCTTCCGTTTAAATTTAAAATCGCTTATTCATTTTTAAGGAGTAAAATCAAATAGTTATTTCACCTGTCAGATTATAAGTCAAGCTTGCGATCAAATAATTATTTTATATAATTTTACAAGCATTATTTCCTGCAAACAATGTTTTTACTCATTTAATCGTTTTAAATTAGCGCGCCAACGATAATGAATCCGGTTTTCGACGCGACGCATGCGCAGTGCGAAAAGATAGCAGAATTTGGAGCACTGAGGTAAACTTTCCGTGGGGCCGGAGATATCTTCGATTCATCGCGGAAAGTTTACCTCAGTTTGGTGTGTATACCTTGTAATTAATTGCTTGGCCGATTACCTGATACGTTTCATACCCACCGTGTTTTCTTTGCAGGTTCCAAAGTAGAGATATAAATTTCAGAATTTGTCTTTTTTCTATACTTTTAACAAAAATCCGGTTACTTTGAGGGATCATTATCCCCATTTCTTCCAATTTCTTATGACTTTGTCAGTGGGAGTGAAGGAAAATAAAAGCAGATGCAGAACTTCGCGATATATTTGCTTTCAAGCAGACGGTGACGATGTTTATGGTGTTCAAGTACCGGCTTTTAGAGTTGGCGAACCTGATATCGACGAAGCGTGTTCGCACAACTCGGCACGCGCTTTAAAAGTCACGTACGAAGCGAGGTAACTATACGAAAGCGGTGATTTCGAAAGTGAACTGTTGTGCGATTCTTATTTAATGTTATTTAATTTAGAAATTCCTTTGATCGTCGTCTCTTAACTCTTTTCATTATTCATTAAGTCGATCCTTAAGCAAAAGCCTCATTTGAACTAAAGACTTACGTGTTTCAATTGCAAAAATATTTCTAGTGACAAATTTTTATTATTGAAAAATGAAAATTGAAAACAAATTTCTAATATCTGGAATGCAAATATTCGAAAGAGATAATGAATTCTCAAGTATCTGCAAAAGGTGAAAGCTTCTTCAGATTTCTAAACAAATTCTTGCAATTAGTTTTCCACAAACAAATGTAATTTATTATCTCACACGGAGAGAAATTTCAAGACCTGAGAGCAAACGAGCTTTGAGACATTTGTTTTAAAAGCAAGGGTTCCGAGATCTTAGTTCTCGCGCCAAAGCGTAATAAAATCAATAGGAGCAGAGTGCCATGAAATTCTCCCGAAATTCGCCCGAAATTTCTCTCCGTGTAGTTCCTTATTTATTTTCTTTTTCTTTGTGGTTTACACTGAAACAATCAATTCAGGTTTTTACATTTTCCAAACAGGAAAATTAAATTAGTCCAAACAAACACACATTTCCAACCCTTTTCCCACCTGTCACTTTCTTTTTTCACATTTATTTGAGAAACGCCTAAAATAAAGCACAAAACATAATATTTTTTACAAAAAATATATTTTTACAGATCTTCACAGTTCTAAACACAAGCTCTCAAAACGGGGGAAATAGGATGATTTTTCACGAAAATTACTGCATAGGCCATTGAATTTAATATGTAGTGCACAACATTTCAAATCGAAATATACCTCATTTTCAATAAAATAATTGAATTATCAACCAAAAACGATTAATTGTCTAATTTTATTCCAAAAGTTGAATTCACTTCTAAATAGTTAAACTTTGAAACAAAAGAGCCACATTTTTTAACAAATAATTTAATTTGCAACCTTCAGAAACGAATTTACAGCCTAATGTTAAACTTTCCACAATAAATATAATAGTTAATGTTTTAACGAAAAGTGATTTTAATTTTTAATAAGAAGAAGGCAAATTTAAAGAAAAAGATCAGTTCTTAACGAAAAATGTAATAATTTAAATTTTAACCAAAAAACATTTTAATTTTACATAAAAAAAGGTCAACTTTCAACCAGAAAATTGCATTTTTAATTTTTATTAAAGGAAGGTCAAATTCCGACGAACACTAACCAAAAGTTGAATTTCAACCAAAAAGTTAATTTTTAACCTATTAGCTGATTTTTTACGAAAAGAATAGAGGTTTTAACACACCAGTTAAATTTGTATGCCTAAAAGACGCATTCTTCATAAGAGATTTGAATTTCCAACTAGGAGTTAATTTTTAACCAAATAGTTGAATTTTTAATACAGAAAAAAATCATTTAAAAAAAAAATGTAACAGTTAAATTTTCTTTGAAAAATTGATTTTAAACAAACAAAAAACTCAGTTTTCAATAAAATAATTCAATTTTTATATAATTGCCATTTTCAAATTTCAACTAATTAAATTAGATTTTAACATCGTAGTTCAATTTTCACCCAATTAGGAGAATTTTTAGTCAGTTAGATTAATTTTTTACGAAAAATTTTTAACAAAATAGTTTAAATTTCAATCAAACACTTCAATTTTCAACCAAAAAAGATTAATTTTCAGTGAAAATTAATTAATTAGTTGGATTTTTAAAACAAAACGATCAATTTATAACCAAAATTAAAATAGTTTAATTTTAAGATATAAAAATAAATTTGGAAAAAGAATTTTCAACAAAATAGTTACATCTTCAACCAATAAAATTAATTTTTAATATAGAAGTTTAACTTTCAACCAAGTAGTTAAATTTTTAACCAAAAAAGATGAATTCTGAAAAAATTGATTAGTAAAATTTTTAGTTGACAAAATTGATTTTCAACTGAAAAACTAAACTTTTACAAAATATATCAGTCTGTAACTAAACAGTAAAATTTTCAATGAAAAATTTTTACTTAGTTGAATTTTCAACTCAAAACGATCAATTTTTAACCAAAAATAGAGTAGTTACATTTTCAGTTAGAAACATTAATTTTCAACAAAAAAAAGAGAAGAATTTTCAGTAAAATAGTTGAATTGTAAAACAATCAAATTAATTTTCAACAAAGTAGTTCAACTTTCAAGAAAGTAGCTGATTAGTAGAATATTTACATTTTCATTAAAAAATTTGAGATTCAAACAGAAGAAAAAAAGAATGTTTAATATGATAGTTGAATCTTCAACCAATAAAATTGAGTTTTAACAAAAGAGTTTAACTTTCAACGAAGTAGATAAATTTTCAACAAAAAAGAAGAATTTTTTATGAAATTTTTTTTTTTTAATCGCTCAAAATGATACCTTTTTAATCAATCCTTGATTTTTAAAAATTTCTATTGGGAACATTAATCGTCGTATAAAAAAATTTTAACAATGTATTTCTATCTTCAACCAAGTAATAGAATGATTTTTAACCCGAAGAGATGAATTCTGATTCAAACATATTATACTTTTCCAATTAAAAAGAATTAACTTTTAACCAAAAATAGGTGTAGTTTTTTATTGGTTTCTGTTAATTCAGTTCGCATTTAAAAAGAAAAAAGGGGAAGTTTTTCAAGAACAGGGAGAAAAGAGGAATTTAAAAAAAACGGGATAAATCTGAGAATGGGGGAAAGAATGCGAAGTATATATTTTTGACGCTTCAACCGCAAAATAAAATCAATCATTTTTATTTTCACAAAATAGTTCACAAATCAAAATGAGATTTCGAAGTACGTTCTTTCTGGTTCATTAGAGAAAATATATAACGGAACATGAAAAAAAACCTTCGGCTTTTGAAATATCTAATATTAATTTCTAAAACTAGTAATTTTAGTAGGCTTTTTTGAATCCTAGATAAACAAAATGATGAATTTGAAATAACAAAGTTTTTTTTATGTTTCGAATGAATGGAGCTGAACTAACTATGTGGTTATAGGGAGCTGACAGCTGTGGTCAATAGCCCACATGGCGTTTTTCTGCTCTTGTTCGGATGCAAGTCTATCGATTTTATCTTCGCAGTAGGACTTTATCATCGACGAGGATTAATCTGTATTCGGTTTCATTGCAACCGATAAGAAAAACAAAAAATTTGCATTTGCAAGGTACCTGATAAAATCATTATCACTAATAGAATAGGCAAATTTCTGCAGACACATCAAGGAGAAATTAACGTTTACAGAAAGTGGAATTTATCTTGCATAAGTAGATTTTATTAATTTTGTAAATTTCACAAATCTACGGGGTTTCACGGTTTCTTTATGTTGTCTAGAAAACTATTTTATTAAAAATTCATTTTTTTTAGGCTTATAATTAAACAATATCATTTTTTATTGATTTTCCTAACTGTTTGGTTACAAATAAAATTTGTTGTTGAAAACTCGTATTCTCAACAATATAGATGAACTTTAATTTTGTTCTGATTGCAAAATTTTTTATTTTTTTATTTTTAAATTTAAGTGTTTGGTTCAAAATTGATGAAAATTCATGTGTTCTTTTCTAGTTGAAAATCAATTTTTTTAAATTGAAAATTGCACTATTTCAATTCAAGATTCATCATTTTTGAACATTCACCTTTTTGGTTGAAAATTCAGCTATTTTGTTAACAATTAATTATCTTAACTGAAAATTTCTCTATTCCATTTTTTGTTGAAAGTTTATCTTCTTTTGTTGAAAAGTCGTCTTCATTGATAGAACACTAATCTTGTTTTAAAGTTTTCTCCTTTCTTGGTTAGAAATACAACTGTTTGGTTAAATATAAAATTTTTGTTCATATTTATATTGTCGGGTTAAAAATTTACGGTTTTACAGAAAATTGGCCATCTGGCTTGAAACTTCAATAATGTTAACGAACTTTTTTTTAAATCATGATTTGCAAAGAGATTAATTTTCTGTGTTTGGAACATTGATCATTTTAGATGAAAATTCATCTTAAAAAAAAAATATTTCGAATATTTTGTTGAAAATTTGTCTTTTTGTTAAAATTGAATTTTCTTACTGAAAATTTATCTTTTTCAATTAAAAATTATACTGGTGATTTTATAATTCATGTATTCTGTTGAAAATTAATCTTTTACGTTTTAAAATTCATTTTTTATGATACAAATTGAATTTGTTGTTTCAAAAATGAACTATCACACTTTTTGTGGATAAACCCATCTTCTTGTTGAGACATCAACTGTCAACTCTTAATTTTAATGTTTTTATTTTTAGATTTTTTTAACAAATTTTAATTAAAGAAAATTTAGATTAGAATTTGCTGAAATATTTTCTTACTCACGATTCAACCTGTCATTTGGTTGATAATTCATCTTTGTCGGTTGAAAATTTTACTATTTGCTTATAGTTTCGACTATTTTGTCAAATAATTTTTTGGGGTAAACATAAATTTGTTGTTGAAAATTCATGTCTGGTTGTGAGTTTAACTAATTTTTTGCGAATTCGTTTCTTTTACGTGAAAATTAATTTTTTGAATTAAAAATTTAACTATTTTCAGTTAAAGATTCATCGTTTTAGTTGAATATTTATATTTTTTATTGAAAATTAAATTGTTGTGTTAAAATTTTAAATCCAATTGATAGAAAACTTTCTTTCTTTGTTTAAAATTTCCTCTTCTTTTGGTTAAAAGTGCCACTGTTTAAAAAAAACGTAACTATTTGATTAAAAATTGATCTATTATTTAAAAAATTCATCTATTTTTTTGAAAAAGAAATATTTTTACATGTAATGTTCGGAATCTTGAGCATTTAAAATTCAATGTAATATAGCATTTTCATTACTTTTATATGCTTTAGAATTTATTATCTTATTAACGTAAAAAATTTCCTTAATTATTCGGTGTTTAGAAAATTTTGCCTATAAAACCTGTTATCAACACAGTTGAAGAAAAAATTGTTTTTTGGTTTTCAGCAGAACTTTTCATTGTCATAACAAAAATAAGTATTTTCAATATTTTTCAAGCTTATATCTCTATCGTACAGAAAATATTATTTTCAGAAATTCAGAAAGTCCATCAAAGGATCAATCGATATATTCTGCCAAAATAAACTTTTTAACTGTGTTTTATTCCAAATTATAAAAAAAAGTTTTCGTCATATAAACAATGTAAACTTTCTAATTCGCTTCTGATCGATTGATTTAAATTGCTTCCCAATTTTAAAAAATCCTCTTAAAAATAAAGTCAATAATTCTGTTAAGAAATTTAAAACCGATATTGGTAGGTTATGGTAGGTTCTGGTAGTTTCTTCAATTGGAAAATGTAAATAATATACATTACTGTTGTATTCCCAATATTAAAAAAGTTTTCCTCATATCAACAAGATAAACAATATATTTTTAAAATTTATAAATCGTCATTTCTAGATCATAAGAGGTCATAGAAGGTTCGTCAATAGGTCATTCGCCGTGTCTCGAAGACGCGAACAAATATGCTATATAGACATAGTATCGTATTTTAAATCTCAAAAAAGGTTTTCTTATATAAACAGAATGAACCATTTTTTTGAAACTTCATAAATCGATACTGTTGAATAGAAAAAGATTTAAAAATTGGCCAATCGATGCGTCTCGAAGAGGCGCAAAAGTACACTAAATATAGTGTTCAAGCGATCTGTATTATCTTCAGAGCTAATCAGAGAAAAACAAATTTTCGTAACGTCTTGACAGAGTAGACAGAGCTATGAATGACAACAAAAAGTAAAAAAAAAATTTCTGAAAAAGATCTTCTTAAAAAAATATATTAAAAAAATTCTAAACTCATAGCTCTATCTAGCCTGTAAAAACGTTAAGAAATTCTGTTATTCTCTGATGATAATACAGAATACTTGAAAAATTTGACTTGAAACACCTGCCATAGTAATGCGTTTACTGCTGCAAAAGGATTCTTCTCTCGATCTCTCTGGTAGCTTAATGGAAAAGCACCTGACGGGTAATCAGAAGTTCTTTGGTTCGTTTCCAAGTGGAGCGAAAGGAAAAAATATTTTTTCAGAAAAAAATTTAATTTATAGAATACAGTATTGTTGTATTTTGAATATTAAACAGTTTTTCTCATATGAAGAAGGTAAGTTTTTTTTGGAATACCCAAACTAAAAAAAAAACGACTTGAAATTTAATTTTGGGCTTTATCTTTGTCCTGCATAAATATAGAGTGGATTAAGAATGGAAATAAACTCAAAAACCGGAATACATTCTGTAATCTTTAATTCTTTGCGTACATGCTTTTAAATATTATCGTGACAAAAAATTCGTTCGTGAACACCTGGATACCTACTTAAGAAGTTGACATTTTCAAGACTCGCCAGCCCTTCAGCATTTATTTTTTGCACCTTTTCCGGACCGCAATCGTCTTCTAATTTCCGGGAGATTCGCGTTTAACGGGTACTGTGACTTCATCGGCACCATTCATCGTCGTAGTCCAATTAGAGATGCTTGTAGTGAGGTCGTTCACTCGTTAAAAGTTGCAGCAGTATTTTTGCGAGTGGCACAATCATTTCGCTTTCTTTCAGTATCATTACCCTTTTTCCTTTTTCGTCCATTATTTTTGACGCATGTGTCGCGAACAATGCCAAATCCTGCTCCATGACGTCTGCCTCTCGAAATATCGCTCTAAAAGGTCCTTTTAACGAGCTCTGATATCAAAATCCTTTCAGAGAAGTATTTATTGTGCATAAATAAAGATTTGCTTTAAATATCTGTCATTTACATATGTGTTATTTAAATACTTTTTTTATGGTTAACGTCAAGCGGGGTAATTTAGGACAAATGGGGTAATTCGGACATTCTTAAAGTGATAGTTTAAATTATTCAAGGAGATTTCAATCAGTATCTGGAATCAGTTTAAGCCTCAATAAAGCCTTAAGTGTTCTAGATTCTTGTTAAAAACACTTAAGAAATCAATCGAAATTTTGTAAAATGGGACTTATAATACTAGTAATTTTCGATTCTATAGTATGAACAACAGCAAGAGACGAACGTGGGATTTATTTCTCGATAAATTGATTTTTCGCGACATGGTGCACTTATGAATCCAAATAATTGAATCCTCAAAAAAATAAAGAAATTCAAGAAACAAGATAAATTTTCTACGCGAACAGACCAATTTTCAACAAAAAAGATAATGTTTAATGAAGAAATATAAATTCGTAACGAAATCATCGAATTTTCTATAACGAAAATTTCAACTAAAAATGAAGTCGTTAAATTTTTATTTAAAAAAACTAATTAAAAAAAATTTTTTTTTTAAGTAGATGAATTTAACTAAACAATTGGATTTTCTAACAAAATAGTTGATTCTTCAACCAAAATGTTGATTTTTCAATAAACAATATTAAATTTTAACAAAGAAACGAATTTCCAAATAAATAGTTTAATTTTTAACAAAAAATGTGACATTTCAATAACAAAAATTAATCTTTAAACAAAACTTTAAGCCAGGCAGTTGATGTTTTAACCAATACAAAATAAGTTCTTAACAAAAGATACAATAGATAATATTTATACCAAAAATAAAAGATTTTAATTTGAAATCAAAAGGAGTTAAATTCAACCAAAAAATACAAATGTTCAACAAAATAGTTGAATTCTCAACCAAAACAGATTAATTTTCAACCGCAAATGCAATGTTTACATTTTCAGTGAAGAAAATTAATTTTCAACCTCAAATATTTGACATCAGCGACCCCGAAAACTTAAGCATCATCAATTTTATCAAGGACAGAACATTTTTAATAAGCCATATTGAATCCGTCATTTAAAATTTTAAAGATTCAACGCCAGATTTCGATTAAGTGACCGCAGAAACCTTAGTATCACTTATTTCATCAAGATCTCAACATTTTCAATGATTTATGTCCGCCATATTGGATCCGCCATTTTGAATATTGAAAATTCAATACCAGATTTTGATTAGGCGACCTAAAAAACCTAAGTATGATCTATAAGATCAAGATTGGAATATATTTAATTATTCATTTGCGCTATATTTAACCCGCCATTTTGAATCTTCAAAATCCATTATCAGATTTGAAATCAGTGACCCTGAACAGCTTAGCATTATCATATAATCAGGGTTCGAACATTTCTAACAATTCATGCCCGCCATATTGGTTCCGTCATTTTAAATTAAAAAAAATATATATCAGATTTGAAATCAGCGACCTAAAAAAGCATAATATACTAAAGCACACTTTAATCGTAATGGGTTAAGTAATTTTCTGTCAAAATTTACACGTATGTATCATGCTGCAAAAGTGGCACCGTTTATTTTTTTGTTTATATGTGTATCACTGCTAGTGAAGGGGTTAACAGCATTTTTTAAATATTTTAAATTTGATTACCTTAATATTTGAAACTTTACAATCCTATGCAATTTAAAAGGCGATATTGCATTAGAATTGAACCTAGGGATCGTTATTCAGCATCTTTATGTCAAACAGATGAGAATGAATTGTCTTTTCATAGAGATACGAGAATGACGTTGTGCATCAAGGAACATCTGGAATCCTACACTAATTGGAGTACAACGGCTGACATCAGTGTCAAATGAAGCATATTGTAATTTTAAATCACCGCACATATTGGCAATAAAATGGCGAATGCTTCTTTTTGCATTTCTCAACGTAAATTACTTGATTTATTTTACAATCTTGAGTAGCAGAAACCCAAGTGTGTCTACACTTTTAATCAAAATCGTGTTTAATTTACATATCTAATTTTAGTATTGTCTTCTTCTACTAACCTGAACTATAACACTGACCATATATCTCTTTTGAAAATTATCATTATAAAATTAAAATAATAAACAACTTTCATTTGTATAAAATATCTTCAATTATCTGTATGGATATTTAACGCATTTCAACAGATTATGGGCCCACAATATGAAGTGCAGATAAAGTGTTTTATTTAAGAACATAGCCATTTTTTTAAATTTCTCTTTTAAATCAAAGACTCCTCTGAAAATAATATGACGTAATTTTTTCAAATATTCTCAACCATGCCTTATTAAATACATTTTAGTTACTTACTGCCCGAGAAATCCGCAAGTCGAAAATTAAAACGTAGAAAAAGTTTGAAATCAATGTCGTTACCGGAAATTTTTTTCGTGGCCGGGGGGGGGGGGCTATGCAGCGATACACAGAATAGTATAAGTATTTTATGTATATGTTTCGAGAATTTCGGAAGGGGAAATGAAAACCGGATCACCCCCACCCCTCCCAATCTCTTGAAATCTTTCAAGATACTCTAAGCCATTTAAAATCCTTGAAATCATTCCCAATTATTGAAATAAGTTCAAATACCTTAACATTTTTTAAATCTTTGAAATTCTTTGTCATACATTAAAATCTTTAAAATTCGTTATAATGCTTTCAGATTATTAAAAGAAATTGAAAATTCCTTGAAACATTTTTTAATATCCTCAAATTTTCGGTAATGCCTTGCAATATTTCAAAACCTCTGAAATCCTACAAACTCCTTCAATCCTTGTGAAAAAATCATTTGAAATCAATGAAAATCTTATAAAGTTCCGCTAAATTACATGAAATCCGATATTTTCTATAATCCTAACAAATTTATTAATATACTTTGAGAACTTTTAAAAATCCGTAAAATCATTGAAATTCTGGGAAATATTGCAAAATACCTTAGAATCTATTAAAATATCAATAAGAACAAGAAACGTAATTTTCAATCCAGAAAGATGAGTTTTGATCTAAAAAAGATTGTTGAATTGAATTCAACTAAAAAGGAAGAATATTTAACAAAACAGTTGAATCCTTAATTAAAACAATCTTCAGCAACATCAATGGATTTTCCAACAAAAAGTAAAATTTTCAACTTAAAAAGTACAAATTTTCAAGAAAAAATAAAATAGCACAATTTTTATATAAAAAATTGTAAACCCAAAATACAAATTTTCCACAGAATAATTGAATTTTCAACGAAATAGTAGAATTTTTACCCAAACGAGATGAATTCCAAACCAAAGATTTGGAATTATTATAATGGTAGGCTTTTCTACAGTAAAAAATTAGTCTTTTTTTAAGTATAGTTATATTTTCTTAAAAAGTACTATTAATTCAGTTCACCTTTAAGCGAAGAAATGAGAAAAAAAGGAAGTTTATCGAAAATAGGGAAAAAAGCACATCTTGACAAAAGGGAAGAAGAAGAGCCATCTTTCGAAAAATTAGCAAAATTTCTTGAAATTTATCGTCAGAAAGCGTAATAGCCCCCCCCCCCCTCAAATTGGTGACACAGTTTGTGGACAATAGGGTGGGTAAAAACATAAAATGATTATAGATTCATTCATTATAAAACTGAAAAGTTCCTTTCTGGCATTACGAACAAATTCAAAACAACAAAATTTCTCATCATTGGGCGAGTTGATTGAAATTTTTCAGATTTTTAGTTTAAAAAATTTGTTTGTATATCGAAATATTTTCTTCTAATTTTGTTTGCAAAGTTTATGAAAGTGAATAAACCTTAAACGAAAAAAGTAAAAATACATTTTTCATCGAATTATGATATTTAAGAAAATGATGAAAAATGGAATTTCGTGTATTTGTACCTGAAGTAAAACAAAAAAACAAATTTTTTTTTCATTTTTTCTTTTGTATGCTCTCTTTAATAAACTAAGGAAACACATGGATATTTTAACTACAAACCAATTTCTCCCCTATTTTTTGAGGATCCTGAAACATGAGCCATTTTTACGCAAGAACCGTAAAAATCCATTTATACAGGACCTGTTCAAAATAGATAATTTTGGTTTAAACCTAAAACTATGTATGTTCTTCTTTAGCTCACTAAAAAAAGCATACCATAATATAAAAAATGTGTTAGTAACGATCAATTAAGAAAAAATGATTTTAGTCAAACAAAATTGAGAACAATTTTTTCCATACACAAAAAGTTTAAAACATTTAGAATATGAAAATGTTCAATAGAGCCAAAAGTGAAAACTTGTTTGAATTTTTGGTTTTAAAATTTGTTCGTAATGGCACAGAAAAACTTTTCTCAGTTCTATTACCAATGAATCTTAATCTATTAAGTTGATATGCAGTCTAAGTTAATTTTTAAATTATAACAAGGTCAGCGGAGTTGCGTATTTTACGGTTCGGCACTATAAGAAGCCACAAAAAATAAGGAGAAGAACGGTTTGGAAGAACCCCGACTTACTGTGAAGGCCACTGAGGGTACCCGAGAAACGCTCGGTAAATCGGTGTCCCATTGTACTGGTATCAATTTTTTGACCTCATTATTCATTGTTCGATTGACGGTTATATAAAATTATATAATAATATTTATAATTATATAATAGTTATATAAAATGTTCCTTGTTACTGATGAAGAATTAAATACAAAACATTAACATTTTTTAACTTTAAATCAGTAATTTAGATATATTATATTTGAAATCTACGTTTCTTGGCGATTCCAACGAAACGCCTTAATAAGGTAAAAATCAGAATAAGTTTGTTTATACTTATAGTTATAAGTAATATTTATAAGAGGGAGGGGTGAGTCAAAAATCACTGAAAACAGAGTCACGTAATAATCCCTTAGGCGTCTTTCACGTCAGTGCACTGTGACAAGACAAGGTTAAATCGAGCGTAAATGTATAAATCGCGCCTGCACTCAACTATCTATTGACCTCCACGTGACGTCAGATCCATTGATGGAATACGCTAAAGCTTATAGTTCACACTTGACTGATCGATACTCTTCCGAGGTCACTTCTCTTTTCCTCCATTTTTCTTTGTCATGTGCCGAGCAAAAAAAGTAGTTAAAAAATAGCTGTAATTTTGAATTGCTTGTCAAGTTTATCATTACAATTATTTTTCAAAAGGCATAATTTCAAAATTGACTTAGAATTTGATATTTTTTGGTAAACTTTTGTTGTAATGTTACAGAAAATATAAAGAGTAACCTTTACCCCGATTTAAAATCACATTGGGGCCCCGATTTACCGGCGATTCCAAGGGTGGGCTCAATGGCATTTACAGGAAATCGGGGTTCTCCGAACCGCTCTTTTTCTCCTTCTTGCTTGTGGCTTCTTGTAGTGCTGAAATGTAAACTGCGAAACTACGCTGACCTTGCAAGCGCCTCCCTCTCTAGCTCCCTTAAACCATCTTATCCGGTATATCGGGTCCCGGTACACCGGGGTTCTTGTGCTCTACGTCATTTTGTTCGAAGAGTTCAAAACATTTTTAACCTGCGACCCTCTTACCCTATGCATGCCCGATAGTTTAGCTCTTCAATAGCCTCCTAGATGCCATCAACGAGGGTGATCACACATTTTTATTTATTTATTTTTTCATTATTTCTATTTTATAATTTTGTTTTTTAATAATAAATTATTATTTTATCGCCATTTACGATTTCCACAATAATTAATTATTACAAAGATCTACAGCGGTTATAGAAAATCAAATTTTTTATGAGATTTGAAAGAATTTCCTAAACTTTCTAAAGATTTCGAAGGATTTCATAGGATTGAAAAGATTTTATGTTGTTTTGAATGATTAAGTGATTACAGGAGACTTCAGAGACTGTCAAAAATTTAAAAGATTTTAATAAGATTCATAAGGATTTAAATTCATATGTAAAATTTCCAAACAATAAGTTTTATGTTCATTTCAAACTATTTCACAAGTATTAAAGTATTTCGTAAAATTTTAATTATTGGTTCACGGAGAGAAAATTCAAGAGATTAATTCATGGAACTGCTCCTCGATTTTATTCACGCTTTGGCGCCAGAACTAAGATCGCTGAACCCATGCTTTTAAATGAACGGCCATTGATTTAAAAGCAAGGCGTTTGAGATCTTAGTTCTTGTGCCAAAGCGTGAATAAAATCTAGGAGTTGTTCCGTGAATTAATCTCTTGAAATTTCTCTCCGTGTAGAGATTTAAAAATATTTCAGGATATTTCACAGAATATTAAAATATTCATGCGGGCTTGAAGAATTTCCTTAAATTTCGGAAAATTTAAAAAAAACTTTAGTGGGTTTATAATTTTAGGATATTGCAGATGATGCTAAAAGGTTTTAGGAAATTTACAAAAATGTCAAAGGATTTAAAACGAATTCCATTGGATTTCAAGGGATTTTATTTATTAACTCAGGATTTCAATCGTTTTAACGAGAAAAGATTTAAAGATATGATCAAATATATCAAGATCTTTCCGAATATTTAAAAGAATTATAAATATTTTAGGATATTTGAAATAAAGATTCTAAGGAATTCTCAATAAATCTGAATAATTTGAAGAGGTTTCAAAAGCTTTTGAAAGATTCCAAGAAAATTTTAGAGTTTAAAACAATTTTAAGGAATTATAAAGCATTCCAATGAATTAGAAATATTTTATGTTGTTATAAAATATTTCGAAGAATTTTTAAGAAATGTGAAAAAGGAAAATATTCCTCGAATTTCGGAAGGTTTAGAATATTTTGAAAGGTTCCAATGGATTTTGAAGCTATTTAAGCGGATTTGATCCAATTTTCGAGAATTTTAATGACTTTAAGTTTTTTCAAATTTTCTCTGAATTTATTTTAATCAATTTCCAAGGAACAAATTCGAATATTAAAGATTTTAGGATATCAAAAAATATTTGATGAAATTTTCAATAGATTTCAAAAATTTTAAAGGGATTTAAATATTTTAAGGTATTTTAAAATATTCAAAGAAATATTTTTGAATGTAAATAATTTATTTTAAATTTAAATTTTTTGTGTACGGTGCTAACATAACCTAAAATTGTTTAAGTTCTCTTAAAACCCTTTTTCTTTATTAATAAAGATACAAATTTCCGGCGAAACACTAACATAATCCAAAATGACTTTTGTTTTTAAATATAAATTTCCGATAAAAAGCGCTAAGTAATACGAAAAATTAAAAATCTGATTAAAAATACTTACCTCCTGCGTAAAACGTTTACATAGCCTAAAATTATTGAAAATGGTGAATTTTCATCATTTTTGTTTAAAAATATAGCTTTTTAGCGAAAGGCATTAAAGTAAAACATATATTATCTTTACAATAATTTATTAGATGAATTAAAAATTTTTTATTCAATCCGCATGTGTATAAAAAAGCAAAAATGTTTTTCAATTCGCATAAGGTTTTCTATGATTATTCTCAATACAGTGGATTAGTTGAAGATTTGATTATTTAATTTTCTTTAAATGCTTTAGAATATTTAAAAAAATTCCTGATAACTTTGAAGAGATAAAAAAAAGATCATGGAATTTTAAAGAATTTTAATGATTTCAAGGGATTAAAAAAATGCATGCGGTTTACAAAAATTGCTAAAGTCTTGGAAAGATTTTATGAGAATATAAGTTTTAATAAAATTTTAAAATATTTTAATTGATTCTTTCAAGGTATTTTAATTGACATTATAAGATATCAGAGGATTTCAATGATTTGAAGGGATTTAAAAACCTCTTAAGGTACTTTAATTACATTATATTTTCCAGGACTTCAGGAACTCATTCTTTGTGAAGTTTTTACTATATTTTATAATTAATGGTTTAATAAGAATTACGTACAGTACGTTGTTTGAAAAAATTATGAACTACCGAATTAACTTATCATCCTTAAGGGAATATTTTCACCAGACGAGGCAAGACGGATGGCTTTTATTGATTTGTATATAGTTGACGGATCTTTTACCTGGTCTTTTCCCCTTAACTTACCTGTTAATTTACATGCCACTTTAATATCACTTAGTTACTCATAAATAGTTTACTACTTTCGTGTTACACTATTCCGCTATTCGATTTTCGGGCGATGCCCATTTGATCGCCGTGTACCTGTTTACTTTTCCCCCTTTAGACAACTTCTCCACATGTTCTATGGGAACGCCAGACGCTGTCACTGACTCTTTTCAAATGGGGGGTCATTTGTACTAATGAGGAATAAAATCCAAACAAAACATTTAAAAATCGTTTCAATTACGATATGTTATTTACCGCCACAGGTTGAAATTTTTAAATTCTGTTCTGAATTGTTATGTTAAATGCTAATTAAAAAAATTTTCTCTCTCATAAGTTTTATTTTTGCAATTAAAATTGAAATAATTGAATTTTGGAAATTATAATAAACAATTCAAGAATTTGTAAACACTTTAAGTTTATTTAAAATAATTGAAGTTTTAAAAGATTTGAGTGTAAACAAGTTTTAGTGTCAGTTCAGAGCTAAAAAATAGTGTTTCTGCTGTCCTAAATTTTGAAAAGTAGTAGCAAAATAGATGGATTTTAAATGCCCAATAAGGTTTTGCTATATACATTCTTAGTCTAATTTATAAAAGTTCTATTTAAAATTTTTTATCTTTTAAGTTCGAGCCCTTAAAGTTGAAAGTTTCGAATTTTGCAGATACAATGTATTAACATAAAATAAAATCTGGCTTAACTAGGAATAATAATTATTTAAAAAAGGCCGCAGTTAATTTATAGTTTTATGACAGTTTAAAATTTCTGGTAATAGGGACCGATACAACAATTCTTGAATTTGATAAACCTGTAAATGTCCTGAAAAACAATTTCCATTTTCAATGTATGACGGCAAATAACGTATCACACTGATTATTCTATTTTTTAATTTATTAAGGCAAGAAACACATCGATACAATCACAAAAAACGTGGGTTTTACATATATAATAATTCTAAATTACCAATTGCAAAATTTAAAAATGTTCTTGTTTCGTACTTGTTTCCTGATTAGTACAAAGGATCCCCCTTCTGCCAAGGTTTGGCGAAAGCGTCTGGCAATCCCTCAGCTATATAAAGGGAAGTTGGGTAGAGGGGGTAAAGCCAACAGGTACACGGCGACAAAATGGGCCCCGTCTCGATTTTCATTCCTTGTGAATCTATAAAGATTTGAGGTCGATAAAATTAATAATTGCTTGCAGGTTTATAGATTTTTAAATGTAATTAATTAGGTTAACATAGGTTATTGCTTAATTTGATAACACAGAAAAAACAGAAGAGAAACTTTACATCGATTTCCGGCGAAAGATTCTCTGAAACAAAAATTAACTTCACAGAATAAACTTTATACAAATATCGGTTAAACTTTCTTTTGTTTTTCCATGACAAACACATGTTTTTTAAAAGACGCGAAGTTGGCTAAATAAAACCTTATCGTCCTAAAAAATTTCCTGCGAAAAATTGTATTCTTAATTTTTTCTGTGAATTTTCAATAATATTAAGAAGTGGTTTAATAAGTAGTAATGTAATTACTATTTGTTTCATTAATTTTTCATTAGAATCCAATTAAATTTGAATTAATTTGCACTTAAAAAACATTATATATATCATATAAATAAAAACTTTATTCGCGAAACGTCCTCTCTAGGTGTCAATTGTGAGAGGGATTTATTCCCCATATCTAGAAAATGAAAGGTACTATCTAGCCTAATAAAATTACGCCACACCCCATAAAATGACACATGGCTTAATTCTCTCTTTGAACAGCCGCCTCATAAATCATCTACTAACTATAACGGAATCGATTTTGTCCCCAATACACCCAATACAGAATTGCTGCAAACTTTCTACTAATCTGACGATAAGCGTTTTTCTAAATCCTTCATTTAATCGCCTTTTTTTTATCTCTGAATTCTATTTCCGCTCGTCAGAATGGAAATCGACATGCTGTTTTCTAAAAACGTGGAAAAAATCTGTACGCCTAATTTTTCATTTTCAACAAATAAAATGGACACACGATCAATAGAAAAAATATAAGTCTGATTAAAAAATAATGTTAATCAAGTTTGTAGCCCTTTCTTAGATTAATTATTTTTTTATTTTTATTTTTTGGTCACGATACTTAAGAACATTTTTAGATGTTATTGAGAGGAAATGTTCCTTGAAAGACGCGAAGTTAGCTAAACAAAACTTTATTGCTCTAAAATATTTCTTGCAACAAATTTTATTCTTAGTTTTTTCTGTGCGTTCAAGTTTTTATATAAAAAAATATAATCAAATTTAATGTCCTCCTACTGGTTAAAACAATCTCTGCGTTATGTTATTTAAAAGTTCTACGTAATATAATATTTAGAGAGATTATTGTTTATGATAAAATAAATACAATTGCATTTAATTTCAATAATTAAGTGTTTTTTCCTTTCATTACAAAAACATCTGTTTTTAACGAAAAAATAGAGGGAGCGACGGGTCAGGCAATGTTTACGAAATATTGCAGGAGTGGAGTATAAGTAATTCTTACTCATTAAATTATCAAACGATTATTTTACACTATTGGACTATTGGTGAAACTAAACTAAACTAAAACTAAACTGTTTGTTCTGTGCGTATGCTTATATGGTAATTAATGGACATATAATATAAATATTTTTATATGAAATTTCTTTTTTGTCCGTAAGACTTTTTACTTTTTGAATTGAACCCTATTTTTAAATCAATATTTGTAAGGAATGATTTAAAGAGCTACAAAAAAATGATTAAAATTGCTTTAAAATATATGTGTGAAGATATCTTTTAAAATAAAAAGTAACAAAAATTAAATCACAATATAAAGTTTTTTTTATTTATATTTTCAACCAATCACACCGGCTGAAAGCTTTACAAAGTCTCTCGTTTCATGCATGCGATATTTTGACTTTTAAACAGCATATAATAATGCACCTTTCAAGGAATAATTGATATTACAAATTAAACTTCCGAATTTTTAATTTTTTAATGCCATTTTAATGAAATATTTCACATCGAAAATCCGACTTTGCGTGAAGACATGAAGACAAAGATAAGATAAAAAGATTTATTTTTATAACTGTAAAGAGGTCTGTGTCGCTTAAATACAATACTTTGAAACTGAAGACAAATTCCGCGAAATATTTATCTTTAGATTATAAATTAATTTTCAAAGGATTGTTATAAATGCAATTAATTCCATATTGATTCTTTTAAGAAAAGCTTACTTCATGTATAATAGCAATTTCTTACATTATAACAATTAAATAATTGAATTAACACTATAATTAACAATTAAAATCATAATTAATACAAATATATATTTTAAATATAGGAAAAACGACTCTACAGTGGATACAACGAAAATTCCAGAGCGCTAAACTGCATCAATTTGTAACAATAAAAAAAAATCGTTTAAAAGAAAGTCTGCATATTCTGTGTAATGTTCTTGCAACAGGACTCTAAATTATGATACATTTTTTATATATTTTAATTAAAATGTAAATTTGTAGTCTTTGAATGAACCTGCAAAGTGTATTCAGTAAATATTATTTGGTAACAAAATTACGAAATTCCTATCAAGACGTAATAAATAATGTAAAACTCGCATTAAAATTGATAAAAAAAATGTTTCTGAAATCTAAAAGATTGTTTAACTAGTGAAATCAGATTTTAAGGTTCACGTGAATGATTTTTTTTGCCTTGAATGTGAATTATAGCATGTAAATATATCGGAATAAACTTGAAGCCTATATATCATGAGATAACGATTATATTATATTCGTCTTACATTCTAATAAAGCACCAGTTTACATTGCAGACTTGCTTTTGATGTACGATCAAAAGTCAAGTAAATTAGAGTTGGATAATATTTTTTGTTTTCAATCTTGATTCGATAAAAGTTTCTCATAGTTAAAAGTTGTCGACGGTCATATGTACGTTTATTTTTAGGATTGTTTAAACATCTTTTGTAGAATTTGTATTATCTTTTGGAAGCTAAAAGATTATTTAAATTGTCACATCAGGTGCAATGAATTAGTTCATTTTTTTCTTGTACCAGACTTATATGTAAAAATCTCAGAATAAACTTGAAGAAAGTACCAGATCTAATCAGTAAATCTAATCAGTCCTTCAATCGGAAAAGATGAACATCGTTTATACTCTGGTCTTTACCTTCATGGTTACCTTCAATTCCATTGGTAAATACAATAGTATTATTTTAAGTTTCCGCAGATGCAAGGTTGTATTAACACAAGTTTTGGGTATCTCAATTCGAGTATTTCTCCGATATTATAAATTATATTGCCACAAGAGGCTTAAGCCATACCAATAAGTGAGTATGTACTTATAACAAAATTTAATTCTCTGTTTCTATTCACAGAGTTAAGTTCACAGATCGACTGTTACTCTGAAGGCAAGGCTCTTTCTAGTGGTTCTCGTTGCGGACGTTCCTATTCCCCTGAAAGGTATTCTTCTCCTACCAGGCCTCCTCATCGTGTCAGGTCCAGGTCTCCATCTGCCAGGCTGTCTCCTCCTGCCAGACAGTCTCCTTTTGTTAGGCCAATTTCCTCTGACGGTCTTGAACATATTCGGCTTGTTCCCCACTCGAATCCGGACCAGCAATTTGAAATTCGAAGATTTACTTTTCCTCATGATAAACCAATTCTATTGCAGTTAAATAGAAAACAACATGCGCTCATGCCACCCGTAGAACGAAGAGTATTATCAACATCCGATGGTCACGCCGTTGCAATGTTGGAGAATAATAAAATTCTTCGTGGATTTTATAATAATAATAAAAAGCGGGTGAAAATTAACATGGAAACCGGAACGATTACCCCTTTGACCAAAGACGAAATAAATGAAACACCATTAAGTAAAAGGCGCCCAATTCGGAACCATTTTAAAGTGTTAAATTTGAACCACGTATAAGACACAATTCTTGAAACCATTAGTTCATTTAAAAGAAAGTAGACACGATATTTTTTATTGTTTGTATTCCGAAGTCGGGTGAAAATGTAGCATGTGACTTGTGGTTCAATTAAAAAGTCAAGGCTACAATCTTTCTTCAATAACCCAATAAATCTTTTTCAGAAAGAGATAACAGTTTATTTTCATTCATTTCAGAAAATATATTAAGAGGGAAATTATAATAAGCTTATAATGATTTACCAATTATAAATGTATGTGGGTGATCACACAGTAGTAGATAGAATTCCACAGCGGTTATTTAACTCTATCATATGCATTACAAGTAATAGATAATAATCGCTTTTGGTATTGCAGTATTGTCTTAATCTTAGCGGTACAATGGCCATATTACCGCATTTCTTTAAAACCTATGTTTGTTTATCTGAAATGGCTAGGTCGTAAATAAAAAGTTTAAGTGTTTAAATTATTTTTTATTTGAATAAATAACTCATATTATCTCCATTCATAAGTAGAGGTTAGCAAATGATAAATGGGCCAGATGACCTCGAATTTGGTCAAAAATTCAAAAAGTCTACGGACTTAGCTAACTACGAATCTGAAGTCCAAATTTTTAATTGAAAATAGTTAACGCAACATGGCGCTGAAAATGTAAAAATTCAGATATATTTGGCTAGAAATGGTTGCTTGAGGGTTTTTGGATCACTAATTATAAATCAAGAAACCAAATTAAAAAATTTCGATATTGCATTTAAAAACAGATCAATTTATCAGCGCATCAAAATAATATATAATGAGATATGCGGATACGATATGATTGATTAAAACCTAGCTGAACAAGATATACTATCTCTCTAGTTGGTTTACTATTTGAGACGTTGATACATCTATCAAAACTGCTGATATTCTTAAACGATTTGCGGTAGACGGCATACGCCCATATGATGTCTATTTTGAAAATGTTATTTATCTTGCGGTTACTGTTACCTGCTATTTATGGCTAGACTCTGTGTTTTGATTTCCAAGTGACTACCTACTTACCATTAAAAGCAGTGGTCAAATGAATTTAGAGAAAGGAGGAAGACGCAAACACTTTCGAGCAAACGATAACAAGTTTTTTTAAAAGTAATCTTACTTTTTGATCTGTTTTCATGATCATTTCAAACTTTTCCATTAGCATAAACATCTATGAATAATCTGTTTGAAGTAACAAAATTCAAATTATTCAAAGTGCCGGCTGCTCCATTAATCAAAAATGCCAAACCACCAGCGAAAAATTGAAATTGTTTAGAGATTCATCGAAAAAATATAGTGCCGTTTTCGAAGAATCCGTCTGAAGTAAATACATTTGGAAAAAAGAAGTGTATAGATAAAATGAAATAAATTCTCTTGCAAAATTTAAAAAATAAAGGGCTGGGTTACTAAGGTGGTGCTACACATAGGCGAAAATAGCAGGTCAGATTCTCTGAATTTTAGGCCCAAAATAAAGCCTCTAGATTAAAAAATTAGTCATCGGGGCATTTGCGAAGTTGAATATTCCAAAAATCATTTTTTGAGAAAAACGCTTCTTAACTTGGCGAGTGCCATAAACACAAATGTCACTTTTTTTTCGAACATGAAATATACCTATTTCCTTCGAGGTAGCCGGAGTTCCAAAAATCTGTTCTCTTAGAAAAAAAGTTTTTTCTGATTTTAAAAATTGAAATGATATTATCAGTCATGTACCATAAAAGTAAAGAACATGATTTTTCATGAGAAAAGCTTAAAATATACGAAAAATAATAATTTTAAGAATAGTTTGTTTGATTGAGCTTTTTCTTACAATCGCTTCTTACCAATTTTTCAAAAATAGATGAAGTTGAATAAATCATGGTTTATTTTTTCGGGGAAAACATACGTATTTTTGAAGGCCTTTGAATCGCTTTAAAAACTTAAAAATACCATAGAGAACCTTTATGATGCTTTAAAACTACTGGATATCTCTTAAAATCGTTCAAAATCGGTTCAAATTCTTGAAATGTTCTGCATTATTTCAAAATATTAGGAGATCCCTTGAAATTTTTTAAAATCCATTAAAATTACTCGAAATCCCTTAAAATATTTTATAACATTCAAAAAACTTTTTAAATTCTGTTAAATCTTTTGAAATCCTAGAAAATTCATGAATATGAATTTAAATCATTTTTCGTCTCTTATAATCTTTTGGCATCCCACGAAGTCATCGAAACCTCTTCAAATTTCTTGAAATTGATTGAAATTCCTCGAAATCCTTTAAAGTCTTTGCAAATATTTCGAAATTCCTTCAAATTCCTTAAAATCTTCAAAAACTCAATAAAACCCGCTGACATTCTTCGGAATTCGCTTAGACATTTTGATGTCTATCAAAATCTTTTGAAATACCTGACTTCTTATAAAATATCACGAAATCGTTTAGAATCTTGTAAGATACTTCAAAACATCTTAAATAAACATCTTGAAATCTGTACGAAATGGCTGAAAATGTTGAAAAATCCCTGAAAAAACTGAGATTCTCTCTGAAATTTTACTAGGTAATTTCTTCAATCTCTCTGAATCTTTTAAAATCATTTAAAACATGTGAAACCTCTCAGATCTTTTGAAAACGTTTGAAATACCCTAAAGATTTTGTTATGCCCTGAGATCTTTTAAAATCCTTTAAAATCTAATCAAATCACTAGAAAAAACTTTTAAATTTGTTAAATTCCATGAGCATGTTATAATTCTTCGACATACTCTGTAGTCCTTTGAAATACCTGAAAATAAATTGAAATCTGTCGAAATACTTTTAAATCACTCGAAATCTTTCAAATCCTAAGAAATTCCTAGAAATCTTTTCAAATCTTGTTTACAGTGAAAATAGTATATTTTGTATAATAGCGTTTCAAAATGATTATGCCCCATCTCGGAAAAACCAAATGAAAAAAAGCTAATTCGTGGAGATCAAAGCAAAAGGTGGTAACTCGTGGGGACCAAAGGAAAAGGTGCTAATTCTTGAAGGTCAAATGAAAAGGTGCTAACTCGTCAAGACCAAAAGAAAAGGACGTTCACAATACAAGTTATAAGAGATTTTGCAGCTTCAAGGGTGCATCACCCGAGTTGCCTTTTCATTTTCAATTAAAATCTAGTTTATTGGCGACTAGCGCATTTATAAATAGTTATAGTATAGGGTGTACTTCATGTTTAGTCTTTTTCAAAGAGAAACTGAAATAATTTTTTTCAAGTATCATGTATTAGTAAGTATGAGTGGTGATTCTAGTTTAATAATATCAATCGATTTTTCAGTATTAGTTCCGGAAGATTAATTAAACAAAACAAAAAAGTGCTTTACGGCATAGAAAAATTTGTAATTATCACACAATTATTTAATGATTTATTAAAGGTATCGACATCATAGGATACATTTTTGATCTTAATATAATGTACAACAGATTTCGAGTAGAGGTGCATCTGCCATATTCTATTCTACGAAATAAAATTTTGAACAAGCCAGGCTCTGAATTCCTTAACTATCGAAAAAAATTGGTTGTAGTAAGAAAGGACTATCTAAATAAAAATGCAAGAGCTTGTGCAAACGTCCAGTCTGAAAAATTCGGTGTTCAAGTGAGGAAGTGAGTCTCGATGTAATAGTTTATATATGTTTCCAAGTAGTCTCTTTCCTTCGGAATTCTAAATCTGAATGCAATTTGGCTCAATGAGTTAGCACCTTTTCCTTTGATCTCTCCGAGATGAAAACTTGTCATTTGGACAAGTCCATATATATCAAAAGAATACAGATGAAAAATGTATCTAATCTTGCATAAAGCTTCCAAAATGAAACGATTCCTAAAAGAAATTACCCATAACTATAACGGAATTACGTTACACAACGAAATTCCACAGGTAACAGCAAAAGGCGGAAAAATAGGGTGACTCGGTTATTTCTTTCATTCTTTTTTCAAGACGCGCTCAATTAGCATTTCAATCTCCTGAAGTGGTACGTAGGTAGACCACAGGCTTTCACAAAAGCGTGGAGGTTTTACGAGACTGAAATAAGAGGAAGAAAAAGAGTGAGTTAGCTAATAGTAATCCTCCAGGAACGTGCATCAGGTATAAGACAAATCGAACAAGTCGAGCTGTACTCTAGGTCATACAGGACTCTGTACGCATGCCAGTCGTTATACTCTGAAACAATTCCAATAGCAGTGGGCTTGAGCCTACGTACATTAATGTAAAAACACATGCATATAAGCAAATACGAAGACAAAAGCCACGTAGGAAGGTACTGACATTTCCAAATGCCAAACGGGCCCCTCTTTGTAAAGAGTAGTTTATCATTTCAGTAACAATCGTTTACAATGGGGGCCATCGTTGACGTGCGATATCGGTACCAATCGCAAACCCCACATTGATGGGCTCAAGTGGTATAATTTTCATAGTAAGGTCTGAGGTCACACATTATCACCTTCAAGCTACAAGTTCACTGAAGTAAAAGCTTTTTTTTTAAATATTCATTAAAAAATATATACATATATAAGGGTGGTCCATTTTTTGTAGTAAACAAAAAATTGTATGAAAACAAAATCAAATAATAGCCTAAATGGTTCCTTTTATAATAAAAATGATATGTGGAAAATGAAAATTGAATTGGATAATATTTAGGGGATGCGTGACGACCTTAAAGAAATTTTTACTTCAAATTAAATTGAAGAGTGGCTTAAATTGTTTTTAATGGTTTCTCTTATACTTAAATGTAGTTTTAAAATTAGAGTTTTAATTTATTAGTATACTTGATGTGAAATTATGCATTTAAATATTCTTGTTTACCAACGAAACTAAGAAAAATTTAAATGTTCATCAATCGCGCCTGTCATATGATAATTATGGTATTTTTATGAGTAAAAAGTATCTAAATACAAAAGAAAATAATATATATTGAAAAAATAATTTTTCAGTGTACAAAACACTAGATAATCCTTTTTATGGGAATAAAATATAAGTATATATATAAAAACATAATCTTGTTTGGGCTACCTCTAAATATTATACGATTTTAATTTTATTTAACAAACGATTTTTTTTGTCGAAAAAGGAACAATTTAGGCCGCAGTGAACATTGGAGTTCAATAATTATTTGGGTTGGACCACCCTTATATATATTTACACACAC
>NC_046658.1:110989598-111006388 GCF_010883055.1 Belonocnema kinseyi | reverse complement strand
TTTGTAAATGGGTAACCTCTACAGTGGTCCAAAATTATACATGTTGAAATTTTATTACATCCAGTGTAAATGACAGTTGATCAATTTGATCCCAAAATTGAATCAAAATGATATGCAACGCTTTTATATAGATTACGCATTTTTTATTTGACCAGATAATATTTCTTAGTGATCCTCGAAAGTTGTAAATATTCCAAAAGTAGGAGTCCGTAAAAACTTTTAAGAAATAAGAAAATTACAGAATTAAATATTCCTTTTTTTATTGTAAATATTTTGTTTCACTGATAATTTAACTATCACAGTTTAAGATCCAGCATTTTAGTTGAAAATTCATCTCTTTGCTTGAAAATCCAAATATTTGATTAATTTTTTGGTTGAGAGTTAATTATTCGTGGTTGAAAAGTCTACTATGATATTTTTAGTCAAGAGTTTATTCTTCTTGGTTAAAAAATGTATTACTTAATACAAAATTTCATTCTTTGTTTGTTTTCTCTTTTGTCTGAACAACCTTCCTTCTTTGAAAATTAAACTTTTTTGTGGGCGATTCTAAACCAATCCATTTATATTATTACATTCTCTAAATAGGAAAAGAAAGAATCAAAATATTTTAATATATTTCAGAATTTGCTAATATTTACTACATTATTTTTACAAAATGTTTATAAAAAAAATGTCTTACAAGAAATTAAGGATAAAATATTTAGACTTAATTAAAAGAACTCTTATAATATTAAGGGTGTACACAACGTACAATCAATCCCAAAAGTTGCATATCTTAAAAATGATTTATAAAATATACACAAAAAGATCTATTATTAATTTTAGTAAATCTTGATGGAGGCTTCTAAGCACACTTTAGAAAAAAATAATTCAGGTTGAAATTGTTTATTTAACAGTAGTTATTTAAAGGTTTAGTTTTTGCTTTCTCTTTTGGGAATAGTTATAATTTTTATTAAATCCTAATGATCAAGATCTCATTTTAAACTTTGAAGGATTCACTAAAATTCTATTGGGGTGGTGTTAATTAAAATTTAAACTATGATTGTTTACAACAATAATAACTGTATGATTTCTCAATTAATTCTTTTAAATAAAATCAAGCCAAATAGAAATTTAGAGAATTCTTTGAACAATAAAATGATACCTTGATCATTAGCATTTAATAAAAATTATAACTTTTCCCTAAAGAGAAAGGAAAAACTAAACCTCATATATAACTACTATTAAATGAACAATTTTAACCTAAATTATTTTTTCCTAAATTGAACTTTAAAGCCTCCATCAAGATGTACAGAAATTAATAATAGATCTTTTTTGTTGATATTATTAATCATTTTAAAAATAGGCAACTTTTGAGATTGATTGTACGTAGTGCCATCCTTAAGCCGCAAACCCTGCAGATTGGAACGAATCATGAGTTTAGTGTCTCTGTTAAAAAAATGTTAATTGAAGATAAAAAAGAAATCTATTTTTCATGAATAGTTTTATGTAAAATGAGCATGAAAAGGATTCACAATTAAAAAGCAGAACTCTTTTGTTGAAAACTGAACTAGTTGCTTGTAAGTTGAAATTCTTTCTAAAAAGTTCATTTTCGGTTAAAGAATCGTCATTTTCGTTTGAAATTTGATCTCTTTGATTAAAAATTTAATTCCTTCATTAGAAAAAATGTTTTGATCAAACACTAATTCTTTTAACTTAAAATTTAACCATACCAGATGAAGGTTCATTATTTTAGTTGAAAATTCGTCTGTTTCGTTAAAAATCCAACTATTTTAGTATTTTTGGGTGAAAATTATAATTCATTCTCGTTAGTTAAAAGTTCAATTTGTGTGTTAGAAGTAGTTTTACATTTTTTTAATACTTTACAAATTTCATTTTAAATGGACCTCTGTTTTTATAGTTAAAACAGATTTATATCGTAATAAGCTGTTTCTCATAAAGCAAAGAGAAAACAAGTAATAAAACTCAAATAGTTACTTAAATAGTAATAAGAAATCTACTAATCAATACTCAAAGTCAATGAGACCTCAAAAGAAATTATGTATTAAACTTACAAATCTTTCTTATCGTACAACTTTTTTATCATTACCAAGTAACTTACGTAAATTAATTATTTCATTATTTTCAGTCGCTTAAAGCATTTGTTCGTAATTTGTCTTTAATAATTTTAACCACTTTTCTCAATTGTTTTGCTGAGTTTCATAAAATGACATAACAATTCTAGTCCATGTGTTTGTAGTACAGTGACCTCAACGGAAGCCAGTAGGGAATAGAGGCTAATAATGTGCAAAAATATTAAATGGAAACATGAAAATGGGTTACACTACTGGCGGAAATGATCTCTACAACACGCCTCTTTTCTGAGCTCTTGCTAAAGTGCAAAATCTAAATTTTATAAAAAGATATTACAAAAAAACGTCAAACTTTGATGTTTTCGAAAGGTTGGAATAACAGTGGAAATAATTAAGGTTTTTTTAATTTTTAGGCGCTAGGGTAGAAATTGGTTAAAAACAGTCAAATTTCAAAAATATGTGAATACTTACGAAATTTTGCTTCTAATCATTATTCATCATATTCATTAAATTTGAGTATAATTCATAAAAAAACATTTTGTTCAATTTTTTTAAATCATGTGGCGAGTACAATCATTATTTGAAATTTTGCGGCTTTTTTGCACTAAGTTTGCTCTATGGTAGAATCTAGGGAAAAATTCAAAAAATATCTTAATAATTCAAAAAAATGCTATAGAGGCTTAGATTTTCAATGAGCCCAAGAACTTTTGAAAAATATTTATTATTTCCAGAGTTATTTCAATTTTTCGAAAATACAGAAATACGACTTTTTTGAAATTATATTTTATTAAATTGATATTTTTCCTGGAAAGGAAAAAACCAAATATCTCTTTAAACTTTAAACTCGAAATCTTGTACTTTCGATTAATTTGTTTTTTAATTTACTCATTTTTCAAAATAAATTGTATTGGATTGGTTATAGTTGTATGCACTCAAATCTCCAAAGCTATATCATACATTTATTTATCAAATATACAAATATACTTAATTTAAAACAAATTAGTAAAAAATTATATGAGTAATATAATATAATTTTTCGGTGTTAAAAATTATTGATATATTAACATAAAACTACGATAAACAAAGAACTAAAACATTATTTTTAAAAATACCTGCGAAGATTCTCTGATTTTTGAATAAAGTAACAAAATAATATCTTCATAGTTCTGACCTCAATAACGCAAAAATCGGCAACTAATCGCTTTTATGATCCATTACATAAAAATGAATCATTTTGAAGACTGTTCTATCATCCCCAAGCAATAAGAAAAATTACATCTATGGAAAAAACTATAAAAAGTATGAAAATAATCATTTTCTCACAGACAACTGACCTTCGTATTTTCTTTTTCGTTCCAATTTCTGTGACCAAAACTTCTGTATCTTAGTGCAAAATTTATATTTTATCAGGGTTACTATAAAACCCCAATTTTCACATTTTCTCGCTCTCCCCTAACCAATTCTTTCCCCTGATCTTGATAAATTGTTCTTTTAAGTATGAAACTATGTACCTTACACTTAGGAGATTAATAATTGTTATGAAAAAAATGTTGTTCAAAAATTTATTTTTAAGACTTTCAGTGATGAAAGACATCCACATATATTAAAACTTGGAGGTATTGAATTTTCAACTAAACAGATTAACTTTTAACCAAATAGATGAATTTTCACCCAAAAAGATTAATTTTCTACCATTAAAAATGTTATCATTAAATTACATGATTTCTTTAACAAAATAGTTGAACTTTCAACCCTAGAAGACGAATTTTCAACAAATTATTTTCAATTTCAGTTTTTCAACATTCCTTAACTTCTTCAGATTTTCCCTGATGTGTAGCAACCCTGAAAAAACCTTACCTAAATTCATCTTAAACACTGTTGTTAACGACTCTCAAATAGAAATTTATAAACTTTAACTTTATTTTATTTAAAATTTCCTGAATCTTTCAAATTTTCTGATATTCTCTGACTCTCCCTGATTACTTGCAAATCTATCATCATTTGTCTTTCAATCCTTTTTTTTAGCAAAAAAAAATATCCGGGCGTGAACCTATATACTGAATTTTCTCGAAGCAAGTTCCTGAAAAATTTGCATCCTTATCCCTCTAGACGCATGTAAAGCTTAAGTGCTTAAGAGCATCATTACCAAATTTCTGCAATTTCCTGTTATTTCCTCAATCGCCAGCGAAAGTTGGACAGGATATCTAAAGACAAGCTTGGCTTTGCTTATCGCATCCGCGACTTGAATAATTAATTTGACTACAGATATTAAGGTGCCCCCAAAAAAAGTTTTGAGTTTTTTGCGACACCGCTCCCTTATTTTATTGGTCCCTATAAAAATAAAATAAAAAAAAAACATTTTTGTAAATTTCGTCTAAAATCAGTAGGTTAGTTATATTGAAGACAGTGTGAACTTTATGTCAGTAAGCATTCTAAAAATGTATTTATCGTCATTTGACATCGCGAAGATAATCTGTGCTGAAGTCGCAGAATTATTTGCCACTCAAATATGTTGTTTTTCGAAGGGATTAAGATGACACATATGTCAAAGAAATGTGTTATCAAGTTATGAGTATTCAGATTTAAAAAATGAAAAACGCAGATCATCAAAAAATGGCCTTAATTTTTTTTTTAAGTGTAATTTTTTTTAAGACAATATAGGTAATTTCCTTTTTTCTTTCTGATTCTAATAAATTTCTTGTCCTATTTTCAAACTCTTGGGAAAATGTAGGAAGTTTAAAAGTGACAAAATAGCGGCAGCTTTTCGAAAATGATTCGAAACCAATTTATGCAAAACTCCATTGTTTTTTTTCTCTTGATTTAAAAAAAATATATTTTTCTTAATATAAAAAGTATATTTCATCATATTTTATCCTGTGTCCTTGCCTTAGCGTGTAAAGAGAATATTTTTTGTTCTGAAAAACAAAAATTCATATTTATTGACAAAATAATGAATAAATAAAAAAAATATAAATAAATAAATAAATAAAATAAATAATGGATGCACCATCTTTTCTAACTTACTTTATTATTTGTTGACCAAAATGTTATTAAAACTCTTAAATTAAATTCTTTTTGGGGTCTTATCACAACATAAAATTTTAATGTGGAGAAAAAACAAAAAAATCTGAAAAAGAAACAATTATTTTTTACCTTTTTGCATATATCTTGTTATTTTGGCAAAAAATAGAAATTTTGTTGTTCAAAAAAACGAAAATTCTATCTTCTCACCAAGGCGTGGGCATAGGGTAGAATATTTTGAAATATACTTACATTAGGATGAATCTAGAAAAAAATCAAGAGAAAAAAATGGTGGGATTTTGTCACTTTTAAACATTAAAAACAAATTTCTAACGGATATAGATATAGATAAATAACTGTATTAGTCTTAAAAATATAACACCGTTAACAAAAATGTGGATCATTTTTTCATATTCGCAGTTTTATATTTAAGCAATTGAATTTTCAACTAAAAAATATAAGGGTTCAATTGAAAATCACATTTGTACATTTTAAGTTAAAAAATTAATATAAAAGAAAGCGATTTATCAACGAGTTGAATTCAACCAAAAAAATAAACGAATTTTAAACAAAATAGTTCAATTTTGAATTAAAAAGATGAATCTTCAACAAACGCGATTAATTTTCTACTTAAATAGATTGATTAAAAAAAAAGAATTACATTTTCCACCCAAAATGTCGAATGTTTTAAAAAAAAGTTGACTTTTAAACTGGAAAAGAAGAATTGCAACAAGAAAAATAATTTTCAATCAAGAAGGATGAATTTTCAATGAAATGATTCAATTTTCCAATTAAAATTTTTTTTCCATTAAAAGAGAATCTTTCAATTTTCAGTTTAAGAAACTAATTATCAACAACAAAAAACGAATACTGAGCCAGTTGACTTACTTTTGAAGCAATACACATTTTTCAGTTACGTTATTGATGGTTATTTTTTGAGATCGATTTTATTAATGAATGAAAATAATATATTTTTACGATTTACAGGATGAAAAATTGATTCACTGCATACAATTTTTTTTTAATAATTGGTTCAATAATTATCTGTTAAACCAAATTTATTATTCTTATTGGGATTTATCAAAAGTGTATCATTCATCTCAAAAATACTAACTTTTTAAGGTTTACAAGCGGAAAAAGTTGTCTTAACCTATAATAATTGTTTGAACAATTGAAAATCGTTTTTAAAATACTTGGAAACCTGTTACTTATCTAACAAGAAATAATTAGTATATAATTAGGTATGGAATAGGAATTTGCCTTTTCGTAATCGCACACAGGTCGTATTTCTTAATTGATTTAAAAGATTTGTTTGGAAATTCTTGGCATTCAATTTTGAAGAGAACAGTGGTTTGCGATTTCTTAATTTTTAGAGAGCAACAATATATAAACAAATGAACTGACACAAATGACCATTTCAGTTTTGTGAACTTTTATCTCAAAAAAATAGACATAAAAAATGCACTGTTAGCTGGAATTCATTCACCTGCATTCAAAGAACAGAAATAATGTTAATAATATTTAACTTAATCGTTAAAAACAATTTTTAGAAACACATTCTTACTAGTGGCATCAAAGTCTTCGAAGTAAATAATATAGATTGTTAATAAGAATTTCGTGAAACAAATACCCAAAACTAGCTGCTTCCTTGTGGACAATTGATTGTTCATTAAAGTATTATTGAAATGAAAATAATTTATCTGATTGTTAAAAACGTTTATTTAAAAAAAATAAGAATTATCATTTTTACATACAAAAGTGAAGTTTCTTCACTGAAATTATTCGACAATATACTAACAGTGATTCAATAAATTTGCGTAATTGTTAATAACAATTTCTATTGAAATCTTTACAATCTGCCGTTTATTCGTAGAAAAAAATGTATTTTTCCTGCAATCATTTTTGTGGTAAGATTAATTGTAATATAGAACCAATTTGATCAACAAATCAAAGAACTAATAGATCAATTGGAATGCAAGATTGATTCGAGTGTTAAATCTTAATTGATTTATTTATGGCTTTTGATCTTAATCTTATCATAATTTATAAATATCGATTGTTAATGCACGTTTCTAGATTGTTATTTAGTGTCTTATATCCAGTTTTTGAATGACTGTTAGATTATTTTTAGATTATTTTAGACAACAAATGTGTCTTTTATATGTAAAAACGATACATATTAGTTTTTATTTTAAAAAAGTTTATATTAATCATATAAATTATTTTTAATTAACTTCGTTGGTTAACCATCGCAAGAAATATAATTCCAATAGTAATTGAAGAAAAACGTTTTTTTTCTGCGAGGAAACATCCACTTGGGACATTTGTTTAAATAAATTTTTATTAAAAATTGATATTATCTATGTCTTATAAAACTCAAAGTATATAAATGCCTTTGAAGATAATAGTAAATGACGTTTGTTTAGAAAACTCAATTCAGCTATTAGAAAATTTCATTTATTGAAAATTTGTTTATAAAAATGTTTATAAAAACAGTAAATTTTAACTAATGCTATTTTTTCGTTATAAATTATGACTCTTATAAAAAATATTACAAACTAGCTTGGCACAAAACAATTTTTTCTGACAAAAAACACTATTAAAAATCTGTCTATGAAAATTGTTTACAATAATTCAGTTAACTATTAGAATTATTTATGTTCTATGAGTGCAGATTAGAGCGGTACATAATTTGGGTTCGAATTATCATGCATATCGCACCGAAATTTGTTTGAATCCACAAACAAAAATCTGCCTAGAGCTTTTACATATATTGAGATAATAATTAATGTAATTTGGCAAAAATAATTATTTAAATAAATAACTATTAATATTTATAATTATATTCTCTTTGAATATTGCTAGAAAGTTGAGGTGTTTTTCTGAAATTTTCAACTGATTGTCTACTTTTTACTTGGATTGAGTTAATAATTAATTCAATTTATCAAAAATATTTAGTTAAACAATTATTATTATTTATAACTATCTTCTCTTAGACAAGCGCATGAAAGTTGCAATTTCTTCAGAATTTTTAAACTTTTTACCCACTTTTAATTGGTTAAGTAATAAACAATGAAAGTTAACAAACACAGTTGTTTAAATGATTTATTATTGTTTAAAACTATCTTCTCTCAGAGAAGTGTCAAAAGTTGCAGTTTTTCTCAGATTTTTATCAATATATCCATATTTCACTTACCGAGGTAATAATTGATACAAGTCAATAAACGTAATTGTAAATACTTCAAGGAAAATTTACATTTGATAGGATCCAGATCGATAACTTGAAGAATACCTGATATTTCTTGTTTATTTGAAAGAAATTTATTCACAAAAAAGAAAGAGATAAGAGAAAATTGCTAAAAAATAATAATAAATTGTTTAATAAATATATGTAAACATCTAATTATCAATATAATGTAGGATTTTTAGTTTTGAAAACAATTTGCATTGAAAAAAACGCAAAAAATCATAATTTTCGCTAACACTAAAAAAAAAGTTCTAGTTAAGGTTAATAGACGCTTATGGTTAAAAAATGTCTAGTTATTTTAATCCGAAATTATGTTTAATATGACTATAAAATTCTAGTTAATTAACTCTGTTTCATTTTTTTTCTGGTTAAAACTGTTCTGATTATTATTACTGGTAACAAAAGTGTCGCGATCTTGTGTTGATTTCCAGAAATCTGTCTTTTGACGTTAATTGACGCTTTAGCGTAAGGACTCTTTTACATCTTCTGTCAATCGGTCGTAGACCAACCAACATATCGAAATATTCATTCATTCCGGAAAATTAAGTGAAATCTAGTAATAATTTTGTTATTTTCTAACACTCTTTAAATTATTACTTAAAAAGTACTAGATTTTACTTAATTTTCCGGAGGTGTAAAGGGATATTTCGATATGTTGGTCGGTCGACGACCGATTGACGGAATGTGTAAAAGAACCTTAAATATCCAACTCTTGAACAATTGCGATTTGTTAATTGTATTCTCAGTTATATAAGTATAAATAATGATAGTGGACCATAAATTTATCTGTTTTAGAAGAAGAAATTGCGCGTTATCTGTCCAAACACCAGTGCTAAAGGAATACTTCCAAACCAAGCACATATTTTTTGTATGTCTTTGAAAAATATTCTCGAAAATATTACCCTTGTAGAAAATAAATTAACAAAGTAATTTTTTGAGAATTTTAGTATTGACCAAGTGATCCACATGCTCACTATTTAAAATCACGAACAAAATAGTCTTAACGAATAGTTTCAATGACAGAATGCTTACCAGAACATCTGGTTACATTTACCCGAATTTCTCTTAACATTAATCAGAAAATTGTCAACCAGAAACTTCTGATACTTTTAACTATAATTTATAGTTAGGGCATATTTAACACTCT
The DNA here is from genome assembly GCF_010883055.1 of Belonocnema kinseyi. Taxonomy (NCBI): domain Eukaryota; kingdom Metazoa; phylum Arthropoda; class Insecta; order Hymenoptera; family Cynipidae; genus Belonocnema; species Belonocnema kinseyi. Next base: position 110,996,901 of record NC_046658.1, on the reverse strand, counting down.
ATTCTAGTTGAATTAACCAGATTTCTGGTTGGTTCAACCAGAATTTTTTTTGAGTGAAACACTCCCAAACCCCATTTTTTATGGGGTTTAGTTAAAAAGTCTACTTAAAAAGTGATATTTTGTTTTTATTATATGGCTAATTGTGAAAAGAAATGTTCAGTTTCAACTCGATTCTGAACAAAATCTACAAAAACGTTTTTTTTCTAAAAGGAAATGCGTGTTAAACTTCATAGGGATGCGCCACCTCTAAATATCATTTTTTGCAAAACAAAAAAAAATGGATTGATTTTTCTTGTATTTGAAAAAAATTTCCGACCACATGGATAAAAATTCGAAAAAATATGCATTTTTGTACCGCCCTAGTGCAGATATAATAATTCTAGACAATATTGAGTTTCTGTATCGTTTCTTGGGATACAAATTTACATAGCAGAAATGGCAAATTTTGTCACTTCATTTTTTTATATATTGCGGCACTGTGAAAAAATAAAGAAATTCCAAACCACGTTTCTTTTCAAAATGTAATACTGAGCATTTAAAAAAAAACTGTTAAATCGGATAAGAAATACGACCTGTGGGCAATGATAAATAGTGAATTCCTATTCCAGACCCCTGTGCTGAGGCATGGGTTAATGTTGACCCATTTGACAAAATATGGAATTTCTTTTTCCGGATAACAAAGAAATAGGGGAGGGGTGGATCACCAAAAATGAAAAATCGCATTTGCGGACCACCCTAATGTGGTCGCTTCCGGTATATTCTTCGCGGCCACGAGAGTAAACGGTTAGAATTAGTAGGATCGCGTGCAAGTAAAACTTACTTGATCTCAACGTGAAACGTGAAATTGCGTGAAATTCCGCCAGTGCGTCTTCGGATGCGGATCAATATAATGGTAAATGGCACATGTCACATTGCGAAGCCGGCACAGGAAAACCGCATATATCTCGCATTTGAGAAACGGGTCGAGAAAACGAAGACACGGGAGAAATCGGAAACGACGATAAGGTCGTTTGTTATACTCTCTTGTTAGCGATTAATTGACTAGAGAAGAGCTAATCATTTCGAATGAATAAAGCGTGTTAGTCAAAACCGGAGAAAAAATTGCTGGACTGTCACGCGCAGAGAACTGGGGAATATACGAAGAGAGGCTTGCAAGAGCTTCTGCGCCGGTCCGTCGACGTCCAGTCGACGTCGTCAAGGCGACCAGTCGCTCGCTTTCGGGTCGATTCATCGAATTTTGTACCAGCAGGAATAATCTCGATTTCTCGATACGAATCATAACAATAATAATAGCGCAAGTTTGACGGATGCTGTTGTTATTTTCTGTTATTATTTTTGTATTGTTTACCACAAGCTACACTCTAGTTATGACTGATTCAAATAAGAATCAGTTGTGTTGAATTATCCAATCTCTTCAATTTCCATATAAAGATGGCCAATTTTCAACAAAAAACGGAATAGTTTAATTTTCAATTATTTTTTTTTAAATAAGAATCGAAGTTTTGAGATTGGCAGAAGAACCGAATGTTTGGTGTTGCATATCGAGCCGAGAAATTCTCGTTATCGTGCGAAATCGTTTCAAATTTTAAACATTTTCCGAGCAGAGATTTTTTAGCCTTCTTTTGTTTGTGTTCATATCGTATCGTATGAAACGCCGATCAATGTGCTCATTAAATGCTAGTTTTTAGAATGTCAATAGAAAGTATAAACACAGAAAAACCGATTGAATGAACAAACCGAGGAATCAGGGTTGATACTGACCGGAAAATATAAAAATAAAGTATTTTCTATGAATAATAAATTATATAAAATTATTATATGCCATTTGTTTGTAGGTTTTTACATTCTCATCAGAGAAGGTATTAGACTTATTCAAAATTTGACCCCCCCCCCCAGTTTTTGTGAAATGTCCACGTTTTGAGACTCCCTGAATCCGAAAAACAGGTTTTTACGAATGTTTCTGTCTGTCTGTATGTCTGTATGTCTGTCTGTCTGTAAATACGATAACTTTTAAAAAAATTAATCTATTAGATTGGCCTTTGGTAAACTTGTTTAGTGTCCTAAACTAAAGGTCAAGTTCGTTACCCAGCCATTTTAGATGAAAATTCAAAAAGTGGGCACATTTTGAATATTTTTGAGACTATTTTTTTCAAAATTCAAAAATTCTCTGTACGGTTACTCATAGTATTAAAAAAATTTAACAATTTATTCCAATGACTTTTTTAGAAAAATCAAAAATTACTGGAGTTATAGCATTTCTAAAATAAAAAAAAAAACTAAAATGAACGATTTAAGCCAAACAAAGCATGATACGAAAAAAGTCTGAAGAAGAACAATGTTGCTTTTCGAAAGCCCTACAAGATTATAATAACAACTTTTTCAATTTGGCCAAAAAGTTGAAAATTCAAAATTTGATCCTACACAAAAATTTTGAAAAAAGAAAATGATCAGAGTTAGAGGATTTTCAAAATCCAAAAAAACAAACTAAAATAAACATTTTAAGCCAAACAACGCATGATATGAAAAAAAGTCAGAAGAAGAAAAACTTTGCTTTTTGAAAGCCCTACAAGATTATGACAACAACTTTTTTAATTTGGTCGAAAACTTGAAAATTCCAAATTTGAACGTACCAAAAATGTCTAAAAGCACATTTTTTTAAGATTTATAAATTCTATGTACAGTTGTTCATAGTGCTCAGAAACTCAAACAATTGATCCCCATGACTTTTTTCTATAAAAAGAAAATTATCAGATTTAGAGCATTTTCAAAATCCAAAAAAAAACAAACTAAAATGAACATTTTAAGACAAACAACGCATATGATATGAAAAAAAAGTCAGGAGAAGAAAAACTTTGCTTTTTGAAAGCCCTACAGGACTATGATAACAACTTTTTTAATTTGGTTGAAAAGTTGAACATTCGAAATTTAATCGTACAAAAATAATGAAAAATCCAAAAATTCCATTTTTGGTCAAACTATGCAAGACACGAAAAAAATGAAAAAGCTCAAATTGCGCGCCCTGCAAAAACTACAAGTTTATAACGAATCACTTTTCGATATAAGCTACGAAAAAAATTGAGACAAAACTTGTTCAGCCAAAAAAGAGCTATAATTTTTGATAGGACACGTAGTTTTTGCTTTAGTCTTAAAAAATAACATTCTAAATAAAAATATTAAATTTGTTCGAAAAAACGACACAACGTATGAACTTAAATTACCAGACAACAGTTGTTCGCCTAAAAAGATCTATAAATTTATTATTAATCGTTTTTCGATAGGACGAGTAGACTTTCTTTTAATCGTAAAACATAAGATTAAAAATTAAAAAATTAACTTTTTGGAAAAAGCACAGAAAAGACGAAAGAGGACATAGGCTCCTGTATAAGATCCTATATAGGTTCCTGTATTAGATCCTATGCAGATGCGCAGTAGTTGTTATTTAATCGTAAAAAATAATATTAACCATTTTAAAAAATTATAAAAACAAGGAAATAAGAATAAGTATGATTCAATTTATATGCATATTATAAATTGTAATGATATACATTTATTGAAATAATACATGTTTCAGACCCGTGTAGGAATCCAATCAGGGATCCGGCCGGGATCCGGCTAAAAACGTCACGGTAAACTGTTCGGATCCCGGCTTCAATACCGGCCGGGATCCGGTCGGGTAATCCGGTCAAAAAGCGGTTAAGAAATGTTGCTTCAGGCAAGAAATTGGTAACTTGTTTTGTCTTTTAAAGCTCATCGTAAAGATTACGGTGAACTTTAAAAGTCAAATCAAGGGAACCAATTCCGGCAAGAAAATTGGAGTAGAATTTTATTCCCTGATGATAGAATCTCATAGCAATTTGGAAGCCACGTGGTGATTTAAGGTTAGGAAGGAAGAAAGTAAAAACTGTATACACAAGACTATATTTTAATTTAAAATAATAATTATTCGCGCACTAAGTGGGGAATTCAAACTAATTACTGAAATAAGGTTGATTTTAACTACGAGTCTCGATTTTATTTGCGAACTTTGAAGAGACGACGCGACGTGAGTGTAAGGAGCATTCTCGTTCCAGGTGCAAAACTGAAAATTACTACGTGTCTATGCAGACAACAGACACAGCAGGCGCTATATATGGCAGTAAATTTGAAATTGTGCAGTCTAAACATTGTCTGAATATAGAGAAGTTTATAAAAATTGTATCATTTTTGTTGTTGCACATAGCAGAATCGATAAAAGTTTAATTTAAAATGATAAATTATTCGAAAAAATATAATGTTTTTTTTTTTAAAGAATTTAAGCTCATTTTTGTTTCACAGATCTAATAAATCTTTAAATTATAATTTTTAAATGGTAATTCATCTAGCATCCATAATTACGTCTTTGATAATATCACGGCTCTTAAAAAATATGTAATTCCTACAAAAACATTAACCTGACCAGTGCCTAGCCGGTTCCCGACCATAGGATATAGCCAGGGTTGGCCCGGCCAGTAACCGGTCGGCCCCAGACTACGTGATTCGTGAAAAATGTAGCCCGACCGGCTCCCGCCCGGTTCCTGTCCATGAAACCCAGCCAGGGGTAGCCCGGCCGAGATCCGACCAGAAACCTTCTTGTATTAGGGCCAACCTGAGAAATTTCTACACGGGGAGCAGCTTAGAATACAATTTAAAGAAAAATAAGAAACAAATACAAAAATAATCATAATAAATACAATTTTATTTTTATTTTGCAATTTTTTAATAAGTCATCCCTGGCAGAGTTACATAAAAAATGTATTATAATTGATATGAAATTGTTGTGTATAATGTAGAAAAGTTGACATGTTGGAAAAAATCGAGTGCGAAGCACGAGATACGTGATGAGAATGTATTCGTTAAAGCCAAAAGAGCTTTAACAAAAGAGAGTCAAAATCACAAAATTACAGTTGTCGGTCCGTTTACCTTTGATTTTAAAAGGTCTGTTCCCGAATGTGGAAGAAATGTAATGATTAAGCGCGGAGTGTGATTGCCATCAGTCGCGTTCCGTAGGTGCGCTCAAACTCTCGAGCTAAGCTTTTTTAACAGAAGAGAATGTACAATCACAAAATTACAGTGGTGGATGTTTTGAGTCTTAATTTTAAAATGTTTGCGCAAGAATGTGCGAAAATATAAAGACCGAGCGCATAGTGCGAGATAAATACAACACTGAGTGCGAGAACCAACAGTCGCGCGCCCTAGGCGCGCTCATACTTCCGAGCGCAGCGAGCTGCGCGCTATGAGAATATGCCCGCGTAGCAGGCAGATTTTTTAACTTATATTTGGTTAATTTATTAAGAGACTGTTTTTGATCATATGATATTCTATTATATCTAGAATTTTCGCTCATTCTAATATACTTAATTATAGAACCCTTAAGGTAGTTGTCGTGCAAAAAGTCAGATATCGGAAAAAATAGCTTTCCTATGATTTTAAGAATCAAAATATTCTAACTGATGTCATTTCATTTTTACATTCTCATTCCTGAGAATGTAATGTAATCGTCCGAATTTTCAATCTCTGGTTTTTAACGGATCTTTGCGTTTCGGCATTCCCAGAATCCGAAAAGCATAAAATTTTATCGGTGTCTGTATCTCTGTATGTCTGTATCTCTGTATGTCTGTATCTCTGTATGTCTGTATGTATGGTTACCTGAATCTTCTAGCCACGCTAACTTTGGAAGGATTTGTCCAATCGAGTCCGCATTTGATACACTTCTGAAGGTTCCCAAAATAAAGACTAAGTTCGTTAATTAGATATTTCGGATAAAAATTAAAAAATTGAGAGCATTTTCAAAATTTTGAAATTTTATAAATTGTTGTCAAAGTTTCTCATAGATGGGCAAAAGACTTGCAAATTATATAAATAGAATTTCTTACTTTGATGAACATTACAAAAGTTATATGCTTTTAAAAATTTGAAAACTTTCAAAAAATAGAGAAAATTATTTTTTTATAGATCCAAAAATTTCATTCAGATACCTAATATACCAGATCAGATCCCTAATATATTTCAAAACTATTCTAGCTGAATTTTTCAATTAGCAAACAATTTAAAAAATTAGAGATTTTTCAACATTTTAGGAAATTTTTTTTCAAGTTATAGAAAATGTTGTCAATGTCTCCGATACTTGATAAAAATACCTGCAAATTATCCAAATGACATTTTTAATTTGGATAAAAATTAAAAACGTTAGTGTAATGTAATCGTTCAAATTTTCGTTCTCTAGTTTTTAACGGATCTTTACGTTTCGGCGCGCACAGAATCCGAAAATCATTAAATTTTGTCGGTGTCTGTCTGTCTGCATGTATGGTTACCTGAAGGTTGTAGCCACGCTAACTTTTGAAGAATTTGTCCAATCGAGTCCGCATTTGATACACATCTGAAGGTCCTTAAAATAAAGGCTAAGTTCGTTAATCAGATATTTCGAACCAAAATTTAAAAATTGAGTGCATTTTTCAAATTTTGAAATTTTTGTTGTTGAAATTTTATAAATTTTTGTCAAAGTTTCTTATAGATGAGAAAAAGACTTGCAAATTATCCAAATAATATTTTTACTTTTGATGAAAATTAGAAAAGTTATATACTTTTCAAAAACTTTGAAAATCTTCAAAAAATAGAAACAAATTTTTTTTCATAGATCCAAAAATTTTCACTAGATACCAAATATGTTTGAAAACTATTTTAGCCGAATTTTTCGATAAGTCCAAATTTTTAAAAATTAGAGACTGTATAATCTAACAGTAGAGCGCGAAGCGCGATTATGGCAATGAGCATGTAATCGTCAAGGCCGTAGGTGCTTTGAAAACCTTCTTTAATGTCAAATTAAAATAAAAAAGGGTTTAGCTTTACTTTATGATTGTAGTTTATGAGGGGTTTGAATTGCAGTATTTAATATAATTTTATATATATGCGCCGGTTGATAGTGATCCTAGAGAAGTCAAAGACGCCTTCTGGGACACTTTAAATGACACAATAAATATCTGCGAACATGGGGAAAGAATAATTCTACTAGGAGACATGAACGGTTGGGTGGGCATCCAAAATCAGGATACAGAAAGAGTATTAGGTCATTTTGGGGATCCAAGAACAAACTATAACGGAGATAAATTAGTTGGTCTATTCTTAGAAAGGGGTCTGTTTATTACAAATACTTGGCCATTACCTTCTGATCTCAAAAATTAACTTGGGTCGGGGTTGGAGAAAAAAGGGACCCAAGAAAGCAAAACAAACGCGAATCAAAATTGAGAACCTACAGAAACCGGATGTGCGCATAGATTTCCAAAATAAG
>NC_046658.1:110946707-110989498 GCF_010883055.1 Belonocnema kinseyi | reverse complement strand
CAAAAGGAAAAAGGATTAAACAACCACAACAGGGTCCTATTAGGATCAGGAAAAAAAATTTGAACATTATTTTGCAATATCTGAATAATCCGTGCCAAAACAAGGTACATACAAAAAGAAATTGTAATAGGCGCGAGAATGAACAGTCGCGTGCCCTACAAGGCGCGCTCAAACTAGCGAATAGACTATGAATAGATGACGGCTTATTTTTATCGGGAAAACATTCTCTACAACTTTACTGTTTCCAATTTTCAAAGAAACATTTTTAAACATTTTTTAAAAAGAAATAATTATATTTTAAGATTATTTATTTTTCTTTTTAATTGGAAACAGCACAGTTGTAGAGAATGTTTTTCCAGGAAAAAAGCCGTCATTTATTAAAATGAAATCATTTTTCACAAATTGGTAAGAAGCGACGTTCGGAGAGAAATCAATTGCAAAAAAATATGGTTAAAATTAATGTTTCTTTGTGAATTTTAACATTTTTATATCAAAATAATGTTTTTATTTGAAAAGACATGAGTTATAATATTTTGATTCTTAAAATCGTACACAACTATTTTTTTTCCAGACGTCTGACTTTTGGCACGACAACTACCTTAATTTTGTAATAGAATATTATAAAAAATATTACATAAACTGCAAAAAGCACTAAGTTTCAAACCACAAGGAGGCGACATAGTGCAAAACCTTTGGAGGAGTCTTTCAAATATTTTCGAGAAAATGACTTTCATGAGAAACTAAATTTGCCGACTTGAATTAGCTTAAAAAGTTTACGCCTGTTAATTCAAATTTAATAATTTCAGCTTAGAAATATTTCGCTAAAAAGTTTACACTAATTTTTTTTTGATGACTTAATGTTATTTTTAATTTAAAAAGGTTTTGAATCATTCATAAATCAAATATTTATAAAGTTTTTGAAACCGTTTGCTTGGTTCGATCGACTTAGCGAAAAGTTTGTCTCGTGAGACGATTTGAACCGATATATCGTCTTGAAAAGACGATCACTTTTCTGCCTCTCGTCGAATTCTCGGATCGATCACTCGATATACATCACGAACAAATTTGCACAAGAAGGCTTAAAAAGAATTAGAGCCCTTAAAAAAAGTTTAAAGAAAAACAAATACTCAAGAAAATCAATTTGTTTAAAATAATTGGACAAAAAGAGTTAAAAGATATATGTTTTCAAATAAGATTGCGAAGGTATATGACAAGTGAAAAAAGGGAGAAAAAAGAACGAGAAATCCAAAGCACAATTCTCTCTCAATTCTTTATTATTTATGTATATTTTTATACCACCAGGAACCAACATGTTTCGAGGCCTTTTAGAAATCCTCCTCAGGGAAAGTTTACTAGGAAATTGATTTTTTTTAATAAAACGATATTGAGAGATATCTGATAAAATAGAAGTTAATTTTCAAGGCAAAATAAACTAACTTTAAAAACAATTAAATTTTCAATGAAATAAATGAACCTTTAACTTAAAGGACGAATCTTTAAGAACAACAAAAAAAATTTTTAAAAAAAATCAATTTTCAACCAAAAATGGTTGAACTTTAATCTAAGGAAAAGCACAAAAAGGAATAATCTTAATTTCTCGATACGAAACATGACAATAATAACGCAACTTTAAATTGTTTATTACGAGCTACACTCTAGATTTAAATCAAACAGAATAGACTTTTTAATTCCGTCAATATGACTCACTGATGAAATCAGTCATTTAAAATAATATAATCTGTTGAATTTTGTACTAAACTAATTCAATTTTCAACCAAATATGGAATACTTAATTTGTCAGTAACCAGAATTAATTTGCAAGACAAAAGAATCTATTTTTCAACAAAGTAGTTAAATTTTCGACAAAAGAGATGTGTGAATTTCAACTCAATTTTCAACTCAGATGATGAATCTTTAACAAAAAAAATTAATTTTTAACAAATCGGTTTATTTTTTAATCAAGTAATTGAAAGTAACATGAATTTTCAAACAAAAAATTAAATCTTAAGCTGAGAAATATTCATTTTTAACCAAACAGATGCATTTTTGACCTAAATGATGAATCAATAACCAAAATGATGATTTTTTATCAAAATAGTTCGACTTTCTATCAATCCTAGATCAACTAAAAAAACTCGCCATGAAATGAATTATAAACCAAAAGTTTAATAGTTAAATGATTTTTAATAAAAAAACTAATTTTTAACAACATAATTAAATTTTTAAAAAGAGGTGAACCTTCAACTCAATTGATGAATCTTTTATCAATGAAATTAATTTTTAATGAAGCAGTTCAACTGTCAACCAAGTAGTTTATTAAAGAAAATGAATTTTCTGCCAAAAAAATTAATTTTCTACGAAAAAAGATGAATTTTCAGAACATTACGTGAATTTTCAACTAAGAAAGATTAATTTTAAACTAAACAAATAAATTTCCAACTTAATGGTGAATCATTAACCAAAATAATAAATTATTATCAAAAATATTTCAACTTTCAACACAGCTTACTTGAATTTAAATAAAATTGAGTTTTCCATCAAAATGGTTAATTTTTAACCAAAATTGGAATGCATTAATAATTTTTATTAAACAAAATTAATTAAATTAAAAAATTGAAAACAAAATTTTAAAATTAAAAATGAAGAAATTAATTTTCAACAAAAGAGATGAGCCTTTATCTCAAATGATGAATCTTTACCACCAAAAAATGAATTATTGACAGACTTGTTCTACTTTTAACCGAATAGTTGAATTTTGAACCAAAATATACGAAATTTTAACCCATAAGACTAATTTTTAACCAAGAAACTTGAATTTGAAACTAAAAAAGTCACCAACAGGAATAACCTCGATTTCTCAATACCAAGCATAACAAAAATAATTAATGAAACTTTTGATCGATTCTTTTGTTATTTTCTATTGTTATTTTTTACATTTTCATCCTAATGAGAAGGTATTGGTTTTATGTAAAATTTCACTTTGTCGATTTTCATAAAATCTCCACGTTTTGAAACTTACTGAGTCAGAAAAAACGATTTTTATAAAGGTGTTTGTCTGTCTGTCCGTCTACCTGTCTGTAGTCTGTCTTCTGTGTTCTCTAGGCACGACAACTTTCGAAAAATTGATCAGATTGAATTCTGCTTTGGCACACTTTTTTAAGGCCTAAAAAGAAAGAACAAGTTCGTAAACCAGCTATTTTGGATGAAAATTCAAAAAGTGAGCGCATTTTCAAAATTTTTGAAACTATATTTTTTCAAGATTTCAAAATTCTATGTACGGTTATTAATAGGACTCAGAAACTCAAATAATTTATCCGTATGCCTTTTTTATATAAAAAGAAAATTATCACAGAACATTTTCCAAATAAAAAAAATAAACTTAAATAAACATTTTAAGCCAAACAATGCATGATATGAAAAAATGTCAAGAACAAAAAAACGTTGCTTTTTGAAAGCCCTATAAGTTTATCATAATAACTTTTTTTATTTTGTCGAAAAGTTGAAAATTCCAAATTTGATCGTATCAAAAATAATGAAGAATTCAAAAATTCAATTTCTTGGTCAAACAATGCAACATATGATAAAAATGAAATAGTTAAAATTGCGCGCCCTGGAAAGACCTACGACAAAACTTGTTTATGCAAAAAGGAGCGATAATTTTTGATAGGACACGTAAATTTTGCTTTGATTGTAAAAAATAACATCCAAAATAAAAATATGAAATTTGTTTGAAAAAACGACATAAGTACGAACTAAAATTAACAAAAAAAAGTTGTCGCCTAAAATGATCTGTAAATTTATTATCAATCATTTTTAGATAAAACGAGTAGATTTTATATCAATGGTACAAAATAAGATTATAAATAAACAAATTAAATTTTTAGAAAAAGGACAGAAGAGACGAAAGAGGACATAGGATCCTATATAGGATCCTATGCAGATTCGTGTATTAGACCCTATGCAGATGCGCAGTAGTTTTTCCTTAATCGTAAAAGACAAGATTAAAATAAATAAAAAATTACAAGAACAAGGAAATAAGAATTAGTATGATTCAATTTTTATGCATATTATGAATTGTAATTATATAAATTCATTGAAATGATACATGTTCTAGCGCAGCTTAGAATACTATTTAAAGCAAAATACGAAACAAATATTAAAATAATCATAATAAATACAATTTATGCTTTATTTTGCAATCTTTGAATAAGCAATCCTAGTCAGAGTTAAATAAAAAATGTATTATATTTGATATAAAAGTTTTGTGCATAATGTAAAAAATTGATATCTTGGACAAAATTGAGTGCGAAGCCACGAGATACGTGATGAGAATGTGTTTGTTAAAGCCGAAAGAGCTTTAACAAAAGAAAGTTCACAATAATAAAATTACAGTTGTCGGTCCGTTGACCTTTTATTTTAAAAGGTCTGTGCACTAATGCGGGACAAATGCAAAGACCGAACGTGGAGTGCGATAGCCATTAGTCGCGTGCCGTAGGTGCGCTTAAACTCTCGAGCTAAGCTCTTTTGACAAAAGAGAATTCACAATCACAAAATTAATGTTTTGAGTCTTTATTTTAAAAGGTTTGCGCAAGAATGTGTGTAAATATAAAGATCGAGCGTGCAGCGTGAGGGAAACACATAATCGAGCGCGAAGCGTGAGATAAATGCAACATCGAGCGCGAAACCCAACAGTCGCGCACCCTAGGCGCGCTTAAACTTGTGCTATACTCTAAACTTGAATCAGTCAAAACTCAAAAGTGACTGTTTCAAAGTCTATTTTGACTGATTTAAATAATGCGGATTCGATGGTTGACAATTCAGTCAAAAGTGAATTTTGAAATCAGTCAATTTGAATTACTGCTGAAATCATTCATTTCAAATGATTCAATCTGTTCAATTTTCATCTAAAAAAGGCCATTTTTTGACTAAAAACAGAATAGTGGAATTTTCAATAAACAAAATTTATCTTCAAGACAAAAGTAGCTAATTTTCAACAGAATAGTTCAATTTTGTAAAATAAAACAAATAAAACAATAAAACAATAAACAAAGAAGTTCAATTTTGAGCTAAGTAGGTAAATGAATTTTCAACCAAGCATGCAGATGAATTTTCAACCTAGAAGATTAATTATCAACTTAAATAATGAATCATTAAGCGAAAAATTAATTTTTGACAAAGCCGTTCAAACTATTACCAAGTAGTTTATTGAAAAAAAGAAATGAATTCTCCGTCAATTAAGTGGTTTAAATGGAAAAAAAGAATAATTTCCGCCCAATAGATTAATTTTCAACCAAAAGTGGAATATTTTAATAATTTTCAATTACCAAAATTAATTTTCATGGCAAAAGAAGCTAATTTTATATAACGTAATTAAATTTTTAATGAAGGATGTAAATCCTCAGCCAACGAGATGACTCTAAACTGATAAAATTAATTTCTAATAATTAGTTCGACTTTAATTCCCATTCATTCCCTAAAATCGGATGGATTTTCCTACAATTAACTTGAATTATCTTGAGTTTCATTATATTATTTCAACCCTCTTCATTTCGCCTACATTTTCTTGAATTCATTTAAATTTCCTCGTGTTTTTTAAATTATTTTTTTTTTTAATTCGCTCGAAATATTTTTATTTGGCTTGAATATTCTGGAACTCGCTTTAATTCCCTATAATGACTTTTAATTTTACTTCGATTATTTTTAATTTAAATTAATTTCCTAGAAGTTGCGTGAATTCCCTCGAATTCACTTGAATTCTGATGAGGTTTGAACTATCTGGAACTCACCTTAATTCCTCTAAATTACCTTGAATTAACCCAAATTCGCTTATATTTTTCCAAGACAAGACAATTAAAATCTTTTTCTTTTGTTTGAATTTCCTCGAATTTAATTGAATTCTCATGAATTCTATTGAATTCAGTTCAATTAGCTTGGGTTTGAATCATTTGATGTTAATTGTTTTTTGTCTACTGGTTGAAAATCTTTTTTTTTAATATTCATTTTTATTTCTAAATTGTGAAAAATTGCTTTCAAGTCCCGCTGGGATTCAAACCCAGATCTTTCAGATTACCGGTCTGATACTGTTTCTCACTAACCTACGGAGAAACGAAATTAATTTCCTCACAAGGCCTATCAGTCAAATTCCGACATAATTTCTGATACTTGAAAGATTAATTTGTCAAAAATTCGAATTTTTTGTATTTTTTTATTTTGAACAACATCTAAATCTATTGAAAATCCATCATCTATTAAATCATTTATTAAACAATTGCATGTTAATTGCTTTCGTCTACTGGGCTAAAAACAATATTTTTTTAATATTCATTTTTATTTAGAAATTGTGAAAAAATCGCTCTCCAGCTCCGCTGAAATCCGAACCCAGGTCTTTCATATTGCGGACCTGATGCTCTTACCCACTAAGCTATGGAGAGATGAGATTAATTTTTACACAACCCCTAATAGGTTGAAATCCGACGTCATTTCTTATTTTTGTAAGATTAATTTTTCAAACATTCGAATGTTTTATATTTTTTGGTGTTATGGCTTTGACTAGAGAAAATTTATTAAATAATTTGATGCTAATTGTTTTTTGTCTACTGGTCTAAAATCAATATTTTTTAGTATTCATTATAATTTTTCTAAATTATAAAAAATTGCTCTCAAGCTCCGTTGGGATCCGAACTTTCATTCGTCTTTCAAATTGCCGGTCTTATGTTCTTTCCCACTAAGCTACGACGAGATTAATTTCCTTACAATGCCTGCCAGTTCCTACGTAATTCCTTATACTTGTAAGATTAATTTTTCAACGTTTCGAATGTTTTTAATTTTTTATTTTAAGGTTTTGACCAGATAAAATTTATTAAATAATTTTGATGTTAATTGTATTTTTTACTGGTCTAAAATAAATGTTATTTGAATATTGATATTCATTTCTGAATGGTGACAAAATTACTTTCAAGCTTGATTTTGCTTTACTTCCCTTGAATTCGTTGAATTTTTTTGTTGAATCACTTCAATTATTCCTTCGAATTCGATTGAATTCTCAGCAATTCTGTTCATTTCCATGAATTTTCCTAAATTCGATAAATTTATCTCGAATTTGCTTAAAAGTAGTTTTACTAGATATATTTATTGATTATACTTCTATAGTATACCACGGACAACTCATTATTAAAACTGAAACAAGCTTTTAAATCTGTTTTGAAGAAAATGACTTTTCTCTTTTGAAGTAAGAAGAATTGCCCAAAAAAGTATTCTTTCCATAATCGTAACGTTCATAGCAACTATATTATAAACTAAGAAAAAGTGTTATCTCATATGTAAGTATATACTAAGTGCAAATTTCTTATTCAAAAGAACTAAATAATTTTCCCTGCTGTTTCTCCAAATAAAATAAGTATTTTTACATCTGATTGAATACTTTTTACTCCTAAATATTATTTACTAACATAAAAAGGTTTCAGTCTCTCTAATTGTAGAAAACAAAATTTATGTCCAGACAGTTTATCGAAATACTCGGCAGTAAATTATTGAAAACTGTAAGGAATTCCAGTAAATCCACATGCTGACACTTGTTTTTTGTTCCACTGAAGAAAAACTCAGAACTTTGCAGAAAGATTTTACAGGAAATTGAAAGTCCTATTGATTATTTATCGGAATCGGCACCCGGAAAATCTCTATTCGGTCGATATTGTCTGTCAGGAGATTTACGGATAGAAGACTGCAGAAGTTGTTTGACCGAAAGCAGTAGTGTAACTGGGTGACATGATTGAAGGATTTGACGTAAGATGTGACGTAAAAGTCCCTCTGCGGAAACGTCGCATTTTCGTAGAAACTACATCACTCGCGAAAGACCTGTTGAGTTTGACCACATGTCTTGCTTAACCGGTCGCATTTCCAATCACCAGCGGCACCTTATTATATTTTTTTAATGGCATTTCAGGAACCTACGATACGAATCTATTTAGGTGGTTATTTTTTGTGTTTGTCATTTTAGAAATCATATTGCATTAAATAGGCAATATGCGAAACCAGGACGAGATGAGCATTCGGGGTCAAATAAGACTCTGAATCTTCCGTCAATACATGTGGTTGTTAATACTCTTCTTTTCAGAAATAACTGAAAGAATTGATTGAATTAAAATTTAAAAAATTTAAATTAGATTAAAAATCAATTTGATACATTAAATCGAAAATAAAACCAAGAATCCACCTACCAAATTTGGACAATCACTATAAAATTTTCCTATTCCTATTGTAATTTGAAAAAATATTCTCAAGAAAAAAAAATAATAAGTGAAATAAAATTTTCGAAACAAAAAAAAATGTTGGAAAAAAAATAAGAAAAGAGAAAGAAAAATTATAAGACAGCTAACCAAATCCCCTTCCTTGTCTCGTTTAATTTCTTGATTCTCAGGTAACAAAGGGACAGCAACGATGTTTCGTTGCTGCTCTTACCTGCTCAAATTTTCTTTACCTTGATAAGGTTGCTGCATGAGTACCGAAACTTTGGTGAATATTATTTACAAATGGTTTTTTTTATTGTAATTTGATAATAATAGATAATAAATACAAAAAAATAAAAAAGAGAAGAAAGGGGATTTGGTTGTTTGGCTTCTCATATTTCTACCCTCTTTTTATTTTTGTCCAGCAATTTTTCTGTTTTAGTAATTTTATTTTATTCTTTAAAGAGAATATTTTTTCGAAATACAATAGCAACATTTTGTAGTGTTCCAAATTTGGTCGCTGGATTTTTTGTTTTATTTTCAGGAATTCTATACATTATATTGAATTTCCATTTCTTGAAAACCAACAAAAATTAAATAAAGTAATGAATGAAGTTTCTACACCTGAATCATGTTATTGGGGCTTTGTTTGCGACCAACTCGAACTAACCCAATAAAAATATTTTTTTAATCAATATTTTTAAATAGATATTTTTAAAATAAATATTTTGTTTAAACAATTTATTATTGTCTATAACTATCTTTGATACATAATTGCTATAAAGTTGTGAGTTTTTCGAAAATTTATTAATTTTGGTCAACATTTTACTTATCGAGATAATAATTATTCTAATTTAATGAACATAATTCTTTAAACAATTTATTATTGTGCAGAAGTAAATTCTCTTAGAGAAATACTCGTAAGTTGCGGAGTTTTCTGAATTTTTCAGCCTTTCCTTGTCTTTTTAGTTAGGAACAATAATAAATATTAATATAAATTTAAACCATAAAACATTTAGTGTGATTTATATAGATGACATGGATGATCCTCGACCACGCCAACCTAAACGAGGGAGCAAAATTTTTTAAAATAAAATTTTTTAATGATCTCAAAAACAGTAAGAGAAACGTGCAAAATAAGTAAATATAAGTTTTTACACAGGGATTTTTTTCTATCAAGTCGAACTAACAGCTCAAGAATTTTCTATTGTGATTCTTCAAAATTGCTGACTTTTAAATTGCACATTATTTAAATGAAAGTTTTTTATTCAATTTTTTAAAATTACAATCTAAATTTCTCTAATATTCATGATTCACATTTAAAATTGCTTTAATTTGGAAGATTTAGATTTGAAAGCTTGACTTTTCATCTTAAAAATCATCCAAATTTAAGAATTTTTATTTGTATATTTTCTAAATAAAATAGCTTTTAATTTGGAATAATTACAAACAAAAATAATGCAAGTTTTAAGCTTTACAATTTTTTCAAACTATAATTTTGTTAATATGCATTTGAAATTTTTTCAATGTTGAAAATTTGGAACTGAAATCTTGACTTTTAATTTTATAGATCACCGCAATCATCAATATTTAAGAATTGTTGGTTACATCTTGAAAATTCAAGAGTTTTCAATTATAACTTTTCAAACTTGTATAACATTTAATTGTAAATGTTTAAAATTGAAGATTTTTTATATTTTGACAATTTAAATGTAAAACTGTGCAAATTTTAACATTTACTATTAAAAATTCTACAATTTTCATAATATACATTTAAAAATTCTTTAAGTTGGAAGATCTAGAATTTAAAACATGACCTTGAATTTATAAATCATCAAAATTCAAAAATTTGTACTCATACATGTTTGAAATAGTAGTGTTTTTATTATTTTAAATTTACGATACGGAATTGCACAAGTTTTAAGTTTTACAATTAAAAAATTTGTAATTTGCATGATTTAAATTCGATTTTTTTCCATTGGGTACATTTGGAATTGAAAACTTGACTTTTGGTTTCTAAAAAGATCCAAATATAGAAAGTTTCATTTATATACACTGTAAAAAATATTGCTGAAAATTACATTTCATTCTGTAACTTTTTCCTATGATTGGTGAGGCAAAATTACACGTTTCTTGTAAATTGACAGTGATTATTAAAGGTATTTTACCATAAATTAATTAAATTTACAATGAACGTGTAATTTTTTCGCAACAATCATAGGACATAAGAATACCAGTCATTTTTTGGGGAATGTTACACTAAAGTGTAACTGAAATAAAAATGTAGTTTTGCAACGTTTATGTAAGCTTCCAACGATTAATGTAATTTCACACGCGGAGTGTAATACGTTTTACATTAGCGATGTAAAATTCCATAATCCTTGTAATTCCGCTGTTGAACGCTTGATGGCTTTGTAACCTGCGAGGCCTGTGAGTAAATTCAGTGCAAGATTGTGCAAGATTTTAGCAGCATTCGGATATATTTTAGAATTGAAATCGTGGATTGTGCTGTGTTGAGCGCATCACAAAGGCAAAGCGCAATGTGTTTTACTTCAATAAATTTGTTCGCATGTTTAGCTTGCTTGCGAAAAAATAATAATTTTGAAGGTTATGGCTGTTTCGACAGCAGCTGATATAAATTAGGATGCGCCATTTTGCCCACTGATCATAACCTTATAAGTTTGATGCGTATTTGTTTCGTAACAGCAAACTAAACAAAAATTTAAATTTTGTCTGCCCAATAAACACATGACTCCTTTTATTTATATATCTTATTATTCTTACGATTCGATTTAATTAAAACAGACATTCAGTGATTCTAAATACCAGGGCTGGTCATTGTGCATGCGCATGTACAACCCTTTACATGCGGCGTTTTACAGCGTCACTGTAATTTCACAAGGTAAATGTAAAATTCCATTCTTCCAAAACTGCTTTTTACCATCTGCGTGCGATTTTACACTATCGTGTTATTCCTAACTAATTTTGATAAATTTCCTATAGTAATCACTGGTATTTTTATCTCCTATGATCTTTGTGGTAAAATTACATGAAACTTTCTACAGGGTACCCTTAAAATTTAAATGTTTAATTTTTTTAATTTAGACCTTAAAATATGCAAATTTTAATTTTTCCAATCAAAACTTCTGTGATGTTGAGACTTGGCATTTTAACTTGACTTGTGATTTCCAACAGTGTTTCTTTGTCAAACAATTACAAATTTTTTGATTTCGATGATTAATTTTGAAATTGTATTCATTTGGAAAATTTACAAACGAAAAATTGATTTTCAAATTCCAAAATAATCAAAATTGAAGATTTTTTATTTTTATTTTTAATATTTAAAAAAATTTTATTTTTATTTTGTATTATTTATACAACTTTAAAATTGAAGAGTCCTCAACTTAAATTTAAAAAATTGAACGATTAAAAAATCAAAATTACAACAGTTAAAATGATACACATTAAAAAGTCTGCAAAATGGATCAGTGTCGAAAGAAGGCTTACAATTTTAGAATGTCTTTTAAAAAAATCTTCTTACGGCGTAAGATCCAATATTAACTTATTAGTTTTTTCCTTTCTGCTAATTTCTACTGGGATAAAATCGTATATTTGAATGAAAGTTACGGATGCCTGAAATTCAGTTAAAATAAAAATTTTAATTAAATTGAAATTGCATAAAATTCAGTATAGCTATTTTAATGTTTATATTAATATATCAGTATTAATTAGATTTCATAGTACTTTAAATGAAAGAAAATATTTTAATTTGATAATTAGGTAATCTAAGTGAGATACGTGTTATGAGGCAAACTTTTGATCTTTCCCACTGTATTAAAATTATACGTGATATGTGATTAACTTCACATCTTTAGATTGACACGTGATGACGTGATAACCTTTAGATTACGATGCAAATATAAAAGTTGGGTTCAAGTTATGGTTAAAAATGCCATCAAAGTTTATGCACGTCTAAAGCCAGAGAGATCTCGAAAAAGAGTCACAGTACGTATTTTGAATATGAAATTATTCCCAAAATATTCAGTATTTTATATTATAACCTAAATACTGATTCCCTAGACTCATGAAGTTTATCATCGCCCAAAGGAACACGTAAACGAAGATTTTTTAGTTTTAACAGCACCTCCAAGAATCAGCAATGAGTACATTGATAATAGACCAGAATCATGGAATTTTTCGTAAGAAATGATCAAAAATAAAAATTTATTTCTGGAGAAAATTAACACTTTAATATAAGTTAATAGACTCTCTAAATTTAAATTAGTAAAATATAATTGATTCTCAATTAAATTCTACTGATTGCTGTATCTAGAATACAGTCACTGATAATTAGTGAAAAATTGATTGATTTAATTAGAATTTATTGCTATACGCCCGCACACTATCTGATTTAAAAATTATATATTTCTTAATCCTTTTTAATTTAATTTTTGATGTAAAAAAAAAGATTTAATTTCTTGTAAGAAATATTTAATTTGTTCATATTCTTTGTGAAAAGTAAAACTTTATAATTCTTTAAATAATGGTAATATGAGAAAATAACTGGTACGAAACAGGGTGTTTTAATAAAAAGTCTCCTTCTATATTTTTAGTCAATACTTTATATTTCCTGATCAAGAAATTGATTTTTTTGTCGAAGTTTTATAAGTTTGTTAAAAAGTCATCCTTTATAATTGAAAAATTCTTTGGACCTAAAAATTTAACAATTTGGATGCAACTTTTTTTTGTTTTGGCACTAAAAAATCTTTTTTGTTTAAAAATTCTCATTTCTTAAAAATTCATATTTTTGGTTAAGAATAAAACTGATGAGTTGAAAATTAATCTGTGTTATTTGAAGATGTAATCATTTAGTTGTTGATTGTTTTTTGTGTTTTTTGAAAATGAAGTTTTTAAATTTTAATATTAAATATTCCATTTTTTTGTAAAAATAGATCCTTTTTATTTGAAAAACCGCAGTTATTTGTATAAAATTAATATTTTTGTTATTACAGTTATCTATTTTATTTGAAGATTGATCATTTTATTAATAAATTTATCACTTTGGTTGAAAAGATTTGGTGAAAAACGTACCTATATTGATGAAAATTCTTTTTTTTTTTAATTTTAAATTAACTTTTTTTTAACTGAATTTAACTATATTCTATTTTTTTAAATATATTAAATTCATTGTCTTTGGCTTTTAAATTCAACTATTTGGTTGAAAATTATTATTATTTTTTTTAATTCATAACTCTAGGTTAGTTTGAAAAAATCCCCCTTGGAGTAAAAGCTTAAACTATTTTATTGATTCTACTTTCTATTTAATTCATATTTTTGTTTAAAAATTAAAATATTGCATTACAAATTTTGTTGTGACAGTTAACTCTTTCAACTAAAAATTCAACTATGGTATTTTTGGTTTAAAATTGGTCTTTTCTAGTTGTAAATTCCATTATTAATTTTAAAATTTATCCTTTTTATTTGAAAAATCAACAATTTGGTTGAAAATGGACTCGGTTGTTGTTGACACTGTTACATATTAATATATTTGTTCAAGATTCTTTCTTTTATTTGGAAATTTATCTCTTCAGGTAAAGATTCTCTATTTAAATCAAAAATTCATCTTTTTGTTTGGAAATATACTTACTTGTTTCAAAATTCATATCTTTTGTAGAAATTTCAATATTTCTACATGAAATCTTAGGAATTTAGAGCCTTCAAAATTTAATATAATATATGGAGTACCCCCATTTTTTTTATTTAACGGAATTTATTCCTCGATTGTCTTCAAAAATGACCTTATTCCTAATTTTTAAAAGCATTTTGACCTCTTATGAGTATCATCAATACAATAGAAAATTATTCTTTTTTCAGTTTTAGTGAGACTATTACAATTTATCTTACTGTTTCAATAAATTAAATTAATCAAATAACCAATTTATCAGTTAAAAACTTTATTATTGAATTAAGTTTTCACTAATCTCTATATAAAGAGCACAAAACCAATCTAATTGTAAATTGCTTACCTCAGATTCTTCAAAATTTATGAAGAAAGTATAGAGCAAGCAATCGTTTTTGATGAAGTTGCCAAACCGGTGATTCACAGGTGATTAATGATTACCAATCTTCTATTTCTATTCACGTAACATTTTTTTTCTTATAAAATTTGCTGTTTTGAGTGTTTCGCTTCAGCGTCCTGGATGGATATAATGGGACGATTTTTGCATACGGTCAGGTTAGAATTAAGTAAACAATTTTTTATCTAACAATTAACATATATTCTTAAAGCGATATTTAAATGCCAGATAATGCTTTATCATTAATTTCCAATTTATAAATTCAGACAGGAAGTGGAAAGACTTTTTCGATAACTGGGGATCAAAAAAATTATGGATTGCGAGGGATATTGCCGAGAACTTTGCAATATCTTTTTGATATTGTCAAGAAGGTGAAATAATACATTTTTGTGATTTAAAGCATAATTCATGAGTCAATATATGGAAATGATAAATATCGAATTCTTAAAAATTGCATTATGCAGCATCCAGAAAACCTTTACTCCATGGAAGTATCTTATTTGGAGATTTATAATGAAAATGGCTATGATTTACTGAATAGAAAACAAGAATGGACAATAGCAACAAAATTGGAGGATTTGCCGTAAGTACCAAAGAATATTTTTGTACAAAATATTATAAACGATTTACTTAAATTACACTTTGCGGCAGCGATCAATCACTTTTACAATTACATTATAAATCTTTGAAATGTTTGGGAAATCATTAAAACCTTTTGAAAATATATTCGAAAAACTTGGTATATTTTCGAAATTGTTGAAATCTTTGCGAAACATTCGAAATGTTTGAAATTTTTGGGAAATTATTAACACCCTTTGAAAATATTTTTAAAATATTTTTGAAATGGTTGAAATCTTTGCGAAATATTTCAAATCTTTGCGAAATATTAGAAATCTTTTAAATGTTTGGGAAATCAATAAAACCATTTGAAAATATTTTTTAAATTTGTTGGTATATTTTTGATAATATTTTTGAAATTAATGAAATCTTTGGAAAATATTTGTGAAATCTTTCAAATCTATCCAAAATCTTCATGAAATATTTGAAATATTTGATAAATATTTAGTGTTGCCATCGAGCGAGAGATCCCGAGGAACGAGACGAGACGGGACGATAGTTACCTCCTGTCTCGGTATTTCTCGTCTCGTTTTACCTCGTCTCATTCTTCCTCGTCTCGTGGTGTCCTTCCTCGTTTCTCGCCTCGGTTTTTTCTGAGGAATACAACAGATGTGCCCTAGCAGAGAGCACAGCTCACGGGAGCGTTCTTTTTCCACTCTGAGCCCTAATACTAAATAGCGTTCTTTATTTAATAGTTCAAGTCGAAATAAGATTTCACAGTATACTTATCTGTCCATTACTGATTAATTTGATATCAAACACGACTATGTTTCGATTTTTTAAGATTTAACTTCACTGTGTCAGTATGCCATTTTGTTCCAATGAAAAGTTTATTTTGCCAATTATAACAGTAGAATATTTGAAACAGAAAGGTAAGAGGATATGTATATTTTCAAGTAATTTGGAGTTTAAGGAATTGAACACTAATTTTACTTTTTATTTTTTAAAGTAGATTTTCAAAATTTTGTAGTTTCTAATTTCCGCGGATGGTAAAGAAAATATATTTTTCGGGGCATATAAATAATCGAAAGTGCATACATACTTAAATTACTTTGACTACGATATATTTTTTAAATTTCATAAAATTTTAATGTATAATAAGTAATAAGTAATAAATAAATCAGTAATAAGACTCATATAAAGTCATATCATAAAAACACAACTGGTTTTATAATTCCCCTTCGAAATTTATGTATGTAAATTTGTCTATTCATGTATGAAGATAAAAAATTTTATACGTTGGAAACGTTTTAACTCAGGACAAAAGATCCTTCTTTAGAGACCATTTTTTTTATTAAAATGTATAAACATAACAAGAGAACATTTGTGTTAATACACTACTAGGCTTTTCCAATGATACATTTTCAGATAATTTGGTTTATCCTGATAAATTTGATACGAAACACGATATTTGTTGATTTTAAAAACGTTTAGAACATAAATATGTGTAAATTTAAAAGGATATGTGCAGCCGAAATAATTATTTTTATCTAAAATCTATGTTAGATCTTGAAAATTGTGTGAAATCTTTAGTGTGTTTTGAAATTTTTTCAACATTTTTTAAGTCTTTGAGAAATGTTTAAAAATATTTCAAAAACCTTATGAATTCTTTGAAATATTTGTGAAATCTTGATGAAATCTGTTGTGTTAATTTGACAACATGAAAATCTTTGGAACTTTTATGTAATCCTTTAAATAGTTTGAAATCTTTGTGGATTTCTTGACATATTGTTAAGTATGTAGAATCTATGTCAGATCTTCATATTAGTGTGAGATCTTTTGAAATCTTTAAAAAAATTGCAAATCTTTGAATGGTTTGTGAATTTTTTTTTAATATCTTAAAAACTTTATGAATTCTTTTGGGCTGGTCGGAGACTCGCTAGGCAACATTTATGTCAAAACCCCAGCTGGGGCTGACTGGGCTCTGATCGGGCAAATATTATGATCGAATGATCAGATGGTAGCTGGCCGGGTGCTAATTGGCAATAATAAAATTGTTAAATTCTATTTATAACTTAATTACTTTTTCTGATTTCATTAAGAAATGGATGTGTATAAAAATCTCGAATCGTGATAAATGTATATTAAACATTTTCAAATAGAGATTATAATAAAACTATAAATTAATGACAGCAAAAAACATTATACAGATACTAAATTTATAATTGTTTTAACTTTTCTAAACGATTAATAACAAATTTTAAATAATATAATAACTGATATATAATATAAAAATCAAGTAACAAAATCCACGAAACAACGAGTCTTTTGGCGTGATTTTACAATTACCTTATGCAAATTTCAAAATTTTTGAAAAATATATAATTTAAATTTTTTTAAGAAAAAGATCATAAGTTCCATCTTTATGATAAATTGAAAATGTTCAAAAAAAAATTTACATTTTATATCAATCTTAAACGTTCTAAAATAGTAGAAAGCACCTAAAAACCAAACCTTACACGAAAGTTAAAAAAATTTGATTATTAAGAAATTGTCAACATTCACGATCAAATTTCTGAGTTCCGTTGTTAAAAATTTTTAATGTTCATAAAAAATTACATTTACAGTTCGTGTATTTTATATTTACATAACGTCGCATAATAATAAATAATGAGAAAAAGAGAAATTAAAATTTAGTACATTAATTTTTCTGAACTGTATCTTATGAGGGTGGCTTTTTCAACGATTTAGGCTAGATTTAGGTATAGATATGTAGGTTCGATAACCCGTAGCGTTAGAAATCTTATTTGTAATATAGTGTTTAAAAATGTAATTTATGTATTTCCTCTGAACAGGATTATGAATATTTAAAGTCAAAATACTCGCAATCATTTAATATTGATTTTTTAAATCACTTTTTTGTCTCAACGACTACGTGAAAATAGTAAATGTTTGTTGTGTGCTGGGCGTGTGGAATTTCATATACTAATATGCTTTTTTTCTGCAGTAAAAAAGAATCAAATTGATCCTCTAATTCAGTGCACCTGCTCTTCATACAATTGAAACCCGAAACATTTAAATCTAGCAAAGCGCGAATTGGTCCTGTCCGGGCCACGGTCGGGCTCCCTGGCCAGCTGCCGGCCATGCTCCATGGCCATACGCTGGCCAGCGCAGCGTGACGATGCTGGCCGGATTCCAACCAGAAGCCCCGGCCACAGCCTGACTTAAAGTCGGGCTACCTGGCCAGCTCCCGGCTTAAAGCCGGGCTCTCCAATCGTAGAATGACCAGCGCCCGACTTAAATTTCCACTCAGGTCGAGGCGAGTGAAATAATTCAGTCGATGTTCGAGCTAGAAATGCCATAAGCAAATGAAACATAAAGTAGAACCATTTATTTTTCTTCGTTAAAAAATGTCTTGGTTCAGAAAAGGGGCATACCTGAAGTGAAACCTGAAGTGAAGTGTACCAAAACTGAAGTGAAATTTTCACTTGTTCGTTGCAGTGGACATTTTACTTTAACTTATAAATCACAGGAGATTTTACTACCTCAATAAGTCAAAAAAAGTTTTTGTAAAATTCAGAAGTAATCAACAAGCTAGGACCTCTAATAGGTTTTGTGAAAGTTTTACAAATCTTTTAATAGCTCGGAAGTACAGTGAAGGATTAAAACCGAACTGAGATATTTCTTATTTTAACTGGAGATTCCTAACTTCAATAGAGATGAAGGAAACATGCGAAACATTAGAGAAAATTCTTCTTCTAAACAGTTGCGCGATTTAAAAGTTCTTACAATTCTGTTTGGAATTCAAGGTGGGTACACAAAGCACCCATACTATGTTTGCGAATGGAATAGTCGTGCGCCATATAAATATGCAAGAAGTGAGTGGCCATTGCGTGGATTCTTCAGGATTGGTTAAAAAAATGTTTTGAAATGAAAGTCGACGGCCAAGCATTTTGTTATCTTAAAGAAGTAGCTTTTCCAAAAATGAGTGACACTAAGCTCAAAGGAGGTACTCGACATTCTCATTTCTTGACAGTTAACAGCTTCTTTCCTTCATTCATTTCCATCAGATAGCTGTTTTCGGTAATTTCAGGGATCGTAGTTAAGCCTCAAATTCAAAAACTTACGCGGGACAATGAATTCGGAAGCAAATTGGATGCTGTGTGCTTGAAAAAGATTCACTACCTCATGCATCGTAAACAAATTTTTGAACGCCTACGATGAAATGAAGTGCAAAATGTCTATCAAAATCTACTTTTTGCACTCACATTTGGATTTTTTAACGGACAATCTTGACCAGCTCGGTTCTGAGCAGGGTGACCGATTCCATCAAGAAATGGAAGCTAATGGAAAATTTTCTTTAAGATGTTAGGTGTTGAGCAGGATTATTAATAAGTAAAGATGTTATTTTTAAATTAATCAATGTTCTTTATTACTAGTCTGGTGGTCCAATGGTCTGATGGACCAGTAATCAACAATACTGAATAATTGAAAAGAACATCTGCAGCTATTGAAAAACGTTTCCAAAAGGAAGGAGTTCCATCAGCATGCTCTCTAACTACTGCGGTCACTTAAACGCAAAGCAGAAAATAAATTGAACTAAAGGAAAAGATCGAGTAAAGATTTTTGAGTTTTTAAATTTTTTCCTGTTTTTGAAACCAATTTATTATACCCCTTGACATGCGTCATAATTTTTGGTTTGAATATTTCTTCTTGTACTTTTAACTTTCGGGTCTTTTTACGATTATACATTTCTCCAATTATAACTACATAGTTCTGCAACGAACAAGTGAAAATTTGACTTAAGTTTTCTATGAGAATTCATCTTGAAAATTCGGAAAATTAAAAAATTCGTTAAAGTCACTGAAATTGCGACCGGTTTTAATTTAAAATAGCTCATTCTACGCGGAATTTGACGGACTTTTAAGCTACTAAGAGGAGAGGAATCTTGGAAATCAAACAATACTATTAAGACGCAGTCAAATTTGAAGAATCTTGCAAAAATGAACGATTCATTTAGTATTTTTTGTTTTGTAACACAGTGTTATAGTTATTTAGACCCGGTAAAAATTATGCAATGCAGAATTAATTTTATTTTCCAAGCAAAATTTCCATTTTGCTAATCTAATATTTTAGAAGTTTTAAAAATAAACTTCACTGTTTTTTAAAATTATTATTCTTTAGTCCATAACTAATCCAAATTTCTATTTAGTTATCTAAGTTTCACAGTCTTTCCCGCTTTTCATGTTTTTCCTTTTAAATGCAAACTAAATTAATAGAAATGAATAAGAAAATCCAACTATTTTTCGTTAAAAATCTAACTATTTTCGGTTGAAAATTCTACTATTAAATTTTTGCCTAAAAATCATCATTATAGTTAAAAATTTAATTATTTTCTTAAAAATTTAAATATTAAAAAAAAATAATTCGCTTCGTTGAAAATTTAACTATTTTGTTTAAAAATAATTTTTTGAGCTAAAAATTCAAGTGCTTCATTTTCGGTTGCAAATTTATCACTTTTTGTCGAAATTTCATTAATTTCATTTAGTAGCAGTTTAGTATTTAGGGATTTTTTCGAACATCCATATTCTTTGATTTAATTCAACTGTTCTTGATTTTAAACTAAATTTTTTGTTAGTTAAAATATAAACTATTACATTTTTTATCAAAAATTTATACTGTTAGATTGAAACTTCAATTCCTTGATTAAAATTTGGATTTCTTTCATAAAATTTCATTTTTCGAGATGAAGATGCGTGATTCAAGTTGAATATTTATCTCTTCAGATAAAAATTAAAATAATTTTTTTGGAAATTCGCGTTTTTATGAAAAACTTTTTATTAATGAAAGTCTGAACATTTATCTGCAAATTGAACTGTTTTGTGATAGAAATTATTTTTTTAATTTAAAATAATTTTGCACATGAAAATGTAAGTATTTCACTTTTTGTGAAAAATTTATCATTTTACTTTCAAAATTATTCAACTGCGTGGTTGAAAATTTATCTACTTTTTTTTAATTCAAAATTTTCAGTAAAAAATAATATATAATAATATAATATAATAATTTAAAAGACAAAATATCTTTTGTTCAAGAATAATCTTTTTTACCCCTTAAATCATCGTAAGTTATTTTTGGAGAAGCCCTGAATAAATTCATTACATTTCGAAATTACTGGAATTTTAAAATAAAAATTATTAAATTTCAGGGAATACTTACAATTTTTTAGATCTTCAGGTTGTGTTTGTAAGCTCATCTTTCGACAATTTTAGGTTATGTTGTTGATTTACACCGGAAATATGAATTTTCAAGTTAAAAATCATTAGATATTTCAAAAAAGATTAAAATTTTGTGTACAAATATACGTTATCGTTGCGTTTTTAATGGGAAATAAGTACAGATTTCAAAGAAGATAAAAAATTTTTGAACCATTTAAGTTTATGTTAACGTTTTTCATCATGAATATGTTTTTTAAAACAAAAATAATTTAATTTCAAAGAAGATTTATAAATTGGGGCCATTTTTTGATATGTTATGATATCGTTTTTCGTCGAAAATTTGCATTTCAAACAAAAACCGTTATAATTTGAACAAGATTCACAATTTTTGAATAATTTTGGGTTATGTTAACATTCATACCGAATATCGATTATTTAAAAAAAATTAGAATGGCTATCTTTAACCATTTTTTTATGTTATGTGAAGGGTTTTTCTCTACAATTGCTATTGTTGAAAAAAATCATTAAACAACAAGAAATATTTACAATATTTAGACAATAATAGAGTATCGTAGCGTTGTTACCAGAAATCGATTATTTTTATCAAAAATGATAAGCTTTAAAAATATTATATATTAATTCTAAAGTTATCGTCGATTGTCAAAAATATTTTCCTTGCTTTTCTTTTTATTTTAGATATCCACTAGATACTATAAAATACAGAACCCTTTGTATTATTATTCTAAAATTTAAGAAATTTTACAGAGATTAAAATCAAATCTGAAATCAAATCTAAAGTCCAATTATCAAGTTATTGTATAGAATTCCTGAAAATAAAACGAAGAATTCAACGACCAAGTTTGGAGTACCACCACAAAATGTCCCCACTGTAATTTAATAGTTGGATTCTTGGTTTGATTTTCAGGAATTCTATACGTCAATATTAAATTTATATTTTAAATCAAAATGAGCGCGAGACAACAAAAATAATCGTGCGCGTGTTTGTTTATCTAGTTAAATTAAGTTTCTTCATGACAATAATGAAAGATTATGAAATAACTTTTCTTTTAGGTTTAAGTACTGCATATATATATTAATGAATCAATTACATCGTTCATGTAATGAATTAGATCCATAAAATTAAATGCTTCATTAATAAAATGTTTGAATTTTTGTGAAAAAAGAAATGTTTTAATGCTTGCACGGTCCAATAACTTTTGAACCTTCCTGTGTAGAAGAGTTACCATTCAGGAAGACGAGGCAGGTACATTGCACCTGAAGAACCTGAGCTTCTGGTCCGTCTCAAATGAAAAGGATGCGCTTGATTTACTCTTTGTTGGAGATACCAACCGGTGAGCCAGGGAAGGTTAATAATAACGCTACTTTAGTAGCGACATGCCACTTTGCAAAATTTAAATTAAATTATTATATTCATAAGGGAAAATATTATAATCAAACAATATTTTTCTTCATGTCTTACAAACAAAGTGTAAAGTGTTTAAAAACTTTTGGAACATCTATCAGGCGAGACCAAAAAGCATTTGCATTTAGCCCAAAACAGACCAACATTATCAAAATTTTGTTTGTTAAATAATTGCTTCTTTTTACATATTTTCTGATTTTCAACGGAATTGTGTTGAGAATTTCAATGTAACGTATGCATTAATTTACTCATAAAATGTAGATTTATAAAAAAAATTAGTCCTAAATAATTTCTAGTTTTTATTTTTATTCGTTTATTCAAAAAGTAATACCGTAATCACAATATGAGAATTCACCAAATATTTGAAAATATTGGTGTTGTACAAGATAGTATTAAATGTCACAGCGAATAATAATAATAAAATAATATTACTGAATTTGAATAGGACTGAAAAAATAAATTTTTTCCAGTGGAATATTCTGTTATATTTAAAAAATCAGATCGAGATAAGTAAACCTTAAAAAATAAGAAGGAATTTATTATATAGAAAGAAATATAAACCGAATAAATGTTTCTCTAAGGTTATATGTTAATAGATTTTAATTAATTGTTTAAATAAATTTAAATATTAATTATTGGCTTAAACTAATTGGTTTGAACTAACTTATATCCCCGTAAAAGATTATGGTCCAGTTCGATGTGGAAGTGGGTTAAAAACCATATTCGGTATTTTTTTAATGTGATTATTTCTTTTTGCCTGTTTTTTACGAGTTTATTAAGCTACCTTATAGTCTAAAGTTACTTCCTCGTTTAATTTATAAATTTTTTTAAAATTATGCTACTCTTTTTGTGAGTCGATATTTTTGGTTTTAAGGACGCATCGCACCATTGAAAAGAGTTTTTCTCGCAGGCGTTTGCTTATTTTAGGATTTTCCTTTCATAGTTCGATAGAGTTAAGTAACAGCTGAAAAATACTTTCTTTTTTTTATTGAGAAATAAAAAAAATTATCCAATTTTTTATGTGTCAGGTCTGAATATAGTTTTTTAAGTGCAGATGGATGTTGGTTTTAAACGCTACCTTCGCGATTTAGTATAAGGCTAAGTTTTAGCACACAAATAATTTTTTTTTTAAATAAACAAATAAAACAGTTTTGCAACTCTTTCTGCGTGAAAATTGGCCTTTTTGGGACGCTACGTAATTTGGATAACAGTTCGCTGCTTTCAGGATGTTCCTTTCATGGTTTGGCAGAGCTAAGTAATTTAATAATAGCTTGAAAGTAATATAAAAAAATCAATTTCGTTAAAGTTAGACAGTTTTTATGTCTTTTTTAAAATTCGAATTTTGACACTTAAGCTATTATGCCCCGACACTGAAAAATTAAAAATGGCCATAATTAATATTAAAAATTTGAAATGTAAAACAAATTTGGGTTTATTGATTATTTATAAACGCTTCCAAGTTTTTAAAAATAATTTTAAGTGGAGCTTTTTTTGGCAAGCAGATGTCTAATTTTTCGAAATGGCTGTAAAAATGTCACTTGCGAATAATTTCATGATCTCATTAGTAATGAGCACTTTAAAATACGTTAGTACTATAAGATATAAGTGGTTTAAACAGAACGTGAATATAATTAGTTAAAAGCATTATTTTTCCAGATTCTTTTGAAGTTTTTTGGGGCAAAATGCCAATCTTTTTAAGTCTCCCTCGATTGATACTTTAGTTTGAACTAGAAAAAAGATTTCGAAAAATGGAATTTATTTAATGATAATTAAAATGAACACAAAGAAATTCTACAGAATTGAAGCAAAATTGCATGGATTCAACTCACATCGAACGAATTAAAATAAATTTAGCTGAAGTCTAGAAAATCCTGTTAAATTTGAAAAAATTCAAGAAAATTCAACTGCAGCGAATTACGCAAATTATTCGAATTCTTGAATTAATTTTAAGGCCATGTCATACTTATCCGAATCTTACTTTACCAAAATTTTTTGGAAGCTACTCACGCCCACGCGAAATGAGTCATTGAGGAGACAATTTTGGAAAATTAATTAAAGACACTAAGGATTTGTATAATCCTACAATTTCAAGATTATAAAAAAATTGAAAATCCAATTCTAAACTTTATGACTATACAAACGTTCCGTGGTGTCTTTTATTTAATTTTCCAAATGTCTTACTCAATGTCTTATTTCGCGTAGACATTAGCAGTTCCAAAAAGGATGGTTGGTAAGGTAGGAATCGGTTAACTATAACGTGGCCTTGAATGCGAATTAATTGAACACAATTAAAGCGCAACCAAACGAAAAGGAATAAATTCAATAAAATTCTGAAAGGAAAGTGACTTGCTGGAAATAAATTCAAATAAATTTAAATAATTTCAACTCAAAGAAAACAAATTCAAAATAATTTCAAAGTAAATTCAAGTAAAATTCATATTAGTTCTAAAACGAACAACTACCTAACTATAAATATTAAAGAAATTATTTTATGTTAAAGCGTTGTCTCGGAGACACCAATGAATCTATCATCATCCAGATCCCACTGCATTTTTACTATTATCGTTTCGGTAAAGAAATTTGGTGCAGATCGCTACAGCAGAGCCAAAATGCACTTGGTGGACCTCGCTGGGTAAGTTCCTGAATTACCCGAATTAGATAATTTTATATACCTGTATCAGCACTCGATAATGTAGGGCTCTAGATCTATACTGAACGCCTGAAGGAAGACACCATTCTCTACAGAAGCGTTAAAGGGGACATCTGTTTCACGGGGTTTCGGATAGTAAAAAATTCATTTATTTTTCATTTTTTTATGTAACTCTGAATCATATCGCTATTTTATTACTGAAATAAATTAGAAGTGAGTCCTTCCAGTTTAATTCACCGAAATCGGTTGCTGCCTGATTTAAAAAAGTTTGATTTTCAACTATAATGTTTTGGAACTTTTATTTGTCACATAAATTTATCAAATTACTTTTTTTAAACTTGATTTTTAAAGTGTAATTGTGCAAAAATATGTTACATTTATGTGAATTGTAGAGTTGAGAAAAATTTAATTTTTCAATTTAAAATGAAATTCAATGAAATCAGCTTTTTATAGTAAAATAGCAATTTTCCAAAAAGCTTAAAATATTGAGTTTTTAGGATTTGCTGAAACGAAGTATAATAGACTGAGTCATTAAGGTAACATTTTTTGTGATTCGACTGCGAGAAATTTTAATTTAGATTTCAAAGTGCAATTTTTAATATTTCAGTAGAAAATATTGGAAAAAGGGCTCAAAGTATAAGAAGTCTAATAAAAAATTAACCTTTTAAGTTGAATTTTATTATTGACAATTAAAAATTATGATTTTAATAACGCATAGAAAATGTTGAAAAGTTGTTATTTGTTAGTTAGGTTTAAAATACAATTTTCGCCCATTAATTAATGTTGAAGACGTAAAAACTTTAGCAAAAATTTGTTCGGTGTAGTAAATTAGAAAAAAAATATTCTTATCTGGTTTTCTTCTCAACAATTTGAAAACTGTCATTTTTTACAAAATCTCAAAAATATAGTTTGGATTTTTCGGGTGTGTAGAAAATGTGCAATATGTATTCCTAGATACATAAAACTTTCGAGAAAATTGATTTTGAATCAATTTTTTGTTTGCTTTCATTTCTGTGTTTGAGGACGAAAACTCCAAATGGTTCTTATCCAGCAGACCTACACAAAATTTTTGATCGTCTCATTCCCCTATTTTCTTTCACTTGGTGTAAAAATAAACAAATTAGTTACTTACGAAGTTGAAAGCCATAATTATGACAATAAAATATCAGATTTAGTTAACAAAATCACTTCTAAAATGAAAAAAGCATTCTCTGAAGAGATTTCAAATTCACATTAACAAAATTCTTGATAGTACTAGAAAGTTAGTCATGAATAAATAACAAAATGGATACCACATTCTACTGTATTAATCTTTGATAATAATTTATGTAGATATTTAATTTTACATTATGTATAAAATATGTGTTTTTTATTTGTGAAAGTGAAATAAACCAAATTTTATTTTGAAAAATGATATTTTAAATTCTGAGATGTCTTATATATATTTGTATAAATACCTAAGTATATCCTAAGACTCTCACCTAAAAAAAAAATAAACAAAATAGAACTTTCCGTGTAAGGTGACATTATTTTTAATAAGTCCCAGGCTCATTTTGTGACATCCTGTCAAAATGGTTACTTAAAGGCCCAAAACAGTAACTCAAATTGCCTTTAAATTATTTTAGAAAAATTATAAAATATAAAGTAATATTTCTAAAGTGATCCTAGAACTTTTTTTTTAAGAAATCCGCCCGCTTCGCGGGTACATTCTCATTGCGCGCTACGTGCGCGGCTTGCAAGTTTGAGCGCGCCTAGGGCGCGCGACTCTTGGTTTTCGCGCTTCGCGCTCGATGATATGTCTATCTCGCGCTCCGCGATCGGTCTTTGTATATTCCTCGACAGATGCTCGAATTATGCATTTGTTTATTCAATTTGTTTTTAAAAAAATATATAATTTATCAACCGAATTTATTCTGAAGATCCCAATTGAAAGTCTGATATCGAAACAGAAAAGAATTGTTCCGTCGACAGATGCCCCAATAATACATTTTGTTATTAAATTTGTTTTAAAAAAATTATAAAATTGATAAAACAATTATGAATTTTGCTGAAATTGTCATGAAGTTCTCAACTGAAAAGACTGCCATTGAAAAAATTCGAATTTTTCTGTCGATAAACGCCCGAATAATCCATTTTTAAATTAAATTTGTTTAAAAAATCATAAGATTAATCAACAAATTATGAATTTTGCAAAAATTATCATAAATTTCGGAATTTCAAAAAATGGACATAGAAAAAACGAATACTTCAGTCCAAAAATGCCTGATTACTGCATTTGTATATTAAATTTGTTTCTAATATAAACTATTATAATCAGAAGAGAAATTTTTTTATATAATATTGTTTCGATTCCAATTTATTGCAACATGACTTGAAAAAACGTGTATTTATGGGAAATCGTATGTTTTCAATATATAATCTGTTGATAGCAAATTTTTTTTCAACAAATAATCTGTTGATAACAAATTTTTTCAACAAACAATCTGTTGATAACAAATTTTTTTTGTATATTGTCTAAGATTGGAATATCTTTAACTAATGCTATTTTATGCAACTTGAGCGATTATAACCATTATCCTGTTATTGACGAGCACCGGAAACGTCAAATAGAAAGAAGGCCATTTTTTCGTCATATTGGTTTATTAAGAAAAAAATTGAAAACCTAATTCAATAATCAGGCTGGACAACTCTCTTAGAAATCTTATTAGCTTTTTTTACCATTTTTTTCGAAATTTTTTTTAGAATAATCTTGAAGGGCATTAAAAAAGAAACATTTTTCTTCTCTAGACTCTTTTCGATGTCGTGCATTATTTGGCTTAAAATGTTGATTTTCGTGTGTTTTTTGGAATTTTCTAAATGCTATAACTCTGATAATTTTTGGTCTTATAGAAAAAAGTCATTAGGATAAATTGTTCATCTGTTTGAATGCTATAAATAACCGCATGGAAAAATGTTAAATTTTGAAAAAAGTGGTCTCAAAAATTTTCAAAATACGCTCACTTTTTGAATTTTTACCCAAAATGGCTGGCTAACGAACTTGACCTTTATTTTAGGACGCTAAAAAAGTGTACCAAAGGCCAATACAATCTGTCCATTCTTTCGAAAGCTTTCGTGCTTGCAAACTAAAAATCTACAGACACACATACACACACAGAAAAAGCAGACAGGCAAATTCGTAAAAACCTGTTTATCGGATTCAGGAGGTCTCATAACGTGGATATTTGACAAAAATAGGGGGGGGGGGGGCAAATTTTACATAAATATAATGCCTTCTCTTGATGTGAATGTATAAATGATGTGAAAACTCTAAAGGAGCAAACTATTGTCTAAGAGGTAGTTTTCAAAAGTTTAAGGGTAGTTTTCTAACATTGGCATATATTTTAACTTTTAGAAGGTTATTTTAATCATTTAAGGCATATTATACATTTTCAAAAACCTATATAGTGTGGCTTTTTAAATTTTTATGGGTATTATTCGTAATAAAATTGTAATTAAATTGTGTAGAATTTTGCCTAACATAATTTTATTGTCATAATAATTGATTTCAAGTGAATTATTTGTAATTTTTACTAAAAAGAAAGTAATTAGCAATTTTTAGCGGTTACAAGCCTCATACCGCGGATTAAAATTTTTTCTAATTTCTAAAAAATTGCACATTTACTTTACAATTAAATTGCAAAAATAGGGAGATGATGCGAAACAAAATTTGTATTTCTTTGGTCTACCTTATTATGCCGTTGTTATACTCAAAATTTTTAATGATATTTTTTTAAGATAAAGGGGAAATTATTATAGCAGTTTTCAAATATGTGTCGACTGTCGATTAATAGTGCCCTGAATGATCTGAAACCGCTAAGAATACAATTTCGAGAAATTACTCCTTAACGAATATTCATTCGAATATCTTCACATATATATGACATTTTTGTACAGTTTTGAAGTTTGAAAATCAAATTTCCAAATAAAGAAGGAAATGTTATAAAATCAGTTCACAAATAAGTTTCAAAAACATTAATAAATATTATAGTAAAATATTCATATTTTAAACAATTTTACCGCAACCGATTTCCGTGAAATAAAATAGAATGTCCCAAATGTTTTAATCTCCAAAAGTTTTAAAAATAGATAAAATGTTTATTTTTCAAATTAAAGACCAAGGGCTTAAACACGTCGATTTTTAGTGTACACTAAATTACGATATAAAAAGATTACCTTCGATTACAAGAGAACAGATTAAGAAGATTATATGAGATGACGCATATGGGATTTCAGAAGATTACATGAGATTATATACAAATAAATGGGATTAAAATTAAAACAGACAACTGTAAAAAGAGATACCAAAATCACTAATAATATAAGAAACTGTTTCGTATACTAACCAAATTTTTTTAATTTAATCTCGAAATTGATGCAGAAATATAATTGATATTTGAACTTTTTTCTCAAGTTTCTTGTCATAACAAAATTACAAAAATGAGGTATCGGGAAAAAATTATCTGTGACTTTAGAAATTGAAATAATATTAGTCATGTGTTTTAAAAGAAAAAATATATTTTTGTATGACAAAAATTTAAGACTCACGAAAAATAGTTGTCTCAACAATATTTTTTAAAATTAAATTGAAATTGAAAACAGTAGAATTGTAGATAATACTTTCCTCCTTAAAAATAAGTCATCATTTATTATAATTCCAAAATTTTTGAAAATTTTGTAAAATTCGATAGTAAGAAAAAATTCCATTGCATAAAACATTGTCGAATTAAATGTTTTTTTCTAGGTCTAAAAATATTTTCATTTAAAATTATCTTTTTTCTTTGAAATGGCATTGTTAGTTATATTATTTTGATTCTTACAACCAGGAAGAAACTATCCTTTACAGATATCTTTTTTTTGCACTTCGTTCTTACTTGATTGAACAAATAATAAAGTTAAATTAATTTTTTTATTTCTTGAAATTTAAAAATGGTTAGTTGAATATTTAAAAATATTTTTGTTCCTTGTACTATAAAAATATCAATTAAAACCGAATGTCATTACTAAAGGAAAGTTTTTTGAAACTCCCAAGCTTGTCTAAATAAGGTTTTCCATGCCTTTTTTAAATAATTTTTATTAACAATTAAGTATATTTTTAGAACTTTATAGAGTAATTTAAAAAATATATTATTTGAAATTCATGCAACTAACCAGGAAACAAAAATCCATTCACTTCTGTTGAATAGGTTTCGAAAGCTTTTGAATTGCGTTTCTGTCACTGGAATTCCAAAATTACCGCCGATTTGTTTTTCAAAAACTCTTAGTCGTTGTAATTTTGTTGACTAACTTACGTGCCGTAAAAGACTTATAACTGAAATAGCAAAAGGAATCTAGTAGACCTGCGTATGCTTTCTTTTAATCTTTCGATAATTTATAAATTTAAAAAATCCTGTGGAATATGGCAGCTTATACCCAAACAAGATTCTCTTTTAACTTTCTGAATCTGCAAATCACAGATACGCCATTCACAGAGTCGTATTTTCAATGGTTACTTTTTTCCTGGGTACCCGAATAATTTAATAATTAAATACCAAAGGAAGGATAGAAAGCAAATATTCGAACAAGTAAGATAGGAGAAACTTTAAACGAAAGAATTGCAATAATAATTTAGCAAAATAGATATATGCGATAGAAGGAATATAAAGGTGCCATTAAAAACTAATATATATTTTTGTTCCAAGTACCTTTATTGTCATTGGTTTTGGTAAGTGCATATATAGTATTAGGGGTTTAAACAGTTAAAAAAATGTTATCTAATAATATACTAAAATTTTACAAGTGATTAAACAAATCACAGGGGATTTTTCAATTAAACTTTTACTGAGATAGAAACAAAATACTTTCTCAGAAATATACGCTATCTCAAGCCAGGTGTTACATTTATGATAATAGTAATTTAAAGAAATCTGTATTATCATCGGATGTAATTACTAATTATCTATATAGATGTCATTCCACGATCTGTGAAAATAGAAATCAAAAATATCGATCAAGTTAACTCTTCAAATAACAGAAAATACTTAACGTCATTTCTGCCTAGGTGGAAAGTATATATTTAACAAATTTTTAAATTAAATCTTTCTGAAGAAAGATCTTTTCACTGAAAGAGATTACGAGGAATTCCACCAGATTAGAACAGTGGTAAAACTCTCGTTAACCTTCAACTATGAAATTGATTTTATTTTTGTACAACCATGCACCTGATGTCTCAGAGACCGCTGTTTTTATTCATATCTAATTAAATAAGTAACTAAGTTTTTGCTATCTACCTTATACAAGTATATTAAGGAGCGTTGAAATAAGCAATTAATTAATAACTTTTATTAAATTTTATTATTAATAATATATGACTCCAGTAAAGCGATGGAGGTACATATTAGAAGCATGTTGCGGTCTGTGAGACCGCACGGCCATACTTGATGGTTAAAGACATGTTTTATGCATAAAGTGATGAAAGAAAGGAAATGAAAGTCTAATTAGTGTTAAAAGTTTTTACTTTTGTTAAAGAATATTAAATATAAATAACGTAATATATGATTCGTTTTGGTCTATCTTTTAGATCTGAGCGTGTGTACAAGTATGCAATCACGGGAACCATATTAACCGAGGCGAAACACATCAACTTGAGCCTGCATTACCTGGAGCAAGTCATAGTATGTCTGGGTCAAGAGAACACGACTCACATTCCCTACAGGTGGCCAATAGATCGCTATTTATCATTTTTGTTTAATCTTGATAGAAAAAGTATTTTTTTATTTTCAGAAATTCCCTTCTGACT
The DNA here is from genome assembly GCF_010883055.1 of Belonocnema kinseyi. Lineage (NCBI taxonomy): Eukaryota > Metazoa > Arthropoda > Insecta > Hymenoptera > Cynipidae > Belonocnema > Belonocnema kinseyi. The sequence goes on along the minus strand of NC_046658.1, from coordinate 110,957,533 downwards.
GCCATTCTGAGGGACAGCCTCGGAGGGAACTGTCTGACGACTATGTTGGCTACCCTCAGTCTCTCCATTGGAAATCTTGAGGCATTATTATATATTATTATTTATTTTATTACAATTCATAAATACAATAATCCCTTATTTTTCAAATTGCTACTTTATTAAAATTTTTTCTTTACTCAAAAATAATTAATATCGTAAGCAGAAATTTTTTGAAAATCATGTTGAAACCAATCACATTAGTTTTTTAGTTTAAAATTAGTTTGAATTAAATATTCTTCATAAGCAGCTATCCATAAATCTCACAACAAGAAACATGTAACAAGTCGCAAAAAAGTGTTTTGCCCCCCCCCCCCCACGGCCTATTTGATGTCATTTTCTTAAATAGTTGCAGGCAAGACTTGTTAAATACAGTTTAGTTACGTACAATCTCAGTAACTTGAATTATCATTTTTTTAATGTAATGAAACATATGTTACATATGTAAAAAAAACTATAAGAATTTCTGAAAAATAAATTAAAGCTGTCATTTTTATTGTTCATAATTGAAGATTTTTTCATTTTAAATAATCTATAAAATGAAGTTAATTTTAATTTTTAATATTTAAAAATATTATATTTCAAAAAAACATTCAAATTACATTATTTCTATTAGATACATTAAATATTAGAGAGTCTTTAATTGAAAATGTCTAAAATTTAAGTATTTTCACATAGAAATCTAGAAATTTTAATTCCATATTCCAAAAATCGTTAAAAAATACATAATCGTAAACTGTAAACATCTTCAATTGTAAACCTTAAAAATTGAAGAATTTAAAATTGCAAATTGTTAAAATTGAAAAGTTATATGTGTAAATATAAATCTTGAAACTTAAATAATTTTCAATTCTAGATGTTCAAAATTCAAGCATTTTTATGTTATTTTTTCAAAACTGTAGCACTATAAATCGTAAATCGTCAGAATTAAAATTTTTTCAAATTTCTCAATAAAAATTATGCAAGTTTTTAGTTTTACAATATTTAAAATCCTATAGTTTTTTCTGAGTTATATTTAAAATTTCTTCCATTTGGAAGATCTAGAAATTATAATTATAAATTCTTAATTTTTGATCTTTAAAATCACCCAAATTGAAGAATTTGCATTTATACATATTTGAAATTGAAGTAAATATAATAAAAAATGTGAAAATTAATCAATTTTAAAATTTACATCTAAAAATTTGAATCACTTTCAATTCAAGAATATATTCAATTAAAACTGTAAAAAATTGTAGATTTTTTAATGAATAACCTTTACAATTAAAGAGTTTTCAATTTTCACAATTTCCCAATACAAATTATGCAAGTTTCAAGTTTTACAATCAAAATTCTATCACTTTTATGACTTATAGTATAAATTTCTTCAATTTGGAAGATTATGATTTTTTTTTTAATTTGACTGTTGTTCTTCAAAATCATTCAAATTTACAAATGTTTATTTATGTATATGTATATCCTTAAAATTAAAGTTTTTAATTTTTAATTCTTACCATTACAAATTATGTAAGTTTTACACTTGAAAATTTTGACAATATAATTTTTATAATTATCATGAAATTTTAAAATCTTCAATGTAATAATAATAATAATAATAATAATAACTTTGTACATAATAACTTTGTACATTCCAAATTAAATCTTAGACTTAAATTGAAAAAACCGTTCCTTTAATATATTTTTTCATTTATCTCAAAATAACTTAAGAATGACAAAAATCATATAACATTAAACAGAACTTTTTGTAGGTACGAAAAAATAATTTCTTTCAACTAAGGAAATTTCTGTAAATTTAAGAAAAAAAATTTGAATTAAAGAAAGCTTTTTTTGATTAACAGGCAATTAACATTTTTCTTTGATTCAAAGAAACTTTTTATAATTCGAAGAAACTTTCACTGAATCAAAGAATGTTCTTTCTGAGTGTTTGTCTTTTAAGAACATCGTATTACGATATGTTATGCCAAATTAACTGATTTATTTATTTGCTTCTTATTCCTTCTGTGATAAAATGAGATTAAACAATTATTATCAAATTTTTGATTAAATGACTTAATGTTATATTTTTGACAACTGTCTAGAAGAATTAGATGCTTTACTAAAACCATATAAAAAATGTAAAACATGAATTTTTACAAAATTTGAAAAGACTGTTACAAAAAATATTTATCTATAGAAGGATGAGAAAACATAAAAATAATAATTTAATTATAGGTGCCAATATTGAAGTCCTTATAATGTTATGTAACAATTTTGAATACATGGCTTTTTTTATTTTTTTTAATTATGACGTAACAGTATCAATTTACGTCCCTCCTCCGTATTACAGATCGAAGCATTTTTCTAAAAAAAATCCCCCCTCCCTTCCGCACCCCAAAACAATTTATTACATGATTTATGGATAGCCCCTAACTCACACTCAGTATCATATTTTCCTTATCAGAATTTTGATTTAAATTTGCTTCTTAACTGTGAACGTTTTATAATCGATAGGAAACGATATCCACTTGTAGATTTGCACAAAGAGTCGCCCTTGTGAGAAATGATGTAAGCCTCATTTTGGAAAAGGATGTAAGCAGTGAAAATGCTCTTCTGAAAATGGAAAACGAAAGATTAAGGCAGCAGATTGAAATGCTCACGAAGCAATACGTTTGTCAAGTATATGAATTATAAGCTAATAAAATGATTTGAAGTAGTATGTTATTAAAAAAAGGATTTTTTTAATGTGTAATTTTAGTCTGCCCGAGAATTGTCTCAGGAAGAAAAGTTCAGTTTAGATACTTCAGTGAAAAGATTCCTTGAGTCAGATGGAAATTTAATATGTGACAAGGATCCTCGAAAATTGGAATACTGCCTTGAAAGTCTTAAAAAAAGTGTTAAATTAAAGAAGCTTCAAAATCTAAATGAGGTATCCAGTTCGGAAAATCTGGGATATTATAAAAATCTGGTACTTCAACGAGATAAAGAAATCTGTATCCTTTTTGTTAATATTTCTACATTATATGTTTCAGAGTGGCTTCTAAACACAAAAATTAATTTCTGGTCATTTTCCGGTCACCAAACGTTTTTTTAATTCATGAAAATTAACAAATTAAAACTTTTATGCCAATTTAAATATTGAATACTGAGCAGCAAACTAGAGGAATTAAAATCATTAGAACTCTTCTGAATTAATTGTATTTCAAATTGAAATAAACTAATTTTTAATTCATGAATTCATCCAACAATTTTGTCAGGCTTATTTCGAACGTAGATTTCTTTTTCCTTCCCTAAAAAAAGCTCAGGTTTCTTTCCTTCAAATATTTTCAGATTAAAAAAATGTGCATATTATTTATTACCATCTACACCAGCGTCATTACTACTAATTAAGTTCCTAATTATATCCCTCATCTCAGAATCATACATTCTTTTAAGCAGCTTTTTCAATTTATTGTCTTCTATAATATATGTAACAGTTGTGTTGCCTATAGCTTTACCTCCTGGTAATTTCTTGAAAACGTCTCTCAAATCATCTTTGATTCCATCCGCATAATATACAATTTCACCGTTGATATTTCTGATGGCGAATAAATCTGTACTACTACTTCCTTTTTTCATAATGATAGTTAATTTTTAAAATAGTTTCTTCCTTCGTTTTAAATCGATTTCTATTTTCTTCTCTTCTTCCGCTTAGATTTTTCCCTTACTTTCTTCAAATAGTATTTTTAGTTCTCTGTTTTTCTCCTTGTAATAATTTTTCAATCTAATTCTTTCACCACCGTTGAGGCCTGTAATGTTTAGTTTGTTCAGATACGCTTGCTTCTATTTGTTGATGGCTACGCGGCTTTTATTATTCCATCACGCATCACCAGTCATTCTTCCCTCCAGCGCAATACCAAACACTTCAGATGCGCTCCTAGCAACGATTTCCTGGAATATTGTCCTTGTTCCCTCTATATTTTTATTGTCAAGTAGTGTCCTCCAAATGATCCTATCTAGGCGTTCGTTTATCTTATTCTGAAATTCTATTCACTCCTCCGGTTTCTGTAAATTTTCGATCTTGATTGGCATCTGTTTCGTCTTTTTGGTTCGCTTTCTTCTCTATCCTTGACTAAATTTCATATTTGATACTAAGAGGCTTTAATTCTTTCTACATTTAGAACCTCTCATTACCCTCATATCTCTTATTAGCCCTCTCAGTCCTGTAATTTCAACGGATTTCCATAATATTTTAATGGATTCCAAAGAGTGTACTTACTAGAATTGAAAAATTTTAAAAGATTTGAAATATTTTCAAATATTTTCAAATATTTTCAAAAGAGTCCAAGAATTTAAGGAATTTTAAGCGATTTCAAAGGACTGTAACGCTTTTAGGATATTTAAAAAAATTCCCAGAAATTTTTAGGAGTTAGAAAAAGTTTCAAGGTATTTAAAAAGATTTTAAAGGATTTGAAATATTTTAGTGTATTTTACAAGGACTCCTAAGAATTTAAATAATTTTTAAGAACTAGAAAAAAATGGTGTACGGTTTTAAAGAATTTTGAAAGTTTCAGGAGTTTAAAGGACCTATAAGGATTTAGGATATTTTTAAAAATATCATGGCATTTTTAAAGGATTTTAGAGTATATAATGAGATTTTAGAAGATTTGAAAGATTCTAATAGCTCTCAAGGTAGTTTAATAAAATTTTCTAGATTTCAGTCATCACTTTTTATGAAATTTGAAATGAGATTCAAAAGGATTTTATTTAACTTTAACAGACTTTAACAATTTTAACCGCTTTTTCAATATTTCGAGGGGTATTAAAAGGATTTTTCGAAAATTTGAAGGGGTTTAATTTAATTTAATTCAAAGGGCTACACTTTATCAATTGATATTAAATGAGTTATAAATCGTTGAAGATAGTATCTGCACAAAAATGACCCAATGCTGGTTTTCACATTGTAGAATTTAAAAACTGGAAGCCTTCAAAAGAAGCTACTTAAGAGTTCTGAAAATTTCGAAGAAAATAAACTAATAAAAATTTGTAAAGATTACTGCAAAAATTTTAATGATATTTCACTCTGAGGAGGACCTTAAAACAAAATTTTGAGCTTCGAACAATTTGATAAAGAAGCTTTTTAAAAATTTTCAAAGGTATCAAGAGAATAGCATTTTTTTAAGAATTTCTGAGACAAATTTCAAATGATTCTTTCGCTAAAAAATTAATTATTAAAGAAAATTGAAAAAGATTTTAAAATAGTTTAAAGAATTCCGAAGGAACCCTATAAAATATTAAATCAATTCTTTTAATTCAAATTTTTGTAGAAATAATTCGAGTTAGTTTAAAAGATTTGGTAGAAATTTCATCTTTTTTGGTTCAAAATATAAATTTTTGGTTTAATTTTAATCCATTTTAGTTTAGGATTCAATTAAGTAGTAAAAAGTTCGTTATTTTATGAATTCATCTCTTTTTCATTGAACATAAGATATTTTTTATTTGAAATGTCAACAATTAAATTTTTGATTTGAAATTAATTTTTATAGACTGAAGATTGAACTATTTTGTTGAAAATTCGTCTTTTATGGGTGAATTCAACTGTTTTCCTATTAAAATTAAAATGTTTTTGATTGAAATATCAGCTATTACCTTTTTTTGTGCAGAATTTATCTTTTTTTGTTGAAAATTTCAGTAGGTTAGTGGGTTAACAGTTTAACTAATTTGTTAAAAATAAATTTTTATTATTGTTAAAAATCCATTATTTTAGTTGAAAATTCGTCTCTTTAACAGATAGCAAATTTTTGTAGAAAATTTGTATTTTTTGATAAAAAATTAATCTATTTTGGTTATAGAGGCAATGTTAGGTTGAAAATTGATCTTTTTTGGTAAAGGTTAAAGCTATTTCGTTAAAAATTCTTCTTTTGAGATGATTTCAACTGTTTTACTTTTGAGTATAAAATTAAAACCTTTTTATTTGAAAATTTGACTTTTTGTTTGAAGATTAACTTTTTTGTTGCAATTTTAATTTGACGTGTCTGAAACCTTCAAAAATGCATACGTGCATAGAATGCAACTGACTAGTTGCTTACAAAATTGCATCAATGAAATATCCTTGATTCTTTCTTAGCATTATTAATTGATATGTTAAAAAAAGAAAGAGAGAAAAGTTCGAAGGAAGAACAAAAAAAAGATGATCAAGGTAAATATCTAAAAAATAAAATAATATATTTGCAATTAAACTTTTATTCATTTTGCTAATTATTGAATTTAGAGAAAAATAACGAAGCTAACAAAAATGATTTTCCCCAAATACTGATGAGTACATTCAGTAACGTTCATTCACAGAAAGAATCCAAAAATGAGAGTAAAGTTCCAGGTATCTCATGAATAAGATTTTTTTGTACTTTTAGTTTTATTTATAAGAGAGAATATTTTTCTTTTTCATAGTAAGTGCTGTTCAACATGAAAATAATATTTCAATAAATCGAGCATCTAAAGAAAAAAAAAATATTTTGAAAAATAAGGAAATGTCCTTAACACCTGAAGATGTAAGTCAATTAAGGAATCTGATTTCTATGTATGAAGGAAGTATGTTAACTTACAATCAACTACCAACAGTTGAAAGAAATTTAGGAAAAGAAAAAACACTTGATAATATACCATCAGGAGATTTGAGTAATGGAAAGCAAGCACAAATGTTGAAAAATTTTGAATCACAGAAATTACTCAAAGAAAATAAAACTAATGAGATCTGTTCTAATAGTTTGAAAGAAGTCAATACAGAAAATATCTTACCGAATTCTGAATCTAATTCATCTCTCTCAAAAACTACCGAAAATAATTCTGGTTTTAGAACTAAAACTGAAATCAGATTTCCGACTGCTTATATTAATAAAAATAAATCTAAGGATTTTTTTGGCAGAATTCAATCTGTTAAAACTGATCCTTTAAAAGAAGATCCGCATCGCGAAATTGTTACATTAAATTTATTTGAAATTGTGAAAGATGATCTTCGAGATGATACGATATCTGAACCAAAAAGTGGAAACTCAAAAAAACATAAATCAAAACAGTCTTCCAGTCGTGAAAAACATCAATCAAAAACTTCGAGTGAACGTAATTTATTATTGGATTCTGTTGATTCTGATTTGCCAGAAAAACATTCGGGAAGGAGTGACAAAAATATTTCTCCTAAATTTGGAAGAAAACCTGTTGAAAAACCTGAAGTGGAATCTCAAAAGCTTGTTGAGAATATTCATTCTTCAATTCATACTGATGTTTCAATTATAAATAGTAGCCATAATGGAAGTTTTAAAAAAGATATTAATAAACCTCAAAAGGAAATGGCTAGTTTCAGAGGAAATCCTTGTAAGGAGAGGATAAGTAAAATGGATCAAGGTGCAGTAAATTTTGAAAATATTATGAGGTATGTACGTCCCTGAAAATAAAAAATTTTTAACTAGTCTAGAGTTTAAACATTTTTTGAAAAAAATTTGAAAAGTTAAGGATTCTAAAAATGTAAGTAAACTAGAAAAGAAACGCGGTCGCTACGTTCGTCGCTGTTTTTTTCTGCCTGAAGAAATTTCTAAATTAAAATACAAAATTAGTAATAATATAAAAAATTGTTGTATTTTATAGTTTCCATTTATCCAAAATAATATAAAAGAAAAATAAGGAAAATATTCTTGATAACTGATATTTTAACTTCTTTGTGTGCAATGTATTGTATACACAAACTGTTGCATTTTTGTTGAAAAATACCATTTTCCGACGTTAAACACTAACATAACCTAAATTTTTTTAAAGTTTTAAGTTCAATTGTTCAAATATTCGAAATATTCTTTGAAATGTAAGATTTTTAGATTCAAAATAGCTATTTTAGACAAAAAACAATAACATCAAGTAATAAAAAAATTGTTAAAGATTTTACATATTCTTCTAAACCTGACGTTAATATAACCTAAAATTGTTCTGAAATTGTAATTCTTCTTGCAAATATATACTCATTTCCGGTGAAAAACTCCAGCATAACTTAATATTGTTAAAAAAATGTTATCTTTTTTAAAATTCAATGATTTTTTAATAAATCTACCGTTTTTCAGTATGAAGCGCAAAAAAAATTATACAAAAATGGTAAATTTAATAATTAGGTGATAATTTAATTATCTTTGTTTCAAGTAAGCGATTTCCAGTAAAAAAAATGAGTCCAACCTTAAATTATTGTGAAATTATGAATCTTCTATAAAATGTAATAATTTTTTATTCAAAATACCAATTTCCCACACAAAAAACACTATTATAATCCAAAATTGTTTGAAGATTATATACTTTGTGCAAACTACACCAAAATCTCGTTTACAGTCAAGTGTCGGGGGTTGTCTTCAAATGACCTTGGACTGATTTCTGGGGGATACAAACGTAAACAGTGAGAGCCACCTGACTCGTTTCCAATTGGAATATATATCCATATAGGGGAAAGTGGGGAACTGTGAGACGTGGGGAATCGTGAGACAGCGCTGTGATATGCGCATGCGTCAACGATGACAGATCGAATCCGCTGATATTGTGTCATCTCAGTCAGAGGCGTCTGAGCTCATATTTCTAGTAGCAATCATTCAGTGTACCCGTTTGCTTTGACTCTGTGACCGTGACTCAAAAATCGAGTTTCCCAAAGTCAGCTCGTGCTCCTGTGTTTGCCCAAGTTTTGAAAGTGTTGTTCCAAACCCACTCAGGTAAATATGCTATTTTTTATCGTTGAGCTTTAGCCCTTCGGCCTACACAATTCATTTTAGATGGAAAGTCTTTCAATCGTTTACAAACCGCTATATTGCAAAACATAGGTCGTGTGGAATCATGAGACACTTCTTGCCTTTTTTCCGTTTTGCAGCCATCATGCCGCGTTATTACGCAAAGAAGGAGATAAAAATTGTTTATGCTGCCGTTTTAGTGGGAATCGAACAGATTTTGGCCCATGCAGCCGAGACGTTCATGCGAAATGCGTAACTGTATCCAGCAATGTTTTTACATGCAAAAACTGAGAAAGTGACTAATATTTTTTAAAATTATTTTTCAATATTCATTTCAAAACCATTTTTTAGCCCTAATAAGGTTTTTGGCTTGAAGGTATTGAGTTTTTACTCGGTTTACGCGGTGTCTCACAATTCCCCACCATTTTCCGAAATCCCGAAGACACTTTTTTTTTAATTCATGTGAATGTCCAGACAAAAATTATTTTATGAATTGGTATGAGCCAGAAATTTTGCTTTTACATATAGTAAACCTCAAGGCTCTCAGAATTTGAAACTTCTTTTTCTTCGGTAGAGATATTGTGCAAAAGTGAAGTGTGTCTCACAATTCCCCACTTTCCCCTATATAATATCTCAACCGCTCTCGCCCTACTCCCATAATAAACTGCGTAAGCCAGCAATTCTAGGAAGGCCGAGAACGGGGTGACTGAAAGCGATAGTTTGGTGTATTATGATTTTTATTTTTAAAAATAAAGTTTTGATTAAAACTACAATATAACCTGAAATTGTCGATAAATTATTAATCTTCTTTGAAATCTAATGATTTTTTTTAAAACAAATTTCCATTTTTGAGAAAAAACACTGACACAATCCGACATTACTTAAGCTTGTAAACTTGTAAATTCTATTATTTTAAACAAAAAGCATTATATTTATATCTAATGATTTTTTTAAAGACTAATTTCAGGTGAAACACATAAAAATAACCTACATATTTTTTTAATTTATAAATGTTCTTTGAAATCTAATCATTATCATGAATTTTGTTTAAAAATTTCAATTTCCAGTAAAAAATGCTCAGAGAACTTTAAAACACTAGCATAACCAAACTGGTTCAGAATTGGAAATCTTGACAACTTTTGTTTAAAAATGATCATTTTCGTTAAAAAATCCCTAATCTAAAACATTGAAAAGTTTGAGTTTAAATACTTAAGTGTATATTTAAAAAACACAAATGTTTTGCAATTGACATAAGGTTTTTTGTGATTTTTCAGAGAATTACTTTTCCAAATTTTAAATCTAAGATAAAAAAAGTTAAGGAATTAAAATCCATTCTATTAATATTAATAATAAATATTTCAAGCAATTTTAGATAATGTTATAGTTTTTCGATAGAAACTGGAATTTTAATAAGTAAATAAATAAGTTTTTTACGCTGTTGTTTTACATCGAAACCTGTTCTTTTCAAACAAAAATCATTATATTTTGAACAAAATTTAGAATTTTTTAACAGGTTTGTTTTATTTCAGTGTTTTTCAATAAAAATAAATATTTCTATTGAAAAAAAGTTAGATGTCAAGAAAAATTCTGTTATAAAACCCGTTATTTTGAACAAAAATCATAATAAATCGAAGATTTACATACCTAAATCCTTTTCATCTAAGCTACATATGTTAGTGTTTTTCGTTTAAAATAATAATTCGTATTTTTGATAAAAAATTATTAGATGTCAAATAATATTTGTAATTTTAAAATAACTTTAGTTTGGTTTATTTCACCTAAATGATGTATTTTCTAGTAATTAATCATTAGATTTAAGTCCGATGATTTTTGTTCAAAAGAATGAAATTTATAGGCTGGGGCAATTTCGGATTGCCTTGAGGTTTGCTTTTTCGATCGGAAATTGGTATTTTTAATTTAAAAAGTGATATTATAACAAAGAGTTACAACTTTTGATCAATTTTAGGTTAATTTGATTTCTTAAAAACAAAAAATCGGTATTTTTAGTAAATACTCATTAGACTTCAAAGAATATTACAAATTTGTGTAAAATTGTAGGTTTAAGCTAATGGTTTTTTTACTGGATAG
>NC_046658.1:110934072-110946607 GCF_010883055.1 Belonocnema kinseyi | reverse complement strand
TGATTATTGTTTTTTAGCGAAAATGAATATTTTGAATAAGACAATATCATAAGAATTTTCAAATTGACTTCTTCAGATTCATATTCAGAGACATTAAATCCACAATTTTTGTATAAATTTTAATAACAAATTATTCGATTTTAAAGATGAGAAACAAATTTGGACCAATTTTAAGTTATCCTTGCGTGTTTCACCTTTGCAATTTTTATTTTTGAACAATTTTAGGTTAGGTTAGCATTTTACTACGGAAATCCGTTACTTTAAACAAGAAACCAGTATAGGTTTAAAAGAAGGTTTACAATCTTCTAGCATTTATTGTTATTTTAGTGTTTCTGGTCTAAAATTACTACTGTTAATAAAAACTATTGAGATTTCAAAGAATATTTGAAATATTTTAACAATAATAGGTTATGTTATTATTCATTTCGGAAACTGGTATTTTTTTCGAAAGAAAAAACGGAATGATTTTCTATATATTGTACGAAAATATTATATATTAATTCCGAAGTTAACATATCATTTTCAGCATTTATCAAAAATATTGTTCTTGTACTTTTTTTATAATATTTTTAAAAATATCTAGTTATTATGAAACACAAAAATATCGTAATAATATTAATACTATTTTTCAATTAAAAAATTGGTAGTATTAGTTCTAGGATTTTACAATACATAAGAGATGAATGCATAATGCAAGACATAAAAAGGTCGCATTAGTCTCGTATGCATTTTAACACCAACATTTTTAACAGTACATCAAAAGATTTCATTATTCCTGGAAACTCGAGAAAGCATCTTGGTAACGTGACAGATCGCAGCCTAGGATCTTCTGTCAACCTTCAAAGTTCAAGATCCATGTCAAGTGTAAAAAGTGAAGCCTACGAGTATGCTTCTAGAACACCGACACTTTCCAGAACCGCAATTTGCATAAACAACGAAGAAAAAATACGTTCCAGTAACACTGCGAGTAAATCGAATAGCACAGAATTTCTACATTCTACTCAAAGAGAAAGAAACAGCACTGCAGATTTAATGCACAGATTCCAAGTAGACATAGACTCCTCGATGACCTTAAACTCTCTCAGTTCTCCAAAACACGGAGAAACTACATTTAGAATTACACCTGACAATGAAAGTGCAAGATTTATTAAAAAATCTGAAAAAGAATTAGAAAAGAGATTATTATCGAAAGATGAAGATGATTTTGATGAAGAATTATCTAGGATGGAAAAACATCTTCCTTCCAGTTTAAGAAATTCTGATCGGGTCCAGGATTATCGGAAAAGTAAGGAAGATGAAGATTTTGAAAAATCTTTACCACTCACTGGCGATCCGGATATTGATGAAGAAATCATTGCTTTTTATAAGGCGAAACGTACAGGTGGAACTTATTAGAGTTTTCAATAGAAAATAAAAACATGTCGATTTTAAGTACTTTCATCAGTAGTTCAATTACTGTAAAAATGTTGGTAATTCTTTGTGGATGTAATAAGTGAATTAGACTATTTTGAAATCAAAGTTGCCAGAATTTAAATTTTTTGACGTATATTATGGAATTTTAAATTCATAATCTTATGAAAGATGGACAACTTTTTTTGTAAGCGTAACAAAAATAGGTATAAAGCGCTTAAGATTTCAAGTCAAAATGTGTTTGCATTTTCAATAAAATAGTTGAATTTTCACAAAAAGAAAAAATTAATATTTTGTCCAAAGAAATTAATGAAAAGTCGAATATTTTAGAAAACAGTTGACTTTTGGAACCCGAAAAAATTAATTTTCATGCAAGTGAGATGATTTTGCAAACAAATGGTTGGATTTGGAACAAAATAAAAATAAAATTATTTTAGATCACGCAGTCATATTTATCAAATTTATGAACAAAAAAAATGAAGATTTGAGATAAAAAGACATATTTTTTGCAAGAAAATTCATGTTTCAACAGACAAGTAAAATTTTAACCAAATCGCAGCAATTTGTAATAAAAAAGATACATTAAAAAAATGAAATATTTCAATGTGCAGTTAAAAAAATTGATAATAAAAAACAAGAAAAAAACGAATTTTTAACATAATTGTTAAATCTTTCAGAAAAAGATGTATCTTCAATTAATAAATTTAGTTTTTATCGAATCATTTTGGTTTTCAACGAAATAGTTAAATTTTCAATAAAAAAGATTAATTCTAAATGAAAAAATATTATACTTGACATTTCAAACAAAAAAATATTTTAATTTTAAATAAAAAACAGTTCAATTTAAGCAAATAAGACAAATTTTCAAAAGAAAATAGTTGAATTTTTAAGTCAAAAAGGCGAATTTTCTACAAAACAATTTACTTTTTAACAAAAAAGTAAATTATCAACTAATTGGGAGGATTTTTAACAGAAAAAGATACATTTTTTAACAAAAATGGAATAAGTGATTGCACTGTAAAAAAAAGATTTGTGTAAAATTACAAAGTTTCGGAAAATTAAATATTGTATCATTGTAAATATCACACACTCCACTGTGTGATTTTATACATAAGTATGTGAAATTACATCCTCTAGCGATGTAAATAAAAGGACCCTCGAACAGCAGTGTAATATTACACACTCGATAAAAATAAAATTACACATTCCCTCGTACGAACTTTACATTCATAAGGGAAAATTCAATCGCAGCGTGTAAAAATACCGTGCGTCAGTAAAATCACTTTCCTGTGATTGAAAATTAAATCGAGTTTTTTAATTTTATCAAAGATCTTTAATTTTACCTTGGCGGAAACTGTAAAATTTTTGATTTGTAATTAATTTGAAATTTGGAATAATTAATCAAATAATATATGAATACGTAAGCGTCTCTCGTGTTCGTTGTTTATCGATGCCTTCATCTTTCAATTTTTGAGCATTTTTATTTTTAATGCGAGGAAATTGACAGCTATGTTTAACTCTTTTTACAGCTTTCACACAAAGTAGACCGAATCCGAGCTATTCTTATTTTTCCTTTTACATTTTCTGGTATTGGTACAGAAAAAATGCGGTTGTTCAAAACGTATATTTCATATTTTTTTATGGAATATTTAAACATCAAAAAAATACCCATAGTATCTAATATGTTTTAGGTAAGTGGTAACGTGTCCGGCTTGTGTTTCTTTCATCTCCATGAAATTGTACGAAGTTTGAGGTTTCGAGTGTTCGAAACCTGTCGCCCTGATAAATTTTATTTTATTCTTTCACATAATGAATTTTAAATTTTCGCATGTAAAATTATCGGCCGAATTGGAATATCACAACAGATTCTTAAAGTTACTCCGATGTACAAGGGTCCTTTTATTTACATCCACCAGAGATGTAAAATTCAATAGATATTTTTTACAGTGTGTGCAGTTCAAAAAATTTCTGTTTAACAACAAAAAATGAATTTTTAACATAATAGTTAAACTTTCAACCAAAAAGATGAATGTTCATTTATAATAAAATGAGATTCTAACAAATCAGATCGAGTTTCAACCAAGCAGTTAAATTTTTAGTAAAAAATGATTAATCCTAAACAAAAAATATAATACTTGTTATTTCAAACAAAAAAAAGATTTTAATTTGAAATCAAAAACAGTTGAATTAAAAAAAAAAGATGACTTCTCAGAAAAAATGTAATAGTTGGTATTTCAAACAAAAAATAAAAAACTTCAACAAAATAGTTGAATTTTTAAGCCAAACAGGGGATTTTTCTACATAATATTTAAATTCTTAACAAGAAAATTAATTTTTTACCAGAAAATACGAATTTTCAACGAAATTTATCATTCTTTAACTAAAAATTAATTAAATTTGAACTAAACAAGAAAGATTTTTCTTTAGCAAAAGAAAAAAATTCCCAACTAATTATTAAATTTTTATGCTAGAAAGGCGAATTCTCTACAAAACATTTCAATTTTTTCATCAACATATGAATTTGCAAATCAAACATATTTTGTAACTAAAAATTTACGTCTTTTTAAGAAAATAATATGATTTTCAAACCAAAAATATGAAAGAAAAAATCATTTTTTGATTGAATAGTTCAACTGTAAACTAAGAACGATTATTTTTCAACAATAAATGAAATAGCTGAATTTTCAGTTTAAGAAATTGATTTTCGAATAAACAAACAAATTATCAAAAAATTGTTAAATTTTGTAGCAAAGAAATCAACTTTTAAGTAAAATAATAAATGATAAAAAATACATTTTAACCCAATAGTTGAATTTTTTCCAAAAAAGACAAGTTTTCAAAACGACACCGATGGATTTTCAACTAATGATATTAATTTTTAACAAAGTATTTGAACTTTTTAACAAGTAGTTGAATTTTCAGTCAAGAAGATTGATTTTTTCTAAAAAAGCCGAATTCACAACTAATACATACACTTTCAACGAAATAGTTGGATGTTCAACTGAGAACGATCAATTTTCAAACAAAAATGTAACAGTTGATGATTTAATAAAAAAAGATTAATTCTCAAGAAAGCAGTTGAATAATAAATTATTTATCATATAAATTTAAGCCAAACATGTGATTTTTATACAAAAGAGTTGAATTATCAACAAAAGAATACATTTTTAACCAAACACTTGATTTTTCAACTAAAAATGATAAATTTGCAATAAGAAATGGAATATTAAAATTGGCAGTTCAAAAAATTGATATTCGACGAAAAAAATACTAATTTTGAACGAAATAGTTGAATCTGTAACAAATAGAGTGATTTTTTAACAAAGTAGTGCAACTTTGAATCAAAAATGAAATAGTTAAATTTACAGTTGAAAAAATTCATTTTCAATAGAAAAAAGTATTCAACAGAATAGTTCAGCCTTATTTAGGACTTCAATCAATTTTAATATTAAACCAATAAAATAAGTTTACAACAAAATGGTTTAATCTTCAACCAAATACTAGTAGAATTAAAAAAAAAGTTATGAATTCTGAAACAAAAATATATAGTAGCAGACTTTTTCATTCAGAAGAATTAACTTTCAACGAGAAATAGTTGAATGTTCTTATAAGGTTCAAGGAAAAGGGGAAAAAGTGGATTTTTCTTTTAAAAAGTGCGGAAAAAGAGGAATTCTTTCAAAGGAAGGGAAATTTTTTATTTTTATTTATTTAAAAAATAAAATCACTACTTTTCTTTTTTGCAAAAACTTAGAAAAATTGTTATTCCTATTCAAATTTTTCATGTATGGTGTCACATTCTGCACAATCTTGTAGTTTTTGAATGGTCCCTAAAAAAGTATTAAATTTCCATTGAAATTTTACTGATTCCAAATCATGTTCACACTATAAACTTAACATTATTTTTTAACTTTAGATTCATCTCTATATGTAATTTCGAAGTTCGTCATCGACGAAAATGTATGTATTCAGAGTCTCCAATATCTCCTTAAAATTTCCATTGTCGAATTTAAATTGGACAATATTTTACAGTATAAACAGTAAAAATCTGAACACATATTGCACTGGTATTTCCATTTCCAAACATAAAGTTTTCCTCAAAAATGAAATAATTTTTCTACAAAATCATTTGCAATCTCTTTGAATATTCTAACCTTTTCTATCTCTAATATTTTTACACAACTAAATAAAAAAACGAGCCTTTTAGCCACTTATATAGTAAAATATGTTTCTTTATTGTCGCAATATTTTGTACAAAATTATAAATATCGCATTTAAATGATTGATAATCACAAAATGATTACATACTTTCTACAATCTTTAATATCCACTTTTGATAGGTATACGTAACATGAGGATATTTTATGCAGTTCATTATACTGGCAAATTCCAATTATTGCAACACTCAAATTATTTATCAATTTTTAAATCAAATTTAAGAAAGTCTGTACGAAGATGAATTGAAATTTTCAACTTACAATCCAATAATAATATTTAATGGTAAAAAAGCACAATAAATAGGATAACTATCTCAAAATTGAATTATACAAAGCAAGGTTTATTTCCTTACCAGTTAAAAACCAGTCATACCTAAAAGTAATTATATATATTTTATAAATACATTAATCACCCCTATGAGAAATTAAGTAGCAGGTACTACTCAGCTACAGTCAAATATATGTCACATAATTAACAGTTATATCCTGTACACAAAAATATTATTTTTCTCTTTTATAAACTATTTAGAAATTATCGTATTTGATTAAAACCTCAAGGAAAATTGAATCTACAATAAATTAATTATCCACACCTGAACTCCTGCTCACCTGAAAATTCTAATAAAATAGAAAGAGCTTAAGTTAATTAAAAAAGGCAAAAGTGCTGATAGAATCTTAACATTTTAGAATTTATAAAGAAACCATTATTTCCCGACTTCTTTGGATTAACTTTTATATTTTGCAGAATCTAAAAATAATAGTTTGTACGAAAATTGTCTTATTTCTTCTGAAAAAATTATAGATAAATATGAAGAATTTTGTGAAACGTGTTTAAAAAACGATTAAAGGATTGTATTGAGTGCTCATTTTTGGCAAAAAGCTGGATGTGGAAAGTTCTTTTTATTTTTCAGATAGTTAATCTAATTTGAGTATGAACATTTTTCCGTATCACAGAGGTCCATTTTTTGTAATGAGCACTCGATAAAATCTTATATCACTTTTTTACTCTTTTCTGCATATTTATTTATAATCACTTCTAAAAAAATATAGCAATTTTCTTTGCTAAATATTCTAAGTAAATTCTGCGAACTGTCAAAGGTAATCTGATAAGGTAATCAGTCAAATTCTGAGGAGTTGAAAAATTCTGAATAAATAATCTGAAATAATAAGAAAAATAATGGTTTAAAAAAAATTCAATTTGTTGTCTCCCGGATGTAAAATTAGAAATAGAATGGGCTGGAACTTACAGGATTAATTTTTTCCAAACAGCCTACCACCATACCCGGTGTATTTCGAAGACTCTTCTGTCTTTCTAATATATTAAAATATATTGAATTGAAAAGATAACATTAAAATCTAAGGCACAGTGACTTTCACGAATCGGGTCCGATCGCCAACTTTCGGTTGGAACTTTAAGTTGACCTTGTCCTTGCCTTCTTCTCCTACTTCCAAAAAGGTATTCCAATCTACCAGGAAATAGAGACCAGTTCTTCTTCTAGTTGGTACCACTGGATCAGGCTTTTTTGTGGTCCCACCGAAAGATTCCTCGAGGGCAGTCAGATTTGGCAAAGTAGCACTTGCTGAAGATGAAGTTGAAGTACCATCAGAATTTTCCTGGGCATTTTTTAGGACAGCATCAATGTCAAAATTGTCGAAGAAAGAACCTTTGGATGTGGTGGCTGCAGTTGTGGTTGTTACGGAAGCAGGGAGAAGCTCCTGGGCAGACCCCATTGAATCTGTAAATTTTAATTTATAATCAATAGTCATTACAAGTGGCCAAATTTTGAGCATAATATCTCAGACTTCACATTCTGAAATGATCTCAAACCAGAGGACACAGTGTGACTTTTCACGAATCTGGAGGAATAAATTCTTTTATATAAAATTAATGATAACAATTAATATTAAATTCAATATAGAACGCTTAATATTTCCTGTCAAAATATATTTATTCCCAACAAATGTTCATTTTGTTTACCAAAAAAAAAGATGAATTTTTAATTAAAGTGTTCATTTTTGAAACTAATAGTTTAGGAAAGAATTTACTTTCAAGCTAGAGAAGGTGAATTATCAACAGGAAAATTAATTTTCAACCCAGAAAGATAATTTTCAAATCCAAAATATTAATTTTTACGGATGTTTTTACAACAATTGCATTTACAGGGAAAAAGAGAGGAATTTTCAATAAAATAGATTCAACGAGATGGTTGAATTCTCAAACAAAAAAGATTAAACTTTATTTAAAAGCAGTAAAATTTTTTAACGAATAGTTGAATTTTGTACCCGAAAAGACAAAATGATTAAAAAACGATACTTTTGTGTCCAAACAGAAGATTTTTAAACGAGACAGTTGATTTTTTAACCAAAAATGTGACCTATTAACAAAATAGTTACATTTTCGCAAAAATAATTAAATTTCCAAACCAATATTTAAATTAAAGAAAATCATTATCAACCAAAAATAGTTGAATTTTCAACAAAATAGTTTCATTTTCTAGCTAAAAGACAAAATTGTTAGAAAACCAAACTTTTGTATCCAAAAAGACGTTTTTTCAAACAAACGGTTAATTTTTTAATTAAATTTCTTGCAAAATAGTTGAATTTACAAACAAATATTTGGGGAAAAAATCATTATTAATCACAAATAGTTGAATTTTCAAAAAAATAGTTTTATTTTCAAACTGAATGAAGAAATTTTTTTAGAAAATTGAATTTGTAATCCAAAAGGACGAAATTTCCTTACAAGGACAAGGGTTGAAAAGAATAGTTTTTCAAAGCAAAACCATAAGATTTTCAACAAAAAAGGAGTGATTACATTTTAAGTAAAAACATTTAATATTTAATCAAAGAGGCGAATTTTAAACTAAAATGATGAATCTGTGATATAAAAAATTCATTTTTAACCAAATAGTTTATTTTTGAATCGAAAAATACGATTTTTTTAGAAGACAGTTGAATTTACAGTATAAGAACTTCTCTACCGAAAAAGATGAATTTTCAATCCAAAAAGATAAAGGAGGAATTTAAAACAAAATAGCTTAATTTTTAACAAGCTATTCTAATTTTTATCCAACAAAGATAAAGTTTTAACCACATGGTTGAATTATCAAACAAAGATATTAAATTTGAACAAGAAATAGTGGCATTTTCAACCAAATAATGCAGTTTTCAATCCAAGAAGACGAATTTTTCGGAATGCAGTTGAAAAGCATAAATTTTATTTCCAAAAAGACTAATGCATTCATCAAAACAGTTAGAGTTTTTACAACAACTAACAATTTCAAAAAAATAATTGAATTTTCAAATATAAAAGATGAAATTTTCACTAAAAATGGAATAGGTCAATTTTGAAAAGAAAGGAATTTTTTAACAAATTAGTGAAATTTGCAACACAATAATTGAATTATCTACAAAATTGTTCAATTTTCAACCTACAAGTATGAATTTTCATCTTCAATCAAAAACTGTTGCATTTCCAACTAATTATTTGAATTTTCAGTCGAAAAGATTAAATTTTCTTTCAAGTGAGACTGGTGTTAAAAAGATTAGTAAAATTTTCGACCAAAGAAGCAAAAATTTCAAATAAACAGTGAGATTTTCAATAAAAAAGATGAATTCTCAAAAATAATCATCTAATAGTTGATATATCAGCCGAAAAATATTCTCATTTTAAATAAAAAACAGATTAATTTTCAAGAAACAGTTGAATTTTTTACCTAAATAGTTAACATTTTTACCAAGAGGAAAAAATGTTTAACTAAAAATACAAGCATTTAATAAAAGAGTTGCATTTTCAAACAAAAAAATTTACATTTTTCAATTATGAAAAAAAACTGATTTTCAACCAGTTAAAAACTTGAATTTGGAAAAAATTAGTAAAATTTTCTATCAATCTGATGAATCTGTAAATAATAAAATGATTTATTTGAGAAAGTAGTTCAAATCACAACCAAGTAGTCGATTTTTCGATCAATAAGATTAATTTTTTATCAAAAACACGCTTTTCAACAAAACTTATAAATTTTCAACTAAAAACTATCCATTTTCTTCCAAAAATTAAATTGTTAAATTTTCAGCCAAAAATGTAATAGATGATTTTTTTTTGCTAGAAATTATTAATGTTTATCCAAAGATTGGATAATCGAAATTTCAGTTAAGAAAAGTAATTTTCAACAAAAAAAGATTTTCAGCTAAGAAAAATAAATATTAACCAAATTGTTGAATTTTCAGTTTAAAAAAACGCGTTTTTTACCAAACTTTTCAATGTCCAAAAAAAAATTACTTTTCATCTAGAAACGATAATTTTTCAAACAAAAATCAAATGGTTAGATTTTAAGTTATAAAAACTGATTTGTAACCAAAGAGAAATTCAAATTTTGAAAAAATTGGTTAAATTTTCTACCGATGAGATGAATCATCTAATAAAATTTTTTTTCAACAAAGTAGTTCAACTTTCAACCAAATAGTTGATTTTTAGATCATGAAGATTAATTTTCTACCAGAAGGACGCATCTTTAACAAAGTACGTGAATTTTTAACTGAAATCCATCCATTCTCATCCAAAAATTAAATAGTTAAATTATCAACCAAAAATTATAAATTCTTTAAGAAGAATGTAATACATATAGATTTTTGACTTAAAGCTTATTTTCAGACACGAGATGGAATAGTTAAATTTTCAGTTAAGAAAAGTAATATTTAACGAAAAAAAAACAACAATTGTTAACAAATTAGTTGAATGTTCAACCAATTTTAACCAAAAATAGTTGGATTTTCTTACTGGGTTCTATTGATTCAGTTAGCGTTTAAGGGAAAAAATGAGAAAAAGGGAACAAAATCGAAGTTTCTTGGAAACAGGTGAAAAAGGATGAATTCTTTAAAAAGGGAAAAATAGAGGAATAGAGCAAAGAGTGTGAAGTCTGACAGCTATAAAATTAATTCTATCTAGGATATATATTCTATTTATCCAGTTTTTCTTTTATATACTTTATCTAGGGATAGATTTAAGAACTCCAGAGTCTTAGTAAAATGTTTTTTTTTTCAATTATTGAGAAATTAGAATGTAAACAAAAAAGTTTATATCCAAAACAAACCATCAATTAATTGCGAAATAGTGAAACCTTTCATAATCGCTTCTATTACAAAATGATAAATTCTCCTTTCACTTTTAAATCTCATAGCATGAAATTTATTGAATTTCATTTTCAAACATCAAATCTCCTTTAATCTTTCTTTAAAAGATAAGTGTCCTATAGCCGTTAATCATACATAGCATATTAGCATGCAACGAGTACACGTAACATGCAATCCCAGAATGTCAACCTTTGACGTAGTACAAAGGGCAAGATGAAAGATGTAAAATGACGCAATCGAAATGTGTGAGGATTTAACAAGAAGCGAAAATTATTAATATTCTTTTTGAAGAGAAATATTAATCTGAAAGTTCATCCACTACCAACACAAAAGTTTTAGTTTCGGAATATACACTACACAGCCACACAAAAAAAACAAGTGTGCGGATCTGGTAACAAGACACACGTATTCCTATGGATTTTGGGGCGCTGAATTCAAATTCGATATCAAAAATCACTCATCACGTCATGGTTGAGCCATAACCTCAAAAACTGACGAAAAATCATGCACTGCGGCAAATAAATTTCAAAATAATGCCAGTCATGCAAATATACACTTCAAAAACATAACTTGAATTAACAGAAATTTATTGAACTAAACGTAAAGCTCTGGAAGCATATTTTCCCAGAAGCAAATGTGTGCTACATCGAATAGCTCAACTCGAGCCTAACCTAGAAATAAATCTAACCTAGCCTAACCTAACCTCACGAAACACAATTAAACTGATTGTTTGTCCCTTTGTGTTTGTCGTACCGTTTGAATCAGCTTGGGCTTAACCTGCAAAGAGGTCAAACCTATCCTAACCTAAAAAAACCTGACCTAACCTAACCTAACTTAAATTCACGTAACACAATTAAACTGATTGTGTTGTCCCGTTGTGTTTGCGGTACCGTTTCATTCAGCTTCGGCTTAACCTACATAGAGGTTTAACCTAGCCTAAGCTAAAAAAACCTAACCTAACCTAACCTAGCCGAATGAAATTCAACCACACGTGTAGCTATGTAAGCGTACGGTTCTCAGTCTTAAATGTGTGCTATATTTAATAGGTTAACATTTGCATGTTTAAGTTACAGTCCTAAATTTTAATTGATACAAACATTGTCAGGTTAATTGAAATGGGTTCAATTCTACTTGTAGTTCTAAATTTCTTCAAATGAGAAATGTGCGTCTAAATTTTTAACCACCTGTAGTACAATGAAATGAATTTTATTGTGTTACAACGGGAACACTTAAGTTAAGTTGTGTTGCGTTAAGCAAAATTTCGTTAGGTTCTGTTAAGTTACATTCATTTGTAGGTTAAGATCGAGTTAACCTATTAAATATAGCACACATTTAAGACTGAGAACCGTACACTTACACAGCTACACGTGTGGTTGAATTTCATTTGGCTAGGTTAGGTTATGTTAGGATAGGTTAAACCTCTATGTAGGTTAAGCCGAAGCTGAATGAAACGGTACCGCAAACACAACGGGGCAACATAATGAGTTTAATTGTTATACGTGAAGTTAAGTTAGGTTAGGTCAGGTTAGGTCAGGTTTTTTTAGGTTAGGATAGGTTTGACCTCTTTGCAGGTTAAGCCCAAGCTGATTAAAACGGTACCTCAAACACAGCGGGACAACACAATCAGTTTGTGTTTCGTGAGGTTAGGTTAGGTTAGGCTAGGTTAGATTTATTTTTAGGTTAGGCTCGAGTTGACCCATTCGATGTAGCAGACATTTGCTACTGGGAAAATATGCTTCCAGAGCTTTACGTGTAGTTCAATAAATTTCTGTTAATTC
>NC_046658.1:110910511-110933972 GCF_010883055.1 Belonocnema kinseyi | reverse complement strand
TTTTTCGTCATTTTTTGAGGTTATGGCTCAACCATGACGTGATGGGTGATTTTTGATACCGAATTTGAATTCAGCGCCCCAAAATCCATAGGAATACGTATGGCTTGTTACCAGATCCGCACACTTGCTTTTTTTGTGAGGCTGTGCTATCGATGGATAGTATCTGACCACTAACCGGTTGATCAGTTAAAAATTATTCTTTACGTTGAAAAGTGATCGTTTAAAAGATTAATAAATTTTGCGTCCAATGAGGCCTATTTGAAGTAATTTGGCCTTGTATGTATTAAATTATCACGTGAGAAAGACAAAAATAAAATTCCGATTTCTAATTAATTTTTTACTTAACTCTTGGCAGGGGCTGCGGAGATCAACATAAAAATTGTTATTTTATGAACCCGTAGAGATTTTTTAATGTTTGATAACTCAAATGAAAATCTTAATACAAAAGATCACTTTTCCAGAATATCAAATTAATAAATTAATTTTGTAAACTCGTGCCAAGCATTGAAGTTCAAGTGAAAAAAATTGCTTATAAATCGAAAATTCACTTGGTCTTTCTCACGTGATTATGCAATGCATACAAGGCAAAATTACTTTAACAAAGGCTCATTTAATTCAGAATTTAATAAGCTTTCTCACGGTGTTGCCTCACGCGAATTTTCAACCAAAAAGGATTAACGTCGTTTAACTAAATAGTTTTATTTTCAACTGAAAACATGAATTATCTACAGAAAAAGACGAAGTTTCACAAAAACAGTTGATATTTCAAACTATGAAGACCATTTTTCAAACAAATAGTTGAATTTTTAACTAGAAAAGATAAGTTTTAACCAACAGTAGCATAGTTAAATCTTCATTAAAAACATCCATTAAAAAATTTTCTACAAAATAGTTAATTTTTAGCCAAAAGAGATGGATTCTCAACAGAAAATGTACTAGTTAAAATATCAGCCAAAACACAGTTTAAGTTTCAATAAAAAATAGTTCTAATCAACCGAAAATGAAGAGATTTTAACAAAATAGTTGAATCCTTAACAAAAAAGAAGATTCTTCAACAAGACGCAGGAATTTTTAACTAAAAAAATACGATCTTCAGCAAAGTTGGAATAGTTACATTCTCAATATCAAAAATTATTTTTTTCCTAAAAAGAGAATAATTAAATTTTTAATTAAAAACATTAATTTTCAATCGAAAAGATCAATTTTCTACAAAGAGAAAAAAACGAATTTACATCAAATTACTTAAATTTTTAACCAAACAGTTGAATTCTCAAATAAAAAAATTATAAATTCGCAATAAAAAACGGAATATTGAAATTTTTTAATAAAACAAAATTACCTAAAAAGAACGATTTTTCAACAAAGCATAGAAATTTTTAACCAAAGTGATGAATTTTCAAGTAAAAATTATGCATACACATTTTTCAAGCAAACAATAAGTCATTTTTAACAAAGTAGTTCAAGTCTCGATCAAGCAGTAGACTTTTAAGCCAAGAAGACATATTTTCTACGAAAAAAGTCGATTTTTAAATCCAATACATAAATTTACAACCAAATAGTAAATTTTTCTACTAAAAAAATGAATTCGTAATAAAATATGTAAAATTTCAATTTTTGGTTAAAAAAATTAATTTTCAACAAAAAAAATGAATTTTCAACACAAATCATAAATTTTCAAACAAACAGATTATTTTTCTTACTAAAAAAATTGAATATTTAACAAAATACATGAATTTGAAACCAAATAGTTGAAGTTTCAACTAACAAAATAAATTTTCAAGCAAGAATCTATATTTTCTACCAAAGAAATAAAATTTCAACGAAATACATAAATTTTCAATGAAAAAAGGCAAATTTTTATCAAAAATAAAACGGTCAAATTGACAGTTAAGAAATTAATTTTGAGGACAAAGGAAACGAATTTTTAACATAATTAGTCAACTTTTTAATTAAACCATTTTCAATTATAATCAACAACTCTCAATGAGAAAAATCAATTTATAATTAAGCATTTCACGATTCAACCAAGTAGTTGTATTTTAAGCTAAAAAAGATATACATTTCGTACCAAAAATATAAAATATAATTTTTCAGTTAGAAAATTTGTTTTCATCCATAGAAAAATTCATTCTTACCAATATAGTACAATTTTCAACAAAAACAATTCATTTTCAACACAACAGTTGTATTTTTTAATAAAGAAATTACTCTCTAACCAAATATAGTTGAAGCTTAAACTAAAAACATAATTTTTTAAATTAATAATTATAGAAGTAATAAATAAGGCTTATCTACTTTATCAATGAATTAAAAAAAGATTAATTTTTTTAGCTTGAAGTCTGTTTTTCCGCTAAACAGATCAATTTTTAACCAAAAATGGAATAGTTAGATTTCCAATAAAGAAAATTAAATTTTCAACAAACAAAAAAACACAAGAAATTTTCAACAAAATAGTTGACAAATATTCAGTCTATCTATGTAAATTACTCCGAATTACATGGATTACTTTGGATTAGAATCTAATTTTTTGAATAGCTTAAATTACTTCCAATTATTTACTTTACAAGTGGATTACTCTAGACTTTATGTGGATTACTCTGGATTACATGCGGATTATTCTGCCTTAAAAGTGTATTACGCTGAACTACTGGATTACAAATTACAAGTGGATTACACTGGATTAGTGCTACAAGTGGATTACTTCGTGTTACACTGGATTACTAAGATTACCAGTTCAGGTAACCAAGCTGTCCATTGGATTACCATAGTTTTTTCCCCCCGTCCAATACTATCGACCAGTAGTGTAATGAAATCAAGTTTAATTTTGAAGTAGTTAAATCAAATCATCAGTACCAGAATCTAAAATATTCTCATGCAATTAGTTAGTACGAAAGGAAGTTAGTTTTCACCGAGAAAAACTTACAAAAGAAAGAGAAGTGTTTTTAAAGTTGTTAGGACAGAATGAGGTGAAGCAATCGAAAGAGCCGAAGAGAATGTGGAGATGTATGAGGTATGTATACGATCACAGCCAAATTTTCGGATCGTTTAATATTAATGATATCGTCAGCTGCTGACTGTGTGCTTTAGTTTACCAGCCACATTCTTTAGAAAGCTTCTCATTTTTGATAAACCACCAATGATCTTTCCAAACCACATTTCCGAAGTCCCCAACATGTAAACCATAAACTTTTTAATGCCGCCAGAAGCCACCGAAATTATCGATTTCGCCTGACCTTTTTCTTCGTTTGCTTTCTTCTCTTCACCTTCTTTCTTCTCTCGTTCTGCTTCTTCCTTTTCAGCTTCTTTCTTTTCTGCTTCTTCCTTTTCCTCCTTCAACTTTTTCTCATATTCTTCGGCTGCCTGTTGTCTCTTTACTTCATTCCTCAAATCCTCCTTATAAAGCTTCAAAATCTCTTCCAAACTAGCAGGATCTGGTCCTTCTGGAAGAGATTTCGTAGTCTCCAAAACTTCATCCGCAACTCTTTGAACCTCCTCAACATTAGCCTTTCCTCTTTGAACTTTCTTCACAGTCTCCAACAACTCATTAATCTTTGATCTTTGCTTATCATTAAAAACAGAAGTTTCATGTGGCTTAAATACATGTAATTGAGGCGCAGCTGTGGTTTGAACATTAATTTCTTTCCTCGAACCAACTTCACTTCTTGCTCTGCTCTTAGTGATGAGCCCAATATTTTCTAAAATTCTTTTCATATTTCCAGGAACAGCCTCGATTAATGAAGGAGGTTCCTCTCTCGTATTTTTCCGAGGCGAAATAGCTTTCTGGCTTCTAGATTCACCAACACCCAATCCAAACCTTGCCAAAAAGTCTCTCATCTCCTTATCCTGCACTGCAGAATTTGGGAGTGGCTTAAAATTTGAATAGGAATTATAACCTGGCAGTGTAGGTTTCACTGTCGTCGTTGTTGTTGTTGAGGTTGAAGCTTCTGCATTTAAAGAAGTTTGAAGACCGAATTTCTGGAAGAGAAGTTGAACAGATGGTGTAAGATTGTCCACTCCTTTCTTAAACTTCGTGTCAGAGTTGTCAAAAGTATTTTGATCGATTATTGAAGCTGCTTTTATATCTGCAGCTGTCAATCCAGTAACTTGACCTTGAATCACATTACTTGTGTCTGGAATCTGAAACTTAGAGTCTAATAATTTCTGATCAAATATCAAATCTAATTTTTTGTCGTCATTCTGCATTGGCCGTAGTCCAATTGATTGGAGAAGATCCTCCACTTCTTTCCTCATTGGTGGTGGGGTTGTTGATGAAAGAAATCCTCCAGCTGCCAAGGTATAAACTGACTTTGGCTTTGATTCGCTCATCGGAGTTACGTAAATTGGAGAAGAATGTTCTGTCATTACGTCCGAATCCTCAAACAATGTAAATAATTCCTGTTTTTTATTTTCTTCCTTATTTCTCTCGTCAAGTGTACTCTGCATGGTAGGAAGGAAAAATCCCTTCTGGGGAAGAGGATACCTTGCTTTTGGGGTTGTAGGAGGGGCATGATAACTCCACTGGTCAGAGGACAAAATATGCTGAGTGGGTTTTGAAATTGGTTTATCTGTTGTACTTACTTTGGTGTTATAATCAACATAACCTGAAGAGCTGCTTTGAGCACTATCAGGAGTATTCGTAGTTTTCTTAGGAATAGGTTTCCAGGTGTGAAGAGGTTTTTCGGTAGTTACAGGGACCTTAGCCAATTTTTCCAAATCAAAGCTAAATCTCTCTGGTCTTTTATCCAATCTCTGATCACCCTCGAAATGCTTGTGGTGATCTTTGGTAGTAGATACTGCATTTACTGAATTTGATGTAGGGAATATCGTGATTAAATTTTCAGAGGGAAGTTCAAACTTTTGATTCTCATTGTCATTGGTATCCAAATCGTCTGATACCATCTTAACCATTGGGGGTTTCGTATAAAGTTCCTCGAGACTTTCATTTGAACCATTTGTGTTGTAGGGTAAGACAACCATAAGTGCTCTCTGGTAATCATTTCTGGTATTTTCTAGGGTTTTATTGCCATAAGAAATAAGGTCTTTTGTAGTTATGTTATGGAGAATATCGACTATGTCTTTTCTGGATAGTCTCGGCAAACTTGGATCTGCCTGCACTTTTTTTTCTACTTCTTCAATTGTCCGGTTGATGGAAGCTTCGATTTCTTCTCGAGATGGCACATGATCAAGGCATCGCCCTAGGCCTAAGACGGCCAGTAGGCAAAGTATTCGGAACTGAAAGAAAAAAATTTCTTAAAAAGATGGAATATTAAATTTGATATTTCGGCAATAAATAAACAAAAATACTGATAGTGCAGAAAGATTAAATAGCTGTTTGTAAACTAGGATAATTATAAGTTTAACTTGTGGAAGTCTCTGAACTGTAAGACAGCAATTATTCCGACTAACTTATGCAACTACTGCAACTATTAAATCGATAAAAATAAATATTAATGGGATTATTTTTTTTTACCAACATTAACCTAATTAGAAATACTTTCGATAGAATTAGAAAGAGCGAAATTTTAAGAAACTAATAAATGTTTTCCTCTAATTACCACATTACCACATGTGACATCATTTTTTTCAGTTGATTTTTAGAAAGCATGCAATTAGAAGGTGAGAAGTAACCGCTATTCAATAAATTATTTAAAATTTTAATGTTTTGGGTTCTTTAAAGTTTTTTCTTTTGCATGATTCAACTAAAAATATCGAGATGAAACGGGTTTGCTGACACACATTGTACAAAAGCAAAAACTTTTAACAGTTAGGTAATACAAACAACATGTCAATTTCTGGAATTTTTTCTTCATAATACTTTCTGAATATTTCCAAGGTCACACTTACATGTAATTAACGTGCAAATAAGAGATTACCTGGATTCATTGAAAGTTAATGGGAAACTTTGAACTCAAATGTTAAACAACGTGAAACAAATAAGTTCTTTATAATAAAACGCGTACGTTTTTTTTAATAAGGCACAGTTATTAAAAAGTTTTTGTAGGATTCATTGTAATGTATATTCTATTCTTTAAGTAATTCCTAAAGATTCCTCTGGAAATTATTTGGAGAAATTCCAAGGTCAGTAAACTGTAAATCAAACTGTTACATTGTAGAAATATTGTACCCTACATTTCAAATTTCTTTAATTACTGAATGAAAAATGCAATTTTTAAGAAGTTGGCTTCTTTTTTTGTTCTATTTTTTAATTTGGTTTTTAAAATTTGCATGGACAAATTTAATAGTGTGTTATCCGCATTTGGTCATCAGATTCTTGATTCATTTTTCAAGAATTTTTTAAAATTTCCATCATGTCAATGTGAAAATTTGTTAGTCATCAGTTTGGCATTTTATAAAATTTTTGTTAACATAAAGTTGTTTCACTTGAATGAAAACACTTTATCATTGAATTTTTATTTATTCTTTTTGCGCTTCAGTTGAAAATATTTGAATTTTATTCATTAATTATTTGTGATAGAAGTCACATTTTACAGTAAAAAAGTTAGTATTAATATTATTATTATTATATTATTATATTTTGCTTCAAATACTTAAATTAAAACATATTTGGTATGCAATTTCGTAATTTTAGTAGGTTCACAATTTTCAATTTCACAATCTCGTATTTTTCAATTTAAATATAAAAAATGTCAATCAAATCTTTCAACATTTCTGTTTTAAGAATTTGTAATTAAACAATTTGAATTAAATTCCTCCAAAATATATTCAAACCAGTGAACATTATTCCAGTAATTTCTCATATTAAAGCGTTTAGAATAAGAAGGTTTTAGAACCAAGCATTGAAAATTCTATTATTTTTTACTTGACAATGTTCCAGACAAACTCAGCTTTTAAAAAACAATTTCGAATTGAAACGCATAAAATACTCCAATTCAAAAAATCCCTATCCTAGTAAACTTGTTTTTTTTTTCAACTTTTTTAATTTCAATATAATACCTTAAAATTGTCTGATTTCTAGTTAAGGATTTGAAAAAAATGACTGAGTAATATTTTTTTAATATTTGATTGGAAGATTAAAAAAATTAAATAATAATTCTAAACAAAGTGTTAAAATGTAGACAATTTTAAATTCAAAAGTAAAAATTGTGGTGTCTTAAATTAAAATATATAAGGATAATATTATTTTTTAATGGATACCTTAGTAAATTACTAATTTGTTTAATTTTGAATTATTATAATTGTAGATTTCTGAATTTTGATGTTAATCGCTAAATTGAAAATAAAATTCTCTAATTTGAAAATTTTAATCAACAATTTGAAAATAGTTGATTTTCAACCGATTTAAGTTTAATTAAAATAATGAAAATTTTAGAGGCTTTGAGTATAAAAAATATTAATATCACAATTTTTGGTATTATAATTTTTTTCGCTTTCCAATTTAGTCATATTCATTTATTTCTCAATTTTCCGGAGGTAGTAGACACTTTTTTATTTCTAATGTCTCCTATTAAAAATTATCTAAGTTTGAACATTTTTTGTAAATAATTAAATTTTTAGGTAGTTTTCAAAGCAAGGTGATATTTCTGATGATATAATTTCAAATAAAATACATTATTTTTAATGAAAACATTTTAAACATACAAAAAATTATTTTAACAATGTTTTCTACGATTTAATTTTTTCTTGCTATCCCTCCTTACCAAGTGAAAAAAATTGTTCATCTTTAATAAATAATAGCTGATTTTTTCGAGGAACATTCTCTACAACCCCACTATTTCCAATTTTTAAAGTAAATTTTTCTATGTCTAAAATCATTTTTAAAAAACATTTTTCAATTAAATAACTATATTTGAACAGTATTTACTTATATTTAAAATTATAAGTAGCATAGCAGCAGGAAATTTTTTCCTGAAAAATAAGCCTAATTTATAAAAATTCAAATTTTTTTTTAATTGGTAAGAAGCGACAGAAGAATAAAAAATTCATATGCAGAAACTATTGCTAAAATAATTATATTTCATAAATTTTAAACTCTGCTTTTAAAAAATATTTTTTGCATGAGAGAATTTAATTTTTGATCTCAGAAAAATTTGTCTAATTAATTTTAATATGATTTTATACTTTTCTTTTATATAATAAGAATGTCAAATTGTACAATTTCCAAAAGTTTTCAATTATTCATTTTTAAACGCGTTAAATTAGAAATAATAAAATTTTAATTCCTTTGAATTTTAAATGATCTATTTTTTGAAATTCTAATCGGAAATGGTTGCAACTTTAAGCCCTTTGAGATTTTCGAAATTTTAATCTGAAAATCATTCAGATTCGAAATTCTGTAATTAAAAATAAAATTGTCTAATAGTAAGCGCCTTTAATTTGAGATGATATATGTTCAATTTCTCTTCATTTCATTAAAAATATTCTTCCTTTTATTTACTTTAACAATTTTCATAAATAATGCCCATATTTACAATACTTCCTTGAATAGATTCTATTATTCTTCCCGAATCTACGAAAAATTTCTTAACAATGCATTCTTGTTCATATATTTTTCAAAGTAAAAATAACTGTTAATTGTTCATACAATCTATGTAAATAAATGTACTTTTTTTCATGCATGGTTTTCGGGTAAATTTTTAAAACGGTAGAAGCCTAAACTTTTTTATCCAAAAAGTTTGCAATTAAATTTTAAAGAATATATACTCTTAATTCTAAAATTCGAAGATTTTTTGAAAAATGCTCAGAAAAAAATGCTCATCCCGCCCCTCAATGTTTTAAAAATTTGAAAAACTCTTAAAATTAAAAAATTGGTCAGTAATGGATTTTAAAACTTTTTATATTTTTTATGTTAGGGAATAAGAATCTAGGATCATTTACTTTTAGTATTTCCAAAGAGTGAAAGCTTCGTTAAACATCAAATTGAGCCTTTGTTCAGTGAATTTAGATTTTGACTTCTGTGGTTATAATTTCGCATATATATTTTTTAAGTTGGTATAGTCTTACGAGGTGAGCCTTATTAATTCTGACGACAAACAGATTGGCGATCATTAGTTCAAAGTAGTCTAAATGTGATGCGACGTTTTCCTTTAAATTTCAATAAACTCAGTTGTAACCAGTGTTATAATATTTTACGAGTTCTAAGAATCATTGATCCTTAATTAATTATAACCACATTACGAAATTTTAAAATTAATTATACTTTATCGAACTCGTGTCATTTGAGCGTCCTGCAATATTTAAAATTTTAAACTTATACGCTTCGACAAGTATTTTAATAATTTTTGGGGGGTTTTGTAGATCCGGGCAGAAACCCTTATAGTTTCGGTCAGTTGTTTGTCCGTGAGTCTTATTTTTTCCAAGAAGTGGAACTGAGGGGAAATTATAGGACAATATGGGAGGGGAAGTAGGGGAAATTATAGCAGAGAAAATAGCGAAAGTGAAGTGGAGGAATGGTAAATGTGGGGAGGGAAACTATGGGGAGTGGGATAAATTATGAGGAATTAGAGGAAAGGAAGTAGGTGAAGTGAGTGGAAGTGAGGGGAAGTAGGTGAAATTATTAGAAATGAGGTTGAATAGGGGAGGGTGAGATAGGTATGAAAATGAAAAGCAGGGGAAGGAGAGTGTCAGCTGAGGAAGCGAGGAGTAGGGAAAGTATTGAAAGAAATTTGAGAAGGAAAGAAGCGAATGGTGAAGTGAGAGAAGGGAATATATGGGAGGGGAGGTTTAAACAACTTAATTAACGACTTACTAGGCTGCAAAACTACTTTTTGTAGTCATTCGGTGCCAACTTCGATTAATTTTTTTTTATTTTAAACATTTTAGGATAATTTAGTAAAAATTGTATGAAAAAACACGTGAGCCGTAGTAGAGCGCCCAGCAGAAGACATAACTTCATATGATGTATATTCAAGTGGTTTTGCTTTGAGCTCTTTCAACATAAAGAATAGTTGAAATACACTGAATAATTACATAACACTTCAGTTATCACATACAAAATCGCAAATCAATTCACGCACATGCCGCTATACACTGCTAATACCGTCAGAGACTCAGTGTGAGTTTGAGAGTGAAGGATAGAGGGAAAGAGAGCGAGAGATAGAGTGAGGGGCGAGAGAGGGGGCGTGAGGGGGAGAAGTGGAAGAAGCGAAGCAGAGATTGAGAGGGATTAAAAGAGTCAGTCAGTGGGAGAAGCGAAGCATAGATTGAGGAGAGGAAACGATACCCTAGAAGCGTCACGCAGGTTTTCGAGTTCACACTGTGCCATAAGAAGTTATCACTTCAAAAATCAATAAGTAATTGTATTGAAAACACTTAGCACGTGTACGAACCACGGCCTGCAAGAATAACCTAGTCCCTAGGAGAAAGGGACAGAGAGGAGAGAGGAAGAGAACGAGAGAGTGTGACGACAGCGAGGGAAGTGGAAGAAGCGAAAGAGAGATAGGGAGGGAGAGGGATTAAAAGAGTCTGTCAGTGGGGGAAGCGAAGGAGTGATAGAGGAGAGAAAGCTTTACCATGTAAGCGTTACCGTTACCGTTACCCAATTTTGCGAGTTCGCACCGTGCCATAAGGAGTCATTACTTCAAAAAATTATGAAAAATTGTACCTTTTTGGAAATTTTTGTTTGTAACAAACAATAATTTAAATTACCACCCGGAGAAGTCACTTTTTTAGTAACTTTTTTTACTTGGAACAAGCCGCAATTAAATTAAATGAGATACACGTCGATAAACATAAAGTAGTACATACGATTTGGTTTTTTTAATTCCACAAGGTCACCAATGGATTGCCTTGTGAAACAGTGGAATCCTTAATAAAAATAAATCTCGAACCGTAGTTTCCAATTTCCATATTTATTATTCATAAGATATTGCCTTTTACCATATTACAGAAGATCCTTGACTTCATGTTTGACCGATCGAGAAAGTCTAGAGTCTATTTGACAAACACGACAACACTCATTATTCTAGGCTGCATTGATATTGCACATTATGCACGCACACCTACTTTTATTGCACCTGTTGCATCACAACGTTCTTCCGTTATTCTTTCTATTTTTCCCGTTTTCTTCTGACCGGTCTTTGAACTCAAGGAATTTTCTTGTGTCTTTTAAGGACTAAAATTTTTGCATTCGTGCCGACTAAACCTAATAAAAATTAAAGGTATTTATTACGCAAATGATGTAAATGATCGCCGTGTTTGATGAAGAGAGATTTTCACTTACTGGAATCTATGTTTACACTGTTAGTTTTTATTGAATCGGAAATTCGATCGTTTTAGCGCTAAGATCAATTAGTTTTTATTTTAACTTTCAAAATTTAATAGTGCTGAATATTGATTTAATGTATAAATTATTATAAGCAGGTATTTAAAATAGTTTCAGGACAAAAAACAATACAGTTTAGAAAGTCAAACCATTCCTCTTCTCAAAACAATTAGGTATTAAGCTATTTTAAATTACTAAATTAAAATTTTTGAAATTTCGAAATAAGACTTGCATCTTACGATAAAACTGTTTATACAGATAAAAAATATGCTTGTAATTTAAAAGCATCGAATTAATTCTCTTTAAGTACATAGGTTAACTATACAACCTAAAAAAGTATTCAAATTTTTACGTGTATTCATTTTATTAAGTTATTTCTACATTCAGGGAATTTCTATAAGAGGCACTTTAAATAACCGTCAAGAATAATAAATTTAAAAAATTCCATCTTGAGTTGAAATTGTTTTATTTCGTTGACAAAATATTCTATATAAAAAATCTTACAAGATTAAAATTTTGGTCTTCGAATATAATTAGTCAGGAAAAATGAAAAATTGATCAGAGAAACAATTTTAAAGTTACTTACACCTGACGGTTGCTAAATATTGGGTAAAAATTGTTCTTGTTTTAATGAAAATTCAAAAATTTTGTTAAAAAGACAACTTCTTTGGTTGAAAATTCAACTGTTTTGTAGAAAATAACCTTTTTTTTGAAATTCAACTATATTTGTGTTGAAACTTCATCGTTCTAGTTAAAAATTTCATCTATTTTCTTTGAAATTTTATGTTTTTTTTTAAAATAATACTGTTTCGTTGGAAATTAAACTTCTTTGGTTGACGATTCAACTATTTTGTAAAAAATTTGGCTTTTTTAGTTGAATACAACTGTTTTTATTACAAAATTGAAGTCCTTTTGCATTGAAATATCTATACGATTACATTATTCGTTGAAAATTCATCTTTTTGTTTGGAAGTGGATTCACTTGGTTGAAAGTTAAATCACTTTTTTTTAGTTGAATATTGGTCATTTTACTTGAAAATTAATCTCTCTGGTTGATAATTCGTTTACTTTTTGTTGTATAAAAATATTTTTAACTTAAGATTTTAACTATTCCATTTGAGGATTCATCATTTTAGTTTAAAGTTCGTCTTTGGCTTGGAAGTTCAACCATTCGCATTAGCTTATTTTTGGTTCTTGATCA
This sequence comes from Belonocnema kinseyi, assembly GCF_010883055.1. NCBI lineage: Eukaryota > Metazoa > Arthropoda > Insecta > Hymenoptera > Cynipidae > Belonocnema > Belonocnema kinseyi. Next base: position 110,921,550 of record NC_046658.1, on the reverse strand, counting down.
ACATCTTTAATTGTTGAAATTTCGCCCTTTGGTAAAAAAATTCAACATTATAATCAAAAACTGATTATTATTGCTTCAAACATTAACTTTTCCATTTTTATTTTAAAGTTTGTCGTTTTCAATTGCAAATTCAGATATTTGTTTGAAAATTCATTTATTTTGTTGAAATATCATTTTTTGTGGTAGATAATAATTCATCAGTAACAACAATAATGTTGTCCTTTTGGATTAAAAACTTGTTGTTTCCAATTCAACTGCTGAGAAACATGAAATTATTTGGTTGGAAATGTCTCTGTTTTTGGTCGAATATTTTACTGTTTTGTTGAAAATTCTTCATTCTAGACTGAAAATTTTTTGTGGTATAAAGTCATCTTTTTGGGTTGAAACAGATAAATAGATTCAGAATTTTAATCTAAAGTTTTATTCCGCCTATAAAATATTAAAATGCTGCTCTTCGAATATTAATGGCCAGGGAAAATAAAAAAATTGTTCAGAGAAATAACAAGGAAAAGTTAGGGATTTTTTAAAAGTTTTCGTTGATTTTCTTGGGTCTAAAGAAGGACAGAGCTGTCGTGTTAACTATCAGGTCCTCGGGAAATAAAAGTTTTGCTATTATTTTACGAATTGAAAAGATATTATTAGTTTTAATATAAATGAAGACTTTTGGGGCAAAACATTATCGACTAAACAATAAAATGAAGATGAAGTTGAAGAAAGTATATTTTGCGATAAAAGAAGAACAAAGTACCGATTTTCCGGTTCGCTAGAAACCTTTAATTAAGATTGTTTTCATTTCTCGACAAATATGTTCTCTGTAGGTTGAATTGAATTACTGCTATTACAGACAGAAAAAGTAATTGTTTGCTTTTTATGACAATACAATCAGAAACATCGAATCATTTCTAGGAATTCTTGTGTGTACCTCGTGAATAATGTGCTTGGAAATTTATCGTGCAAAAAATAAAATCCTTCCTTTTTTTTAAATTTACATTTTTTCAAATTTTCTTGTCGCTTGCATTTTTTATGGTAAAATATATATAAACTTATTCAGTTTTAGATTTTTACTTGACGTTAAATTAAGATTTTGAGTCTCTGATTTTTTTTATTAAAAGCACGAAAAAATTTTATAAGAATTAATTTTTAATGTGTCTGAATAGGCTAATTTGAAAACGAAACTTTATTGTGAAATAATTGTGTCATATATTATAAAAGAACTTTTGTAGAAACTTTCTAACAACAAATTGATAAAATAAACCTGATAAGGAATTATGTTAGTATATTATTGTTAGCTCGAGAGTCAAGGCACTTTAAAAGTTGATAAAAACCTCTGTCAAGTACGACATCCATCCGATTGTAACCGAGTGAAGCTTTGCTTAACTTTGATGATCAAATGAGAAGCCTTAAACAACTCCACTTGTCCAAGTGGATGGATGAAATTGATAGATTCTTTTGAAAAAGGATTTAAAATTTGAAAATTAATATCTTGTAATCTGTCAACATAGCCTATTATTATTTAATAGCAGCCCAATTTTTGTATGATTTAAAATTAATATTTTAGAAACTTTAACTTACAAATTTAAATAAGAAATAAATTTTAAATTGCAAAAAATATGACAAATTAGACAGTGAGGGAACAGGGAAAGTTAAAAAAAGGGACCAAATTTTTAATACGAGACAAAAAGTAAATATATATTTTAAAACACACAAAAAATTCCGATTTTTCAAAAACATTATAATATAAAAAAATTTGTAGAAAAATTTAAATATTTTTCAATCATTTATGATTTTATATTTCTAAGAAGCTAAAATTATATTAGATGATATACACCAAACTCTCGATTTCAGTCCAGTGTCGGAAGTTGCCTTCAAATTACTTTTGACTGATTTCGGGGGATAAAAACGTAAACAGTGATGACCGCCAAACTAATTTCCAATTCTTAAGTTGATCGATATTGTGTAGATTTTCTGCCTTCATGGTTTGAAGGGTTGATCTACTGTCGGTAAGGTTACCATCTCTGATGATATAACAGATTCATTTAAAAAAATATATATATAAAAGGTCGCAACCGCTCTCCCCCTGCTCCCCTGAGGAACTACGGGAGCCAGTAGTTCTAGGAAGACCGAGAACGGGGTGTCTGAAACCGAGAGTTTGGTGTAATTTTGCCGAAAAATTAAAGTCCCGAATGCTAAAAAATACCGAAAATATAATTACTGATCTAGAAAGTTTTCCGAAATTTCAAATTCCTACCAAATAAATATACCGAAAGTATTTAGTAAAATAATTGAAATATTCAGGAAGTCAGAGTTAATGAAACCAGAACAATGGAGAAATTAAACAATTTTTAAACTATAACACCAGAATTTTCAAAATCCCGGAATGTCAAAATCATGAAATTATTAAATCCTCGTATAACTTTTAATTACGACAATTTCAAATACCCAAAAATTTCACGTTTCCAACCAGAACAAAAATTTGTACTTAAAATTTATTATATCTATTAGAATAGTATTTTATTTTATATCGAACTTATTGCAAGCTTTTCAAAATTTCAACCTATACATCTATACATGTAAAATAAAAATTTGGAATTCCAGGGATTTATTACTTTTGAGAATTTATTAATTTCAACAAATTAAAATTATTGTTTGTTTGAAAATTATGTTTTTTTCCGGAATTTAATCATTTTGGGATATTAGAATTTCATTCATAAACATTTTTTTTGTTCATTTAAAATTTCGCAAATTTTCTGTTTCGATAATTATATTATTGCTATTTTTAAATATTCGATATTTTAATTTTTTTTGATAAATTATGTTATCCCGATGATGAACTACAGAACATCATGATAAATTTGGGGAAATTAAGTTACAAGCTTCGTAAATTTAAGATAATTTTAGGAAAACCCAGTTATGAATTTCATAATTTTCAGTTACAATTACAGAATTTTTTATTACATTGTATCTGAAAATTCCAAAACTTGTTACGAAAATTCCGATGCAATTTCGTAATTTATGAAAAACTTCGGATAATTTAGATAGATATTTTGTATATTTAATTAAAGCGTCGCTATATAAAAGTATCAGAATTCTCGTAAAATGTTCCTTTGTTTTTTAACATTATAACTTCGTAAATTTCAGAATATGTATAACAGTGTCAACTCGCAAAATATACAGTTGCAAAATTTGAGTTTTTATTAAAAAATGGATGAAAGTATCATTTTTGCTGATCTTTATTAATTCATTTTACTTCTTTACTATAGTTTTGCCTTTTCTGTTTTTTGTCTGCTTCTCCTTTGAGGAAACTGTTACAGAGTAACAGTAAAGTAAGAAGTAAATTAATTAAAACGGAACGGACATAATCATAATTTCGTTAATATGTTTATTTAGAATAATCTAGAAGATCTTATAATTCTAAATTTGATAACTGTATATTTTTTATGTAACTATGATTGTAGCTTTAAGAGTGTTTAAAAAAGAATTAATTAATTTTGTATATTACAAAAAGCTTTCGGTCTAAAGCTCTATTTATTAAGTTTAAAAAAAATATAAAAGCGTAAACTCAAGGAACTCAGCTTGGTTAACAGATTTGCACAAAAAGGCCTTCATGCAAGAGAAATATTTTTTCAAAAAATAGTTTAGGAAACACCGACAAAAAAAAATCAATTTTTTTAACCAAATTTTCTAGGTGGAAGTCTTTTTGTGCAATTATGTTACTCAAGTTGATTTGTTTTTAAATTTATGTTTTGAAAACTTATTTTTCTAAACATAATTCTCTTGTGTTAACTATGACATCACAAGGGTCCGATTTTATAAAAAAAATCGAACAGAAATGAAATTAGTATATATAATAGATGTAAATTGTTTGTTACATCTATGATAATAGTGTTCTGCGTGTACACGGATGGCGATTCTGAAGATGATAGTTGAGAACGAAAGTGACTTTCATCGTCGGTGAACGTGACCCTTTTGCAGAGCAGGCCCAACGATACAAAACGAAATCACTTTTTTTATGAATTAACACTATACTCGTGAAAATTCCACTTGAGTCATCGAACAAGTTATTACTAATCATTAATGTGTTATTCGATGAAAATTTTTTTCGGTCGAGTGACTATCCAGCCTTTCACAAAATAGTCCACCACTACGAGTGACAATCGTCTCTAGAATTCCACAGTCTATTGCTTTTAGAAGTGCCATGTAATTTAATCTTTTGTCGCTATCATTATTTTCTCAGAATTTAAAAGAAATTAACTTTTATTTCAGATTTATTTCTTTGTCATAAGGGAATTCACAATTGAGCCATTCTCTAGAATAATTACCTAAGAAACACCACCTTAGAAAAACCATGAAGAAACTTTTCAAAATGTCTTTGTGCAAACCAACAAGTATATGTTATGGTTTTTAGAATGTTTCCTTAATCTAAAACATATACTTTTTGTTTTGTAAAAACACACTTTGAAAAGTTTCTTTGAAAATTTCGTGATAAAACTTAAGTTCTCTCAAGTAGCTTTTCCAGAGAACGGCCCAGTTGCAACTACGGATCATTGAAAAAACAATTGTTTTCTATTTTTAAATGCTCAAAAAATTAGATACCTCTACGAGAATAGGTGTCAATGTTTAATGCTGCTGACTAAGAAATGAACAAATACATTACACAAAGTACTTACATCATTAATTAAAACTAATTACTTCATACTTGATGCTCGCACTCCAGTGCCCGTTATTACGAGCATTAATCTTCCTAACGTGACACGCGTGTTAGTACATCAAATCTAATTTAATTAAAAAAGTAACCCTCCACTTTTTTTTCACCTGACACGAACTATTTGTTTTAAAATTTGACATTGATGAAGTCATGCACAATTAAAGGTAGGACTTGTAGAAATGGAGATAAAGTTTTTGCTGCTGAACTTACCCCCATTTGATTTTGACGCAATTTTTTAAATTTTGGATTCAAATAAATTTGATAAACACTTGCACAGATCTAACTAAAACTCACCATCACGTAGGCCAATCGCCTGACGACGCAGTCGACAAGTAACTGAACGACGAAGGCCTACTTTCGAACTCTCTCTCTATCTTACCAGGTTTGAATCTCCTGCCCGGCTATATGTATGTCCGCTGACCGGTGTAATTAATTCCACCATGCCTTATTTCGATGCTGCGTTCTCGATACTATTTACTATTTAGTATTGCCTTCTGTGTAAACTGTAAAGAATTGAAGATATATTGAGGATTCTGTGCAGCCACTTTCCTCCCTTGTCCGCACGATCCTGAGATCGAAAGGTGCAGTCTTTTCCAAGTTCAAGGAAAAGGAAAGTTCACCTGAGGCGCGGGAATCGGGTCACTGGGAATGCCACAGGTCCAATAAATCTGCTCATCTTGAATTTTATCGCTTAGATAAAGTTTAAATAAAGTTCAGCTTTGGAAATAAGGTTTTTAAATTAGAATCTAGAGAAAAATAAATTGAACACAAAATATTATCAATGCTTTTAAATAACATTTTTAACTAGTCGTGTGTGTCAAGCCTTTCAACACCTTTCCATAATTTCTCGACAATACGGATTCTTGATTTTCAACACTTTTTAATCCTAATCTGATTAGAGAACGTCCATACCGTTTGATTATATAGAAAGTATCGGCTTTATTTGGAAATTGATGATAGTGAAAAGTGAAAAAAAGTGTTAAGTAACCTTGTTTTTTATTTTTTAATAATGCGGAATTTTAATACATTTTTTATCAGGTATAGTTTTATTATATACTATACTTTCATCCGGAAAGATGCACAGAACTTTGTTGCAGAAATATTTAAAATGATCGAACTCACGACTTCGGTAGAGATACCGCGGCATTTTAATGAAAAAACTTTTGAAAGCAAAATTGTTCCAAAGAAAAAAGGAAAAGTTAAATTTAGGCAAACCATACATATCATTTTTTGAAATACAGGCAAAAGGTAACTTTAATAATTATTTTTTAAGTTCAACATTTATTTTTTTAGTCACTAGTTTTGTGTTGGTATGTTGGTATGGAATTGAGCTAGGATCTAGGCGAACATCTGGGAAATTGTATGGGAGTGAAGTCTCAGATATAGCATATTAAAAATATAGTAAATGAGACTACCCCATACTTCTTTATTTGAAGAAAATGTATTGAATGTACAATTCGGGAACTCAAAAACTCTTTTTTTCTTGAGAGGGTAAAATATCTAAAATCCCCCAGATTTCATTCCAAATCTGAAAAAAAAATCCCTAATTTTTATTTTTTTTATTTTTCGATTCTAGCAGGTGCCGGTTTTGACTTTAAGTTTCCCATCCAAAATGTATGAGAAAAAAAAACTTTTTTGAGTTTTTGGAATAATTTTTTAGGGTTTGAAAAAATGTGACGCGAAAGTATGGGAGCCTGTTGAGAATTATCCAACGAAGAATTTTATGCATCAGACATATGGGGTTGACCTCTCTAACACACCCTCACGAGTACCTGAAAACTACTCTTAAAAATAAAAATGTCAATTCTTCATGAAATCGACCATGTAAGCACTGTATTCTTGTTTTGTTTTTTTTTTTTACTTAAAATTATTGCTATTGATGTAGTAGCATATTTATTATCATTGGTTAATTAATTATTAATTATTCAAACAAATGAAATTTGTTTAAATATTTTCCTTCGAAAATTTGTCCTCCCCTCCCTCAAAATTATTACTTTTTGTCTAGTAAAATATTTAATAACATTGGTTTATCAATTTATAATTGTTAAGCAAATTTAATTTGTTTGAATAATTTTTTTTGAAAATTCGTTTTTTCCCTAAAAATTATCACTATTGGTCTAGTGAAATATTTATTAAATTAGTTCATTCATTTCCAATTATTTAAACAAATAAAATTTGTTTGAATAATTTCATTTCGAATTCTAAAAAATAAAAATCATTTCTGTGGATTTAGTGGAATATTTTTGAGTATTAATTAATTACTGATTATTAATTAATTTAATAATTATTAATTAATCAGTTATATTTAAGTAATAATTTTTACTACAAAATTTTTTTTCAAATAAAGTTAATCATACAATGTTGATAAATATTCCACTGAAGAAATATTAATAATTTTTATAAAAAAATATTTAAACAAATTCCATTTGTTTAAACAATTAAAAATTAATGAACTGATTTTAATAAATATTCCACTAGACCAATAGTAACAATTTTTAAAGAAGAAAAAAATTCGAAAAAAAATTTTTAAACAAATTTCATTTGTTTAAATAATAAACAATTAATGAACAAATGTTAATAAATATTCCACTGGACTAATAGTTATCATTTTGAGGAGGGGGGGGGGGCGAATTTTCTAAAAAAAAAATTATCTAAACAAATTCCATTTGTTTCAATAATTAAATATTAATTAACCAATGATAATAAATATTCCGCTAGACCAATATTAATAATTTTAAGTAAACAAAGACGAGAATACATGGTTCAAAAGCTCGATTTCATGAAGAATTGACATTTTTTGTTTTAAGGGTAGTTTTCAGGTACTCGTGGGGATGTGTTAGGGGTGTCAAACCCATATGTCTGATAGCTTAAATTCTTCGTTGGAAAATTTACGATAGGCCCCCATATTTTCCCGTCACATTCGTTCAAACCCTAAAAAATTATTGTAAAAACTCATAAAATTGATTTCTGCCCATGCATTTTATATGGCAAACTTCAAATCAAAACCGTCACCTGTTAAAATACAAACATAAAATAATAAAAAAATTACTGAATTTCTTTTTACGCATTTTGAATAAAATGGGGCGGGGGGGGGGTGTTGCCCTCTAGCATTCAAAAAATTTTTGCCATGCATTTTTGGACTACCCTAATGTACAACTTGAATATAGGCAAAAGTATAACAATGTATATTTAACGTATAGGAAAAGTATTGCCAAAATAAATTTTAAAAGCATAATTGTAGTATTACTAAAGTGTAGCTAAAATATAGCCCTAGAATCTAAAGTAAGTTTGAAGTATAGGTAAAATATGATCTTTTTCATAACATCAAAAAATATTGTCAGCAACTTCTGAGATAAATTAAATGCCGATTGTAATATCAATTAATTTTATATTATAAATACTCAGATACACATAAGGTCCTCCAGAGCCATCTACGAGGGCCTCTAGGGCCTTCCACGAGGTTCTCAAAATTTTCCCACGCGGGTCACTAGAATCTTTACCAAGTGCCTCCAGAGTCTCTACCCAGGACCTGTAGAACATCTCACGGGGGCCCCTATAACTTCCCACGAAGTCTGAGTTTCCAGAACTTCCAATGAAGGCCTTCAGAGTATCCTAAAAGTTTCTCCAGAGTCTTCTTCGAGGGTCTCCAGATCTTCTTATGAGAGCCTTGAGAGTTCCTCCTACGAGGACCTCTAGAGATTCTTGTGAGAGCAAATTTCCTATTTTTATGTACAGAAACACATGTTGTAATTGAAAATTTATGAATTTGAACAAATTTCCAGTTTAAATCTGAAAAATTGAAATATTAAAAAAAATAAAATTTCGAAATTGCGTTATTGTCTACTATAGATAATAGATATCAAATATTGAAGAGTCTTCAATTGAAAATATTGAAAATGGAAGAATTTTAAATTGCAGATCGCAAATGCAGAACAATTTTCAATAGAAATCCGGAAAATCCCAGGGTCAAGTCTACAAAATAATAGGATTTATTTTTAGCACTCACAAGCTATTTTTCTACCATAAGTTGTGATCGTCTTCTTCACACGAGTTTTTAATCGTAATTATCTTTAAAACGGATCAGTTTCAAAAATTATACAGCAAAACTCTTCAATAGCCCTCCCTTCTATAGCCCTTCCGAGAATTGACGCCGCACCGGATCTAGGTTTAAAAGGTGCTGCGCGGGGTGTGCGAGGTGCGCTGGATCTGCGGCTGTTGCTCAGGCGAGCAGTCAGGCATAAGCAAACAAAACTGGAGGGGGCTATAATGAGTTAGTTCCCATCCACCGTGAGCCCCGAAATCGACGCTATAGAAGAGTTTCACTGTGATTAAATTAAAATGGTATGAAAGCTTATGTACTTATTTAAGTATTGATTTTAATTCATGATTATTTATCATAATTTATAGTACCTTAAATGATGTTTCTGCTTAAGGATGTTTTTACCTTCATTTTTACCCCTTATATCGAAAACGTGTGCTGGAAACTACTGCACCAATATGACAAAAATAATTTCTTCTTTTGTGTAGATTTTCTCACCTGAGGATGTGAAATCAGACAAGGTAATTATAATTATCAGGAGAATCAGTTTATACATAATAGTGACATTTTTAGTCTACATTTTCTTTAATTTTTCTAGCCTCTAGATTAGAGATTAGTTAATGTACATTGTCGGGGGTTTATCCGTTATGAATTTAAAAAAATTCCCAAACTTCTATTTCGTAGCGTTTACACCGCCTTTTCTTAAACATTTAATCTGATCGACAAATTTTGGCCTGGGATTGATGTTCGGTAGGAAAAAAGTATCGGAGTGGATAGACTGTCGGTACCGGTAAAAAAGTTTCCTGCCGGTACAAGCAAAACAGTTTTCTGCCGGTATCGGCAATAAATTTCCCTACCAGTACCGGTAAAAAAAAAACACATTTTTAGCTTATCAAGGGAACTTTCAGACATTTTTGAGTAAGTTTATGTGATTCAATAGGTATTTTGTTATAAGGGGTTATTCCCGTACCCCTTTCCAAAGTCTCGTGGGGGCGGAAAGGGATCTCTGTACCAGGTCACATCAAAAATTGTTGTCAAACCCATACCCCTTTCCAAAGTCTCGTGTGGTCGGAAAGGAACACCTGTAACTGGTTACATAAATAATGTTGGTCAAACCTCTGCCCCTTTCGATTATCGAAAATCTCGCGGGAATAGTAAGGCACCTATTTGACCGTTCACAGAAATAGTCACAGAAATAATCTTGGTCAAAGCCCTTCCCCTTCCCAACACTGCGTGTGGTGGGGAAGCACTCCTTTGACTGGTCACACAAATAATGTTGGGAAAATCCCTTCCCCCTTCCAAGGTCTCATGGGGCGGGAAGTCGTCCCTTTGATTGGTCACAAAAATAATCTTGGCCAAATCTCTTCCTCTTTTCAAGGTCTCGTGGGGGCAGGAAGACACCCTTTGACCTGTCAAAAAAATAGTGTTGGTCAAACACTTCCCCTTTCCAAGGCCTCGGTGGGGCGTGAAGGTACCCTTTTAACGGGTTAAAGAAATAAGGTTGTGCAAACCCCTTGCCCTTTCCAAGGTCTTATGGAGGCGTGAACGCACCCATTCGACGGGTTACAGAAATAACATTGGTAAAAATCCTTCCTATTTCCAACGCCGCGCGGCGGTGGGAAAGCACCCGTTTGACCGGTCAAAGAAATAATGTAGGGGAAAACCCTTCCCCCTTCCAAAATCTCGTGGAACAAGAAGTCACCCCTTTGACCGGTCACAAAAATAATCTTGGTCAATTCCCTTCCCCTTTCTAAGGTATGTCTGTCTGTGAACACGATAACTCTTGAAAAAATCAAGTAAAAATATGTCAAATAAAGCTAAAATGGCAATACATAATTCTATATTTGTACCGACTGTACTATACGGTAGCGAGACATGGACTTATGAAGAAAAAGATAAGAGTAAAATTAACGCAATTGACATGAGATTCATGCGCATAATAAGCAGGAAATCCCTAATGGACAAAGTAAGTAACGAGATAATTCTAAAAGAATGTGGTGCAGAAGAGACACTAGTAGACACATGGGAAAGAAATCGATTAAGATGGTTCGGGCATGTTGAGAGAATGCCAAATGAGCGACTAACAAAACAACTGTATAAAGGTAAAGTAAATGGCAGCGTGCCCAGAGGTAGACCGCGGAAAGAATGGTTCGAATGTGTGAATGAGACCCTAGTTAGAAGAGACATAAGAAATCACAGAAACACGAGAACCTGCATGAAAAAATGCATGGACATAAAAGAAGCTAGAGAAGTATGCCAGGACAGGAAAGTATGGCGGCAAATAGTTAATAAAAA
>NC_046658.1:110887645-110910411 GCF_010883055.1 Belonocnema kinseyi | reverse complement strand
TTCTGGATCAATCTGAAAAATCTCTATCCCTTCCACACACTACTCCTTTCCCCTACCGAGTGAGTCACGCCTACCCCGAAAGGGAAATGGCTTAATGGTGTATATATATAATCTATTATATTGGCCTTTGGTACACTCGTTTAGTGTCCTAAACTTAAGGTTAAGTTCGTTAGCCAGCCATTTTGGATAAAAATTCAAAATGTGGGCAGATTTTGAAAATTTTTGAGACCACTTTTTCAAAATTCAGAAATTTTCTGTAGAATTTTTATAATATTCAAAAAGTTGAACAATTTATCCTGCTGACTTTTTTCATCAAACCAAAAATTAACAGAGTTAAAGTATTTAAAAAATTCCACAAAACACACGAAAATGAACCTTTGAAGCCAAATAGCAGATGATATGAAAAAAGGCGAGGAAAGAAAAAGTTTGATTTCCAAATGCCCTACAAGATTATTATAACAACTTTTTTAATTTTCTTAAAAAATCAAAAATTATAATTTTGACAGCATGCAAAATAATGGAAAATTCAAAAATTACATTTGTTCATGCAACAATTTCACAGTATTTCAAAGATTCTCAAGTATATAAATACATTTTCAAAAAAAAAAAATATATATATATAATTTAGAAGTTAAAGAACGGTAAGGGTGTTCAGTAGATCGTATGTGTAAAGTTTAAGGCATAAACAAATATTAGAAATGAGCAAATTCAGTTTATGGAAAAACGATTAAAGTTGCAATAAAATGTTTAACAACAAAATTTTTGTAAAGAATTCGCATTTTTTCAAACAGGACAATGAAAGTACGTCTGTTTTAATACAAATGTAAGTTATGAATAATAATAAAATACATTTATGGAAAAGATATAAAATTTCAGGGAAAAACTCGAGTGTGAAGCACGAGATACGTGATAAGAATGTGTTCGTTAAGGCCGAAGGAGCTTTAACAAAAGAGAATGCACAATTGACAAGTTACTGTTGTCGATGCTTTCACCTTTAGTTTTAAATAGTCTATGCACAAAGATCGAGCGCGTAGCGCGAAGTAAATTCATTATCGAACGCGAAGTGCGAGATTAATATTTCATCGAGCGCAAAGCGCGAGAAACAACATCACGCACCCTAGATGCGCTCAAACTTACGAGCGAACCGAGCCGCGTGTGTAGCGCTCTATGAGAATGTGCCCGCAAAGCGCGCAGATTTTTTTCAATGTTTTTATCAAACTTAAGATAAAACCCAGTTGGCAAAAAAATTAAGGATGTCGTAGAGACGTCTTTGGACATCCCCAAGACGTCTCTTATAACATGTCTTTTGGTCATCCTAGGGATGTTCTTAAAACGTCTAATGTCAACACGAAAGATGTCCCGAGAACGTCCATGTCTTTAAGACGTCTTTAGGTCATCTTTAGGAAATTGGACGTCTTAGAGACGTTGATTGGCCTTACATAGGACGCGTTCTAGGAACGTTCCAAGGACGTTCTTGATATTTTCATAGTTTTGTGCCCCCTGGGAAATGTATATATTATTTACTGTGAAATAAATGTTGTTTTTCATTTTAATAAAAGTAGCTTACGATTCTCTATGATTATAAGCGGGAATGCATTCATAATTATGTTGGAGAAAGTAGGTTTAACACGAGATTTGCTTCTAAACAAAAATATATAAGTCTACTGAACTCGTTTTTTTTAAAATAAAAGTGGGCCCTAATGCCCTATATTTATCGAAGACATTTCATGGCATGCTGAATGACATGACACATCTTACGTCATTAAACGTGTTTTCGGATTTGAAAGGTTATTTTCGGCACTTGTGGATAACAATTGTACTTTCGATTGTGGATCATCGTCCACTATATAATCGAGGTATGTTCATTTCATCTTTCAGAAACTAAAATACAAAATTGACTTGCGGGGCTAAGCCGAGACCGAGTTCATCACTGTGCCTACAAGCTACAGGCAGATACGTAGACATACGTACAGACAAACGGTTTTGTGAAAATCATTTTTTCTGACTCAGGGGATCTCAAAACGTAAAGGTTTTGATCCAAAGCGACAAAGTCAAATGTTGCATAAAACAAATTCCTGCTCATGATTGGTTAAGAATTTAAAAAATTTTGTTTAACAACGTATTAGTTATTGTTGGATCGAGAATCTATTTGGCTATAATAAAAAAATTTTAATGTGTCCTTTCCTTTCTTCAAATATTATAATGAAATGCCGATTTAGCTCCAAGGGGTAGTCGACTTGCCTTACGGTTTTTTGCTCAAGAGATTTGCCATCAGTTCATTTAATTTCTCATTTATTTAAAAAACAGAGCATTTCTATTCAAAATCAAAAGCAGTATTTGATAATTAACTGAAATCAGGTTTCAACAATACCTAATATGATTTTTAAAAAATTTTGAAATTAAACAACGACTTACACAGAAAGTGCCGTTTTAACTCTACTCTTCCCTATTTAAAAGAATAATAAGTCAATCAGACTTCTTATTTATGCAGCATAAATTTACTCAAAGGTATGGTGTCAATTCATTTACTGTTAATTTATAAATTAATTTCAAATCTGTATATCAATATATTAGCAAGCACTAAGAAGACAGTTTTTTGGGTACAAAAAAATCATATTTTTGCTATATTAACAAACATATGTTTGTTTGGATCAAGAATGATGCAAACAAAATTTTTATTTCGAAAATATGATGGATAATATAATCAATACGATGAGAACAAATACTTTTTTCAGAACATAGGTTCACTATCTACTTTTTATCGGTAGAGATTGAGAATTTTTTAAAACAAGTTTATACATTTGTGTAGCCTTAAAACTTTGTATACCGAAGAATTTAAAAATAATTTAAAAAGTACTACAAATTTTTGATAACGCTAGAAGAGACAATTAGCATTTGAATAAATAAACTTTTTGAAAGGGGTAATTGTTTCGGAGCAAGAATAATGTAAGAAAAAATTGAATTGCGCCAGATCGACCACACACTGTTCAGAAATTCAGAATACAGGGAATTCAACTTTTTTTTTCTTTTGTGAATTTCTTTTTTCTTTTACTACATATTTTTTATCAAAAATGTGACCATCTGGCTCATTACTGAAGAGATTAAGGCGGGATAAAACTGAATTTTTTTTTGACAAATCATTATTTTTATCCGCTTTGGACACAGATACACCAAAAGGCCGATTTCAATATTGTTTTCATTAAAAAACACTGTGCAGATAAGAATAGTAGAAAAGATGTTTTCAACCAATCGCTTTCTTTTAACTTATATGAACACCGTATACAAATTTTTTCTTTTAATTACTAATTTACTAGGGCGTAGGTATCGATTTTTATTTTATTAAATAAAGAATAAAATGAGTACATTTTTGTTTCATTATTCATATTAATAAATAAACCTTTGATTTTGTAATTATCTTATTATGAATTTGTAATGTTCGCGATAAAAGCGGCAGAGCCCTAGGGGGTGCAGGGGGCAATTTCCCCCTCAGAAATCGCCCAAGAAGGAGCAAAGTATTGATTCGTCCCCCTCTGAAATCGAATGATTAAATTCATCAGATCGTTTGGATTTTTTCAAAAATCTAGCTGAAATCTTTGTGAAATAAATGACATGTTTATGAAATCTTCTAAATGTTATCGAAATGTTTGTCAAATATTTGACATCTTTGTTAAATCTTTGAAATCTTTGGGAAGTCATTGAAATCTTTTGAATCTATTCGAAATCTTTGCGAAACCTTTAAAATTTTTATGATAGCTTTGGGAAATCATTGCCTTCGTGAAATCTTCGGAAATCTAGACGAAACATTTCAAATATTTGATTATATTTCGGAAATGATTGAAACCTTTGGAAAATCATTGAAGTATTACAGACATATTTTTAATGTATCCAAAATGATTACGAAATATTTGACATCTTTTTGAAATCTTTAGAAAATCATTTAAATCTTTTTAAAGTATCAAAAATATTTTTGAAATATTTTGTATGTTGTTTAAATTGTTTGAATGTTTCGAAAATGATTGAAGTCTTTGTGAAATCTTTTTAAACTATCCGAATTTTTGCGAAACATTTTAAATCTTTGTGAAATTGCTTACATCTTTCAGAAATATTTGAAATCATTGAAATCTTTGTGGAATCTTTGGAAATATTCGAAATACTTTTGACACATTTGTGAAATTACTTAAATCTTTGGGATATCATTTATGCCTTTGTAAAATTTTAAAATCTTTTGAAATCCTTATGAAATTTGCGGAATTCTTGAAATTTCTTATAAATATTATTATTAATATTTATATTATATATTAATATATATTAAAATTAATATTTTTGAGGTATTTGGAATATTTTTTAAATTATTTAGGTCTTTGCGAAATCATTGAAGCCTTTGTGAAATCTTAAAAAAATATCCGAAATCCATAAAAAATATTTGAAATCTTTATGACAAGCTTAAACAATCATTGAAATCTTTGGAAATATTAAAAACATTTTTTAAACATTTGTGAAATGTTTGAAATCCTTATGAAATATTTTGTAAGCTTTCAAATATTTTTGAAACGTTTGTGAAATTATTGAAGTGTTTGTGAATTCGTTGTGAAATTATGTATGCATTTGTGAAATATTTTAAATCTATCCGAAATCTTTATGAAATCTTTGCGAAATATTTGAAATATTTTTCAAATATTTGCTAATGTTTGTAAAAAATTTTGAAATCTTTGTGAAATCTATGCGACTTTTTTTTAACCTTTAGAAAATCATTCTAATCAATAATCATTGTAAAATATTTCTGAAATCTTTGCGAAATATTCCAAATATTTTTCAAATATGTGGTATTATTTATGAAACTATAGAAATCTTTGGCATATAATTTATGTCTTTGTAAAATATTTTTAATCTATTAAAAATCTTTGAACTCATTGTAAAATGTTTGATATCTTGAATATATCATTGAAGTGTTTGTGAAATCTTTGTAAGCATTTTCTGATATCTTTAGAAATCCGCGAAATATCAAAAATATTTTTTTAAATGTTTGGTAATATTTGTGAAATTATTGAAATCTTTGAGAAATATTAAAGAATTTGAAAAATCTTTTAAACCCATCCGAAATCTTTGCGATATATTTGCAAACTGTTAAATCTTTGAGGAATCATTTGAATTTTTGTGATATATTCGTCAAATCTTTCTAAAATCTTTAGAAATCTGAGAAATATTAAAAATATTTTTTAAATATTTGGTAATATATGTGAAATTATTAAAATATTTGGAAAATAATTAAAGTCTTCGTCAAATCTTTTCAATCTATACAAAATTTATTAAAACTATGCAATGTTTGAGAAATCATTGAAATTTTTGTGAAGTCTTTAAAAATCTTTTTTCCGAAATATTTGAAGTATTTTTTAAATGTTTGATAGTATTCATGAAATTATTGAAATCTTTGTAAACTCTTTGGCAATGTGAATTTTATACCTGTATTTATTATTTATTATTTACTGTTCATTTATTATTATCTATCTACAGTTTTTATTTATTATACAAATAATCCGTCGCATCTGGTTCGCGAACGTAAAAAAAGACTTTTAGAATTTGCACCATTCGGCATTGAGACATTCATCAAAAATATTTCACAACCAAATTGAATCGAATGACGTATTCACCTATATATTATGTCTTATATAATATAAATCCGAAAAATAATATTAATTATTTAAAAATTGCTTTAAATCACATATTATACTAAAACCCACGTACAATTTTTTGAAAAGTCAGTAAAAATAATAGTAAAAGAGCAGCAATTATAATAGTAAAAGTAAAAGCTGGGAAAAGTGAAATGAACAAAAATTTTAATTTATGGATGATAATATTAATTTTTATATTTTTGCCTTTTTATTATTTAAAAAATGGCGTTTAATTGACCCGAAAAATTGGCCAAGGTGGAAAAGGGTAATAGAAAAATTTGAAATATCTGTACCAGATGATTCTATATTATTTAATAATAATATAATAATATATAAATAATTATAATAATATAGTAATAAAAAATAAAAAAACATACTATGTTAAAAATAATATAAATCTAGAAATTTTAAATAGTTTTTTTCGCGTGAAACTGACAGAAGGTAAAGAAATTTTTAACCAAATCGAGCCAATGGTAGGTATATCAGTGTGGATAGTTTCTTCGTGCTGCTGCAGGTAACGCAAGTGACCACCAACAGTCGGTAACAAGAAGACTTACCATCAAGTGATACGTTATACAAAAATTTTACAATTAAAAAAAATTAAATCATTTAAATAATTCCAACCTTATTAGTTCTAATTTTGCTCTCATTGTACATTTATTCACATATTTTATTATAATTTATAAGTATATAGAAAAGATTTTGTTTATTACTAAAACGGAAAAATTGTGCAATAAAAGAAAGAAGACCAATGCTATCAATTTCGCAATAATTATTTTATGACATCAATACGGGAACATCTTCAAGACTAAGAATATTTACAAATTTTGTTAAGGCGAAAAACCAAATTATTTACATGCATATGTCAGCAAGTACTTTCAATAAAGTTTAGTTGGCTAAAAGAAATCAGTTTGTTGTTAAGTTATCCAAAAACATTTCTTTTGATCAATAACAATTTAAATCAAATTTAACCCAAATCAAGAAAAACGATTTTTTATCTTGAAACATTCTTTGAGTGTGAAAGCATACTTTTATTAAAATGTTTACGGCTATTTATAAACTTTCTACCCCAAAAAATGCAGTGTTAACATTTATTATCTGCACCTGCGTATCCTTCTTTGATATAAACATTTCTGACTGATTAGAACTGATTCTACTGATAACATCTTTTGATGAAGAAAAATTCGCTCAATCTTATAAAACTTTCTTTCTAATTTTAACTCTCAGCTTTGTCTCTCAATAATCACACATTTTCATCTACAAAGTATGATTTAATTGAAGAAATCATACTCAATTATTTAATCAACCTGGTTTAAAAAATGCGTTATCAAGATATATTATTAATATAAAAAAGCTTTCTATGGCTACTCAATATTATCAATCCACATGCAGTTTACACTGAGCAAAATTATTGTTGTCTGGTCCAAAGTTTCCTTCAGTGTGTAGTATATTTTGAAGATCACATATTATCATAAAATATAAAAAAATATATTAAAATATTTAATATATAACATTTCCAGTCGATAAAAGACGCATAGTACCGGCGAGAAAGTTTAATGAATTTTGATCGCAGCCCTGGTTGGAGTAAATTCCCATAAGATAATCTGTATTACAACACTCTTTTTGACGCAAGTGGGGACTTACTCTCACTGTTCAGCCAGGTGCTCAAGATTCTCTGGATTCATTCGTATCGAACGGTGCTCAGTTATAACACGAAGAATTTTTATTTTAATAAAAAATCTTAGAAAACATTATTTGGCAATAGTTAAAATACTATGATGGACAACATGATGGATACTATGCCTCAACTAAAAATGAAAGAATTTGACTGGAGAGTTCAAGCCTCCTGCGATGAAGACATCATGCCGAGTACTGAGCAAATTTTGGGAAGTGAGTACAATTTTCAAAAATATAATATATTTTAATCATAATATTAATTTATTTAATGAAATTATGTACTTTATTAATTTTTAATACATCTGAACATCCGAAAAACGTTTCCAACTTTCTAAAAGTTAGTTTCTAATCCCAGATACAATACTTTTGTTTATCACTAACGCTTTTTTTTAATTTAAAGAAAGCGTACCTGACCAAATGAAAATTATTATATCTCATTTTCAACAATAAAATTTTTTATTGTTCATTTGTTTTCGTGTCTCAAAAATGTTGTAATTCAAACCTAGACCGAAACCGGCGTCTTTTTAAGGATCTGCGTTTATCCGTGAGAAAAAAATTAAACTTCCGACGGTAATCAAAAAACCATTTCCTAAATTGGCCCAAAATCTAACAAACTTAAAAAAGAATTAGAAACGAATTTTCTTGAAATCTTCATCTTCAGATGTAAAGTTACTGTAAGTATTATGAGTCTAATCTAAAGTCTAATCGGGGTTATTATTTGAAGATCGTTTTCATACTGCCTAAGCGCCTATTAAGATTCATTATAAGGTTTCCGGCCCGATTAAAATGTTATTATCCGCTACCCTCGGTCCCTTTTTGTACGAACTGCAAGCAGCTTGATTCACCTCTATATAATTTAATATAATTTCCTAATTCTTTCATTAAATTGGACGAGACCGCGGTGGAGCCTTCATAAACTTTTTCTCTGATGAGTTAACTTTTTTCTTCCCGTTTCGGGCCTAGATCAAGGTTACTTACTACTGATGATACTTTTTCATGGTTTAATAGCCCCAAAACTGTCTCGAATTAGCAGTGCATTAAGAATTCATCGCTTATAAGCCTAATGTTCGACGATCAAATTTAACAGGAGAAAATGAAATGATTATCGTTCAGCTATGTGTACGATATTCAACGAAGCCTGAAAATTGTGCTGGTGCCCGCGTCGCGCCGGTGAAAGTTTCGGATGAAAAATGCATTGCGAGTTACGGCGTATTAAATATATAGATGCACACGAGAGGCTAGAAAGAGTTGAGATTTTCTTTTAATTAACTCGAGGAAAATATAGAGCACTTTTTTTTATCTCGTGACTATGAAAATTGTATTTTTTGCCTCATTCATATTTTAATATATTTTTGTTTATTTTTACTAAGATTATTAATCCAGCGCTATGCGTGTGTGTCTTTTTTCGCTTTAAGAGATAAATTAATTTATAGATAGTATCCAATCCTGATGTATCTATATCTGTCTCTATTAGATACAAAAGAAAATTGTTGAGTAACTGTTTGTTAAAAGTTTTTCGAAACCTAAATTCGAGCTGAAATTAGATTCTCAAATCTGAGAATAAGGTAAATAGTGTTAGCAGTTTATTTATGAAGTTACGTAAATATAATTTTCCTAAGATTCTTGAGAAAATTTACAAATATTCTTGAAGATTTTCGGTAGGATGAAAAAGGACCTTGAAAAATTTTTAATTCTGCACCAAACAAATTTATTTTTTTAGATATCCTAGGAAATTTTTTATTCTCTTGAAATATTTCTAAAATTCTTAAAAAGCTTTTTAACTCTTCGTTCAAAATAATTAAAAATCTACATTTTGCTTACCAAAATTTTTAATCTTTTCAATTTTTAAGTTACTTTTGAATCTTCTAAAAAATTCTGAATATCTTTTTAAACGATTCAAATTTTTCCCATTTTTTCATATTCGGCAAAATTTTAAAAATGCCCTAGATTCTTTTTTTTATTAATTTCAGTAACTGCTTAAAATGTTTCGAAATGTTTTTAAATATTCACTTAAAATTAATTCCTTGAACATAAAAAATCATATTTAATTTTCCCACTAAGATTAAGAAAATTATTTAATTCTTTCGGAACTGAAAAACTTTGCATCAAAATCTTCTAAATTCTTTTTAAAACTTTTAGGAATTCATTTAAAATATGATGATAGCTTCTTCAATTTGGGCTTAAAATTCTATCCTAAAAATAATAAACCATTAAAAATTCTTAAAAAGCTTCTATTTTTTCCAAATCTTGAAAAATTTACATTTTGTTTTAACTGTTTTGGAATCTTCTACGATACTCGTAATTATTTCCTTACCGGGACCGATAGAGTATGTATTTTTTATTCTTTCCGGCATCATCAATCGCGTATAGTTTTTTGCTTTTAGAGGAAAAATAATCTTTAATAAAAATACGGATAATTATTTACATTTTTTTCTGAATTATAAGAGCAAGTAAACAAGTATATTATCAGTTTGCTTTGAAAGTTAGACGAGTATAATATTTATAAGCTTAAGAAAATTCCAAAAGATTTGCGAAGATTTCAGATATGTCGAAAAAGAATCTCAAATGTTTTTATTTTATTGGAGTTTACAAAATATCAGGAAAAAATTTATTTAGTTTAAAAGAAGATACTTAGAACTTTTAGAAGTTTATCGAATTTTTTACAAATTATGCAGATTAAAAAAAAATTGCCCCAAAATCCTTAAGGTTTTTATTTGGAAATTTTTGAAATCTTTTGAAATTTTTTGAAATATTTTTAAGACTCCTTTTAAAATACATTTTAAATGTATTAGCAAAACTAAGAAAATTATGTAATTCTCTTGATACCTTTTAGAAATTCTGAAAAAGTTTCTATACTATTTTTTCTAGACCTTCAAGAATCTAGGTTTTGTTAAAATTAAAAAAAGTCTTTCCCAGTTTTAAACTATTTTTTAATGTTTTATAAGCTTCTAAATGTCTCTTAAATTTACTCGAATTTTTTCTAAAATTTTCTGATCTTGGAGAAATGAAAAAATGTTCTACGTTCTTTTTATACAGTTTTTAAAATCTTTGGAAATGTTTTAAAATCTTTTTCAATTATCTCTTGAAACCTTTCAAAATTCTTAAAAAGCTTTCTTTTCCAAGTCTTTAAAAATCTATCTATATCTAATCTAATCTATATCTATGTCTTTGCGTTTAAAGTTGCATCTTGTTAGATAAAAAATAATCAAAAACGAGGCAGTCATTTAAGTCAATAAAACTGATTTTGATACTGTTGCAATAATTTACTATCAAAAATTTAAGTGCCAGAAATAGATCATTTTTATTTTTATTGAAAAAGAAAACATTTAAAAATCAGAGTTTTCATGTTAAAAATGTATGTTCGTTGGTATGACTTTGAATACTGCACCACATATTTTTCGATAGAGTCATTTTTCTTCATTAAAAAAAATTAAATTCATTTAGCAATATTTATCTTCAATTTCATTTTCTTTTATTTTAGAGGAAATTTAAAAAAAATCATTTTTCTAACATATTAACTTTTAATTTTCAATTTTTATTGATTTTAAATATACATTATAAATACAACTTCCTTAATTTTGAGATTGTAATTGTGATTTTTAACAGGAATTTAATTAGTATCGTGATGATTGTGTGAAAAAATACTGGATTATAATATATACACTTTTACACAAGAAGATTATATTTACAATTTTCTAATTTTCAAGAAATATTTAAATAGATTGAATTTTCAAAATTATGATTTTGGAAGAAATTAATTGAAATGGAGAAATATAACTGATATTATTGAAAGATTTTAGGATGTTTCTTAAATCAACAAAACTAAATATTGGGATCAGCAAACAAAGTTTGTTGTTAAAATTATTGCTTTTTATTCCAATTTTATATGTTTATCATTTTTTCACTAATGAATGCAAAATTAGATAAAGTAAGCTTTTTTCAAGGAAAAACCCAAATTTACATATCTGTTTTTAATTACAGTTATTGAGTTTTAAGTAGCATAATAATCGATTAATCATACCTGGAAGTTTTTCTGAATAAATAATAATCGCCAATTTTCATTTTCCTCCTTTTTTAATTTTTAATGTATTTTTTCTAATGGGCCGAAAAATGAGGTAATTTGGAAGTCTAGTTTATATTGTGAATCTTTATTATGTTCATTTTTCATAAAAGTATTCATCAGAAAGTAGATTTCTTTTAGATCTTAAATTAAAATTGTTTTAAACTTTTGTTAAGCATGTTTATAACTTTAAAAATAAATTAAATTATTATATAAATGATAAACAATTAAAAGTATCATTCATAATTAATTTTCTGGTTTTGTGATTTTCGGCTTCGTAGATGATGAAATTTTAATTGCAGAATAAAAAACAAAAAATGTAAATTATAATTATAAATTCTAAGATTATTTTAATTAATTTATAATTCTCGTATTGTTTATGTAAATTACATGTTCGGTAGCAACACTGCTTCGACCAAGGTCGCTAATCAATTTCTGTAGCAATCAACTCAGACGAAGAGCTTCATAAAGTCATTATACAAATCTCTCCACTCGAGCTAATTAGTATCCAAGGTTTTTCTTCTTAGGCGTCTCTCGCTACATGCATTACAATAATTAGAATATTGTTTATTATATGTTTTTAAAACTTTATTTTCTGTTGCAGGTTTAGGATCTTTTGGAATTGGATTGATAGTGATTTCTGTAATGATAACACTAGTGACACTCTACCTCTCTGCTGATGCAGTTTACAAAATATTTTTTCAAAAAGAAACAAGGTCCTACAAGAAATACAGTGCAATTATACTCTCCGTATACCCAATTGCCAGTCTCTGCAGTTTACTAGCTATAGCTATTCCCAGGCGAGTTAAACAATTTATTCAATTTAAAATTCTATTAGACGCCAAAATATTTATATTTAAAAAAAAAACGAATTGAAGAGGCCTTTCAAAAACTAGGACACGCTATTTATAAAACTTTTTCCACCCCTATCGTCTTTTTGTCACAGATCATCACACGGTGCTTGCCCCCTCCCCCGGCGTAACGTCACAAATACGAACATCACACCCCCTTTTTAAGTCAAAATTTTTTCTTTCATTTTATTTTATACACTCGCAAAATAAGATATAAAACATATGAACATAATATTTAAAAAAAGTTCTAAGGGGAATGGAAATTGGGTGGTTTTTTCAAGAAAATGTGGGAATAATAATATCAACAAGTTAATTTAAACTACATAGTTGAATTTTATACTGAATAGCAAAATCGGAATCTAAAAACAGTTAATTCTTTTTAGCAAAATTGGATTAAATTTTTAGATGCAAAATTGATTAAAAAAAAAAAAAATTGAACCAAATAGTTGAATTTCTGACTAAAAGAGATGAATTTTAAACGAATGCTTTGAGTTTTAAAGTTAAAAAGTCAAATGATTTAGAAAATATTTGACTTTTAAACCCGAAAAGATGAATTTTCAGCAAAAAAGTTTATTCTCTGTAAAAAAATTTATTTTGAAACAATTAGTCAATTTTTGAACGTAAAAATTAATTTTTAATCAACAAGTTGAACATTCAAGTAGAATAGGGAAATTTCATTAAAGTAGTAGAATATTTAATTAAATAGTTCCATTTCCAACCTGAAAAGATGAATTTTCTACCAATTGGTCAAATTCTTAAAAAAATTAAACTTCAATCAGAAACAGTTGCACTTTTAAACAATTGTTTGAAATTGTTAAATTCTTGACTAAAATTATGAATCTTAAAAAAAATTAATTTTTAAGAAAAATATTTAACTTTTGACCAAGTGGTTGAATTTTCAATAAAAAAAATTCATTTTTAACATAAAATATAATAATTGACATTTTATCCGAAAAAGATTTTAATTTTAAATCATAAAATAGTAAAAATAGTCAAATTCAATTAAAAAGGCGATTCTCTATAAAACTTTTGAATTTTTAACCCAAAAATATGGGTTTTCATTAAAAAAAGTTAATTTTAAACTAAACAGTAAATTCCTAAACTGAAAACAATCATTCTTCTGCCATAAATTTTCGACAAATTACTTAAATTTTAAACCAAACCATTTTTCCGAACTTAATGAAACTGAATTTGTAACAAATTTCTTCAAATTTTTAGCCGAATAGTTTAATTTTTGCAATCAAAAAGAGTAATTTTCTTTAAAAAACAAGACGTATTTACTCCAAAGTATAATCAATTTTCAACCGGGTGAATTAGTTGTGAACTAAAAACGATAAATTTTCAATCAAAAATGTAATGTTCGATGTGTTAACCAAAAAAATTTTTATTTTTGTTCAAAAATAGTAAGATAAATTTAGTCAAAAAAGAGAAATTTAACAAAATAGTAGAATCCTGAACCAAAATAGAATACATTCCTTTACCAAAAATGTGCATTTTAAACAAACTAACAAAGTTTCAACAAAAAAGATGAATTTTTAAACCAAAATTACAAATTTTTAACCAGGAAAGTTTTCACAGTCAAGAGAGAAATACAATTTTAATCAAAAGATTGAATTTTCAACAAAAAAGTTGAATTTTAAACCGTATAGTTAATTTTCAAACTAAAACTAATTAATTTCCAATCAATAATGTAATAATTTAAATTTTGAGTAAAGAAATTAAAAAAAAACCATTTCCAAAAAATAGTTCAATTTTTAACCAACGAGTTGGATCTTTAGTCAATAAAATAATTTTTCAGCAAATGAGTTCAAATTTCAACAAATTAGTTGAATTTTAAATTATGCAGCCTAATTTTACACCCAAAAAGATGAATATATGCTTATATGATAAAATATATAAATTTTCAGAAAAAAAGAATGAATTAAAAAAAGTTAAATCTTTAACCATTATAAAATGAATGCTAAACAAAATAGTTTAACTTTTAACGCAGCAGTTGCATTTCCAACCAAAAAAGATTATTTTGGTCGAAGTACTTAATATTTTTATTTTGAAACTAAAAGCTATCATTCTGCAGAGTAAATGTATTAGTCAAATTGGCTGTTAATAGAATTAATTTGTAACTGAAACAAAAACGAATTTACATCAAAATAATGATATTTTCTACCAAATAGTCGTATTTTCACCTATAGACATGAATTCTAATGAACGAATATTTTAGTAGAATTTTTAATGAAAAAGAAATAAATTTCAACTAACAATTTTGGAATTTTTTTTGAATTCTGTAATAATCAATTTCTAATTTAAGAAAAGAAAAAAGAATTCTTTAAGACACGGGGCAAACCATTTCGAAAAATGTTATTCACATGCATATATTTTCTATGTGTAATATCTTAAGCTACCTTAGCCCATCCCCCCTTAGTCACACACACTAAAGAGTGACATAGGGTTTAACGGCCCACAAAGCTACGCAACACTACAATTCGAGATATATTTTTAAAAACTTCGTATATGTTTGATGAAGAAAATGTGTCTAAATTAAAAAAAATGTTCACACGAACCTTATGACATTTAATGATCTAAGTCTAAAGGTCTAACGTCAACTGTCTAACTAAAAGATAAGTTTGAAGTGCCTATTCGAATCATAGGAGAAAAAAAGAAAAATTGATCCCTTCAGCTAATGATGGAAGACAGAAAAAAGTCGTCTGTTCAGCCCTAGTCTAGCCCTAGAATAGGCTTTTCTGAAATACAAGATATTTCTAAGAACTCATGAGATATTCGAGGAGATACCTAATCTTAACACGAAAAAACAATTTTTAATTTAAAATTTCTTCCTTATCTTTAATGCGATTAAGAATCATTTTTAGAACAAATAAATCAAATCTTTTACTGAATTTTAGGAAAGAAATAAAAAAAAAAGATAAGCTTTTATTATAGATTGAAATTGAAGCTTTTTTGACTTTAATTTCATCAGATATTTCAAACCGAATAACTGTTCAATCAACTCTTAATATTGTTTGATTGAGATTTTCATTAAATTTTATCAGTTTATTTAATTTTTTTGAAAGATACAATCAATTCTTTGAAATGTTAAAGATAAAAATGTAAATAGTGTTATAAATTATTTAATAATTACATTCAAGTTCAATTCTCTTTGTAATATAAAAAAGATGGATAAATAATAATAAAACTGCGAGAAGCAGGTGCGGTTCGGTTGTCTCTTTCTTTATTTCTCCCTCTTTTTTCAATTGTCATACATCTGCCTCTAATAAGCCGTTTTACAATGTTATTTGAAAACATATATATCTTATTTTATCTTTTTTTTTTTGATATTATTTTGTAGCATTCTTGTGCAATTTTGTTGCACCATTTTTTAAAATTTTATGTTATTTTAAAAAATGTATTTTTAAATCGTATAAAACTTTTTTTATAACGATCTAAGCCTAAATTTGAAGAGAGCATCCGCCAAACTTTATTTTCAATAACCTGAATTTCCCTGATTTTTCCCTCAACATTTTTTTATTTTTCCTGTCGATGTAGATTTAAAAACCATAATTTTTCTTGTAACTTGTGTTGAGATAGAATCGTCTGTACACAGAATAAAATAATTTTAAGTTTAAATTTAAAAATTTCAAATTTATTTATTTATTTTAAACTAAAAAGAAAACTTTTGTAAGATTTGACTAAAAAATATTAATTTTTGAAAATAACAGATAAATTCTCAATCAAAAATACGAATTTTCTACCAAAGAAGACGAATTTTCTATAAAGTACAAAAAAATTTCAACATAAATTGCAATTTTCGATTAAAAAAGATCAATTTTAAACCAAAACTACCAATTTTCTATAAAACAGTTGAATTTGCAAACACCAAATAATTATTTTCTTCAACAAGCAGAATTTACAATAAAATAAAGATTTTTCTTAAAAAAAAGAGAAAGCTTATCTGAATTGTTGGACTTTTAATCAAAAGACCAAATTTACGAAAAGCAATTTAATTTTCAACCCCAAAAATATGAATTTTCAGCCAAATAAAAAATGTAAATGTTACATTTTCAGTTGAAAAAATTAATTTGAAACACAAACAAACAAAATTCAACTCAAGCAGATGAATTTTCTATTTGAAAGTTATGAGTCTTCAACCTAGATAGTTAAGCCTTTGGTTAAAAAAATTAATCTTTAATCCAAATAAAAATAAATCAGTGAAAAAAGATTTTAATTTCTAATAAAATATAGTGGAATTCAATAAAAAAGGACGAATTTTTGAACAAAATAGTCGAATTCTCAAAAAAAGAAGGTTACTCTCAACCAGATAGTTGCACTTTTAACCAGAAATATATAATTTTTACCAAAAGATGTGAATTCTTAAACCGCAAAGAAGCGAATTTTTACAAAAATAGTTAAATTTTCAACAAAAAACTTATTTTTCTACCAAAATAGTTCATTTTTCAACAAAAAGTAAAAAAAATGAAGAATTTTCAACAAACCAGTTACATTTTTAACAAAAAAGAAAGGCTTTTTAACAAATAGTTGAATTTGTGAAAAATAAATAATATTAAAAAATGAATGTTTTTTATATTAATATTATTTTTAATTTTTAATACATCTTTTTTTCGATTATTCGAATAAGTCAATTGTCGAAGAATCGACGATTTCACTTGATTTTTTATCAATTTTTTCTCATAAATAAGACAAATTTTTTTTGAATTATAAGATTCTCAGGTAATCTAGCCGATTTTTTGCGAATTTAGATTTTTTCTGTTGCGAAAAATCCAATGATTCAAGCCTGCCTTTTACAATAAAAAGCTTTAATTAAAATTAAATTGAAATGACCTTTATTTTATTACCTAAAATTCTGTAGAAATCTATTAAAATTCTTGGTACAATAGTGTAGAAATCATTGAAAATTTCATAAATATTCTCATCCCTGGATTTAAATTTCTTATTATTAAAAAACATGAACTATTTTAAAATGAATCATGTCAAATTTTTAAATACTTAGAGTTCTAGGAATGTTTAAAATAAGTTAAATAAGAATTGAAGAAATGATCCATTTTATTTGGCACTATATTTGAAAAAACTGTTTCCATAAATATTGTTAGATTTTAAATAGCAATATTTTTGAAATCTAGAATTAATTATGGTTCACATTTAAAAAATGTACGTGTACAATTGATAATTCATAAATTATTAAATTAAAATAAATCGAAGTTGTCTAATATTACATGATAAAAAATGTTTCATTTCAATAAATATTCATTTGAAATGCACTTAAAACCAGTATCCATTTAAAGAATAAAGAGATATCTACATTAATTAAATATTATATGCAATGTATATTTTTCCTTAATTAGCCGAACTGTTAAAAGCTGTTTTTTTTTTGTAATTTTTTTAAATTGTTTAAGTGATAGAACTTACAGTGTTCAATCAAGAAAGGTTATTAGAATCAGTTATAAATCTTGTAATTATTGTCTGTATTTTGCTCTAATTAAACAATAATTGTCACACTATATTTTACATAGTGATAATCTTCATTTAAATTTAAACTATAATAAACTTCAATATGGACATGCAGATCATCCTACAATTTCAAACATATTTAATTTTTATATATTCAACGAAAAAATATTTTACTTCTGAAGTTTTATTTAAATCCTAAATTTTTTAGTTTGAAATTATCAAAATTAAAAAGAAGTTAATTGAATTATAATAGATAATTCTGCAAGATAAAAAAAAACAATTTCACGCCTTTCACCACTCGTGGTAGTATATTTTAAATTTGAATAGAATAATTTTTCAAATGTAAATCCAACAATTTTATCTTCAAATAACGTATTTTTAACGAATCTTCTCGTCCTCTCGAAATTCGGGATGAGTAGTCAAATATTCTTCATAAGCTTGGCTAGTCCCTCGAATTTTCGGGACGAACAGTCCATCCCCTTTTCCAACTCCTCAAATTTTTCGGGATGACTAGACTAGACTAGACTACAGAAGCATATATTTAAAGCAAAAAAAAAAGAAAAGTAGAACGTTTTTCGAGAATAGGGAAAAAAGGGGGAATTTGAAAAAAAAAGGAAACGCAGGGAAATAGGGGAAGGATTGAAAAAAATTTCATCGAAAAGTAGTGTTGACGTATTGAGAAAGAATTGATCACTCTTCCAGAATTCCTAATTTACGCCTAATCTCGGAATCTGTAATTTGAGATTAAACAGGAAAGACCCTTTTTTTAATTAATCTTTTTTTCTAACAGGGCTCAAATTCTGTCAGAGGCTTTGACTCAAATCTCGCTAACGATAGCGTTATTCAGCCTGTATCTGCTTCTAATCGACGTTGGCCGCAGAAAGGTCACGAAGGCACCACCATTAATGTTAAATGTCTTGCCGTGTTGCTGCTGGCCCTGTCTGCCCTTCCCGGCCCTTGAGATGACCGAGACCAATTTGTCCTGGCTTCGGATTTCGGTCCTACAACTTCCTATCGTTCAGGTAGCCCTCTTCCATTCTTCTCCAATTTTTCAAGGATTCCTCCAGCAGCTTGGACCACTCCAGTCACTGAATTCAAAATCCAGTCTCCTGGCTCGTCCTGGCCAATATATGGCAGAATTCTAAGGGCATAAATTATAGACTTTCCCATATAGCTTATGGCAGGTATAATGTCCTCTTGACCAAAACAGGTACCAGTACAAGGATCTCGACGTTTAGTTTTCTCTACCCTTCGAAATCTAAACTTGTTAGGAAGATCTTAGGATCCGGAATGAAAATATTGCACTTGACTGTCCTACGTTTTCTATTATCTTAGACTTGCTTTGACAGAGACAGAAGAAATTAAGATGGCAGATCTTTTTGGACGAAGGTGTTTGATTTAACAACTTTCACTTTCTACATTTTTGTCCGTATATTCAGACTTCACAGACAAAAATACTCTCGAAATAGGAGACACAGAATTATCTTTTATCTCGTGTTTCATGAAAATAGAGAATTTTTTAATTGGCCAAGAATCGAATTTTTGAAAATGACGAAAGAACTGAACGCTAGAGAATTACACTAGTGCATTTTTTTCTTAAATTGATTTTTTTGAGCATTTTTTTATCAAAAAAAGGTTTTTAAGGAACTTATTCATTCTGTTTAAATCTTCTTGTGCAATTTTGTTGCATAATTTTCTTCATTTTTAAGTTTATGTTGGCTTAAAAAATGTATTTTCAAATAAGGGAATGGCTCATTTTTTCAAATAAAATGAATGTAGGACGTAGGTAACATATTAAATTCCATTGAAAACGCTTTAAATTGCTAAGGTTTGGACTCGAAGTATATTGCATTTTCAATAAAATAGATAAACTTTAAACCAAATAGTTGCATTTTCAACCGAAAAGATGAGTTTTCGACGAAAAATGTAATAGTTGAAATCTCAACCAAAAATATTTTAGTTTTAAATCAAAAACAATTAAATATAAACAAAAAAAAAGGATTTCAAAAGAAATAGTTGAATCGTGAACCAAGGGAGATGAATTTTGAACAAGGAAACTTATTTTCTACTTAACGATTGAATTTGTAACAGAGAAATTAAATTTTGGACCAAAAGGTGAACTTTAAAAAAATAGTTAAATTTTGTGATAAAATTTTTAATTTTTAAGCCAAGAAGATAAATTTGTTACGCATTATTTTAATTTTCAACGTGAAAACACAAATGTTCAATAAAAATGTTTATTTTCCACCGAATAGTTGCATTGTTAACAAAAATTTTGAAATGTCAATCAATATATATAAATTTTCTAGAAAGAGATTAAAATATCAATAAGAAAATTAAATTGTCTATCCGAAAATAATAATTTTCATTAAAAAAGTTATTTTTCATTAAAATAGTTGAATTTTAAAGCAAAATATGAATTTTTCAACAAAAAAGTTAATTTTCAACAAAATAGTTGAATTTTCAACCCAAAAATATGAAATTTTCAACCAAATGCCCAACACAAAAAACGAATTTAACAATAAAATTCTTTTTAACTTTATAAAACTTGGTACAAAAATTCGAATTTTTTGTAGCAAAATGAACTTTTTTGTTTAAAAAAACGCATATTTCCCGGTTTTAAATTCAATTATTTCGTCGACATGTCCTTTTTGGCTTAAAAGTTTTATGAGTTGGTAGAAAAATCATCTTTTTGATTGAAAATTAATTGTTTCTCTGGAAAGGCTTGAATTGGTACAAAAATTCGAATTTTTTGTAGAAAATTACCTTTTTTGTTTAAAAAAAACGCATAATTCCGGGTTTTAAATTCAATTGTTTCGTCGACAATTCATTTTTAGCTTAAAAGTTTAACGAGTTGGTCGAAAATTTAACTTTCTGATTGAAAATTACTTGTTTCAATCAAAAAATTGAATTTTCTACCATGCTTTATAACTTTCAAATGAATTTTATTTTTCAACACAATTTTTTAAATTTCAACGAGAAGACATAAAGTTTTAAACAAAGAAAAAAACGAATCTTCTGCAAAGAAATTGAATTTTGAACAAAGCAATTAAGTCCTTAAATATAATTTATAAACAAAAAAGTTATACTTTTACCAAATTCTGAATATAAACAAAACAAACGATTTATCCACAAAACAATTGTACTTCCATTCTAAAAATAAAAATTTTCGTAGAAAAAAGTAATTTTTTAACCAAATAATTGGATTTTATAACAAATTACTACATTTTCAAGAAAAAAATAAACCAATTTTCCTCGAAACAATCGAACTTTCAAACCGAATGTATAGATGAATCTTCTGTCAAAATAATTAAAATTTTCAGACAAAAAGACGATTTTTTACACATAAAAAATAAATAAATTTTTAACTAGAAAATATGATTTAAACAAAAAAAATTAATTTTCAAACAAATGGTTGCAGTTTTCATTAAATTAGTGTAAGTTTCAACAAAAAAAGATAACCTTTTCAACCGAAAAATATTAATTACAAAAAAGTTCATTTTTAACTAAATAGTTGAATTTCTAACTAGAACAATCAAATTAATTTTTAACCTAAAAATATGAATATTCTAAACTAAATGGACGAATCTTCAAACAAAAAGATTGAACTTTAAAGAAAAAGAGATGCATTTTTAACCAATTATTTTAATTTTCTAGCCAAAAATGTGAGCTTTTTAGAAAACAGTTGCATTTTTAACAAAGCAGTTTATTTTTAATGAACAAAATTCATATTTAACCAAAAGAGAACATTTCTACTTCAAAAAATACGAATTTTCTATCCAAAAAGACGAATGTTCTACAAAGCGTTTAAGTTTTGGACTTGCAAGGATATTTTTTTACGAAATATTT
Organism: Belonocnema kinseyi; assembly: GCF_010883055.1. Classification (NCBI taxonomy): domain Eukaryota; kingdom Metazoa; phylum Arthropoda; class Insecta; order Hymenoptera; family Cynipidae; genus Belonocnema; species Belonocnema kinseyi. The sequence continues at coordinate 110,888,848 of NC_046658.1, read as the reverse complement.
TATTTTCCAAGAAAATAATAATTCATTCAACATAGAAGTTTTAACCAAAATAGATAAATTAATGTACCAAAAATACAATAGTAGACTTTAAACAAAAAGAATTAATTTCATACGAAAAATAATTTGAATTTCTTATTGGGTTATATGAATTCGGTTCGAATTTAATTGAAAAAACGAGAAACAGGTGAATTTTATTGAAAATAGGAGGAAAAAAAGGCAATATTTAATAAAAGTTAATTTTGAAAAGTATGCATATAAAGAATAATTATGATTATAATCGTTATAAAATAGCTATGAAGAAAAATTTCCATAAATTGTATCTAAAATAATATTTAAGAACTTATCTAATTATAATTCTTCAAAGAACATGGTGCTGAATAAAAAAAATTCAGAAAAAGTCAATGATTAACATTTGAAAGTAGATTTTTTTAAAACCAACATAAACTTTAAAAAAAAACAAATTGTGCAACAAAATTGCACAAGAAGGCTTAAAAAGTATTATGTTCTTTAAAAAAATGCTTTTAAAAAACAAATACTCAAGAATATTAATTTGTGCATTAAAGTACCAGAAAAACTACATTATTTTTATGTAAATCACTTGAAAACACTAATTTTGCAATTTAAGCTATAAAAACAATATACATAGGTAGCAAAGCGAGTGTAAGAGTGAATGGGAAACTGAGTGACTGTTCGATATTATTCAAGGAGTTAGACAAGGATGCGTTATGTCTTCATGGTTATTTATATTATTTATTGACAAGTGTTTAAGAATGGCTCTCTTCGACGAAGAGGGTGTGGATCTCGAAACAGTAAGGGTACGAGGGTTAGCGTTCGCAGATGATAAGGTTGTTACGGCAGAGTCTATCGAAGACCTACAAAGAATGTTGAATAAACTAGATGCAAGCATGAAGAGCGTGGGCCTCAAAATTAACGCAAATAAAACAAAATTTATGGTGTTCGAAGGAAAGAGTGAGACAACAGTATGCAATATTTTATTAAATATTGAGAGAAGAATATTGAGAGAATTGAACAAGTTGATAAGTTCGTATACCTTGGTAGCTTATTTATTAGGGATGGGAAGATAGATGAGGAATTAGATAGATGCATAAACGAAGGTAAGAAGGTTATTGGTAGAGCAGGTCCCCTTATCAGAAGTAAAAATATATCAAATAAAGCTAAAATGGCAATACATAATTCTATATT
>NC_046658.1:110883234-110887545 GCF_010883055.1 Belonocnema kinseyi | reverse complement strand
TCGGAGCAGTGTTGCGGAACGAACGTGTTATTTACTTAAATAGCACGAGAATTCTGGATCAATCTGAAAATTCTCTATCCCTTCCACACACTACTCCTTTCCCCTGCCGAGTGAGTCACGCTTACCCCGAAAGGGAAATGGCTTAATGGTGTAATAATAATAATAAAAACATTAGCTTACTCGCTTAAGGATAATGCATCTATTAACTACATTCTTCAGTCGTTTATCTTTAAAATGAGTCCAAGACCTTTCGAAAATGTTAATTACTTTGAAGTTATTGATCTACTTCTACTCTACACAATATCTAAATCTTTAAATTAATTACCATTTTTATTTTCTGTCAATGTTTGACAAATCTTGAGTATTTTAAGGTTCTTTAACACAAAGATAACTTAAAATTAATATAATTAAATAGATTTCTAATTAATATTAAAATTAACTATTCTTTTGCATAAATAATGCTTAGAGAATAATGTAGGTGTCACAGAAAAATTCAGTAATGTCAGCTTGGATGTCTTCTAGAATTTTAATGCTTGCCTACACTCTACACTCTTACGGTCTGATGATAATGATGTGGTACCACATCGAAACTCGTCGACATTAATTTAATAAAGCCACTTGACATCATATTAGATACTTATATTTATTCTGACCTTGTAGGCGTTTACAAATCAAAAATAATTATCCTTTTATGTAGTTTGAATATAATTTAAGTTTCTCTATAGATATAATTACAATAAACAGAAACAATCTAAAGTTGAAAGTATCAGTTTGATACATGCAACAGAATGATCGAACAATGTAATAGTATTTTTTTTTCTTTATGTTGATACAGATTTTCATATCAATTGAATTGAGCTGCATCACTTTTGACACCTCTGGATTTACTCTGACATTATGACCTATCCTAAATGAAAAATCGATTTCAGACTTCGGTGTACAATGTACATCGTCATTCTTTTCATGGTTCATCTTATTCATTATTTATTCATTTTATTCATCTTATATACTATTATACTTACAGTTATTTTGACCTTACATGCCCTCATAAACAAAAATTAATTATTTTCCTCGTTATTCTCTTATGTCACTTAGATATAATTTAAGATTATTTTTTAGGTATAATTATAAAAAACAGAAACACTAAATCTGATGGTACCAATTTGATATACAACAGAATCATCCAATAATTATTAATGTTTCTTTTGTGCTTTCATGTTGATACAGATTTTAGTATCAATTAAATTAAGCTGCAGCACTTTTGATAGCCCAGGATTTACTGTGAAATTATGACCTACCATAATTGAAGATTTTATTTCAGACTTTGTTGTACAATTGTACATCGTCATTCTTTCCATGGTTCATCTTATTGATTATTAATTTATTTTTTCATCTTATTCTTCTTATATACTTATAATTATCCTGACATTATAGGCCCCTATAAACAACAAAGAATTACCCTCATATGTTGTTTAGGTGTAATTGAAGATTCTATTTTCGATATAATTATGACAAACAGAAACACATTAAATCTGACGGTGTCAAATTGATAAGCAACAGAATCATTTAACAATGATTAATGTTTCTTTATATTGATACAGATTTTAATATCAATTGAATTGAGCTGCAGCACTTTTGATAGCTCAGGATTTACTGAGAAATTATGACCTATTCTAAATGCAAAATTGATTTCAGACTTTGGTGTACATCGTTATTCTTTTCATGGCAATGGAGGAACCAATGCTCGTGACGCAGTATGGCACTTTCCTGCAAACATTTGCAGTAATTAGTATACTTCTGGGAATATATGGACTGACCATTACCACGAGAAGTCTGCAGGAAGTCGCCCCAGGTAAGAAACTTTCTCCATAAATGGACAAAGGTTTTATTCTTACCGCAATATTGCTATGCCACGAATCTTCTGTCAGTTGGCAAACCACAGTGGTAAGTGTTGTAAAAGCCTCCTATAATATAACACAAACATTCGAAAGTTGAGGACACCCGTGGCACTCAGGTCACCAAACTTCCGAGAGTGGCTTTATATATCTTTTCAAAAACCGTCGCTTTCCAAAATTTGTCCCTTTTTTTTCTCGCCATCTAGTGATCAAAAAAGAATGTGAAAGTTGTGAAAGCTGTAAAGCCTTTGTCTTCTTCTTAGGAAATGAAAATTCGAGCAACTTAGATCAGTCTCGAGATCAGTTTTGTTACTTTAGGGATCATAGACTTTCTCCCTGTTTCCCCTTACAAAATTTAAAATCCAGCTAAAACACCTGAATTTGAGAATTTTAAACCAATTATTTATTTATCCCTTTTTTAAAAGTTTTGATTCAAATTTCCGCTGCAAGATTTATTTGCTAATTTTTTGGATTTAAAGTACGTCGTTGACAGCGAAAAAATGACTAATGATTCAATCGTGCAGATAAACCGGAAAGATAACTCAATTCTGCAGTAGCTTTAAATAACATTAATTTCATTATTAATATTAAATTGAAATTGAAGCGTTTCAAATTTTTTCTTCGACCAAAAAATGAATTTTTAACAAAGTAATTCAACTGTTAACCAAGTAGCTAATTAATCAACAAAAAAGATGAATTCCTAACGAAAAATGTAATAGTTGATATTTCAACCAACAAATATTTTAACTTTAAATAAAAAGCAGATGTAGTCAATTCAATTCATCCAAAATAGGCAACTTTTCAACCAAATAGTTGAATGTCCTACCAAAATAGAACCATTTTCTAGAACAAAAAAGATTTTTAGTGAAGAAATAAAAAAGGTTTCAACCAAGTTGTCGAATTTTTAAACCAAGAAGAAGGTTTTTAACAAAAAAGTTTAATATTCGACGCAAAATAATGAATTTGTAACAAAATTGGTAAATATTTAGCCAAAGAAGTGAATTTCCTACAAAAAAAAAAGAATGTTAAACCACAAAAAAAAAAAGAATTTTTAACAAAGTAGTTCAACTTTCAATCAAAAAAGATTAATTGTGTACAAAAAAATTGAATTTTCAACCCAAAAAACATATTTTTAACAAATTAGTTAGATTTTCAACCAAAGAGGTGAATGTTCAACAATATACGTAAGTTTTCAACTAAAGCAATAAATCTACAACAATAAAATGAATTTTCAACCGAGTAGTTCAACTTTCAACCTTGCAGTTGAATTTAAAACGGAAAAACGTTATTTTTGTGCAAAAATTTGAATTTTCAAACTAAAATAACGAATTTTTAATAAATCAGTTAAATTTTCAACCAAACAGGTGAATTTTTATGTAAAGTAATAAATCTTTGACAAAAAATTACTTTTTAGCAAAGTAGTTCAACTTTCAACCTAGTGTTGAATTTTTAACAAAAAAATATTAATTGTCCTCAACAAAAAAAATTAATTGTTTTGATATTTCAAACAAAAATTACTTAAATTTTAAATAAAATGAATTAAATATATTTTATTTAATATAAATATATATTAAATAAAATGAATTAAATAAAATGAATTTTTGCTTAAAGAAAATATTTACTTTTGATGATGTATTTCAACTTTTAACGGTGTAGTTGAATTTTTAACCAAAAAAGATTTTTCATTCAACAAGAGAAAAATGTAACCAAATTTTATAATTTTGAAGTCAAATAGACGATTTTTTTGCAAGACAGATGAATTTTTGACCCGAAATTATAAATTTTCAACGTAAAATGTTAGTTTTCAACCAAATAGATGAATATTCTACGATAATAGTTGAATTTTTAACCAAGAAGGTTGACTTCACACAATTTTTTGATTTTTCAACAAAATAATTAAATTTTCAACAGAATAACAAAAAATAGTTGGGTTTTCTGTTTAGGTTTTAATAAAATTATTCAGTTTGCATTCAAGTGAAAGAACGAGATACAGCGAAAAGAAAGGAATACAGTAGAAAAAAAACACGTAAAATGGTATACCAGAGGCAAGAACATTTAGCTCTTACTGTGGAAATAAAAATAAATAACAATCAAAAAATGTTAGAAATCGAAAATGTAATATGAAAAAGAAGTAGCAAATACTAAGACCCTCGAATGCAATATATATGTAATTTGGTGTTGGTTTTTATATGGCTTATTTTTACAAGGTAGTAAGTTGCATGTGTATTTAAGAAACGTTTATTTTCATGTTTTTATTATTTTTGTGCGTAATCATTGTTTTCATTTGTTTTTTTGCACTATCATCTTTTTTTAGCTGACATTAAACAATATTTCAATCATCTGAGAGCTTTCAACTGATGCAAATATGTTAGAAACAAAGTTGAAAAGTAAGGGAAGCAACAGAAAAATGGGGAGG
>NC_046658.1:110868072-110883224 GCF_010883055.1 Belonocnema kinseyi | reverse complement strand
ATGTGTTTTAAAATTATTTCTTTCTACCTTAGTTATAAAAATAGTTGAAACTACTCAGGATTCTGTACTGAAAATAATACGCTAGAAAAAAAAAACTATGAGAGTAAGGATTCATTTTTTCTACTGCTAAAGATACATGTTAAAATTTTTTTCGAAAGTATTGAAGTGTTCAAAGAAATTTAATACTTGGAAATACTTGGACACAAAAATGACTAAAAACGGGATTCACGAAATACCCATATAATATAAAAAGTTTTTAACACTAAATTAAAATCCCTTTAGAGTTTAAATCCCCTTTTATCGGAAAGAATCCCTTTTTTACCTAAAATTCAATTACTGAATGGCTGCGATTCCTGTTATGTTTACTTCAATTTTCAATTGCATTCAATTAGAAAATGATTTACGTCAAATAAGAGGAGGCGTGTTTCTATTATATAAATATCTAACATTCATCATTGTGGATTTAAAATTTACAATGTAAGCCTCAAAGGACCCGAAACTTTTATGTCATATTTAGAATTTGACCTTCAGACCACACAATTCTTGGACCAAAATGTACCATTACATCATTTTCGTTACGGACCACCCTCTGTTTAAAACCCGAGACCGCATGTTAAGCGCGTCATAAAACATAAAAGTCCGTAGGTGCATTGAAAATTTTAAAGCGCGAAGCGCTTTTCGACCTGGTGGAAATTTCTATTGTTCCGCGCAGATGTTAATGAAACCGTCATAAACGTCTTCTGACCTGCGTCATTTTTGCAGAGACCAACCTACGACGAAAGACTGTAGTATCTCAAATGGTGTTGCTGTTTTCCAAGCTCCAGGGATTCATCATCAAAAGCATAGCGAATTGGACATCGCTCTTCCCTTGCAGTCCTCCTCTCTCGCCGAACGCCTACGCTAGTGGTAATTACTTTGTATTTACGACCATCCGAAAATCTCTTGAGTTTTATGTTCCTGACTGGTTATTAATTTCTTTTTATAATACGGGGGTGTACATCCTGCAGGTAGATAAATTCATCACATTATTTTCAAAAATAATGTTATAGTTGGTTAGCGTGCTTGATTAGATGTAAGCTTTTTCAAAACACGTTTTTTGGCTTAAACTCTCTCTAAGGATTTTTTTTCAGTTATAATTTTTTTACCGAAAAGTAACAAAAAAATGTTCTACAAGACATTTCTATGCATTTCAGGCGGTATATACAATAAAAAGTACTTGTATTCCAAAAGGGTATTACGTTCTCAATATATATATATATATATTTTTTTTTAAACCACGCAGGTGTTCAACTTTTGACCATCGGAAATAGCATGTTAGAGGCCTAAAGCTCTAGAAAAGAATTGTTTACAAAAATTTTAATTTGCGTAAGACAGACAAAATTACCTAACGCAAACATTGAGGGTCAATCTTTATTAGAATCAATTATGGACATCCATTTTAATGAAATCAACTAAAAGAACCTCCTTCTTTTAATCGCCGAATATCCCCCCCCCCCCCAAAGGTATAGAAAAAATTATTTAAAAGAATGCTAATTTGCAGAAGACAGTCAAAGTGAGCAAACGCTAACCAAAAAACTCAAAGACGAATACTAACTGTCAATTTTTGTATGAAACCAAATAAGTGTACATCTTTTGACCATCGATATCAAAACCTAGGAGACCAAAGGCCCACAAGAACATAATTTACAAAACATTTAATTTATCGGAAGACAGTCAAAAAGAGCAAAACCTATCCAAGAAACTCCAAACACGAACAGTGACGTAGTTTTTCGTATAGAACCAAAATAGCGTTCCATTTTTGACATTTGTTGATCAAAAGATGGGGATTCAAAGGTCGAGAAAACAATTATTTACAACAAATTTTAATTTTCGGAAGGTAGTCAAAACAAGAAAAAACTCAAATTGACCGTCAATATTCGTGGCTGGAGTCATTCGAAGAGTTATTCAAAGTTCTTCACGTTTAAAATTTATTACACAAATAATAGTTTATTAATTATAGTATGTTTTAGGAAAAGGAGTTTTTCCAATAGAACTGCAGATTTCATTTAAATATAAGTATTACAAATATTGATTTTTATATCAAAATTGAGTGCGGCATTGATACTTTATAAAATATTTAAAGTGCATTTTATCGTTATTTAAACAAATTTAAGTACGATCTTATAAACAATACATTGCAAATGAATCTTCGATCTGAACAAGCAAATATTTTATAGGTTAGTTCGATAAATTTGTTTAGTTGTCAATGTTGCGGCTTACTAATAATGTTTTTTTTGTCATCACCCTAAAAACGTGATTCGTTTTAATTTTTATTAACTGAAAGAATCAATTTTTTAGTGGTAACATACTAGTAGCAAACTGATAGATAAGAAACTAAACAAATTCATGAGCAGATCTGATAACCTGAAACTTGTACAGATTCAAGATTAATTTTCTATTCCTAGTTAACAAATCCGTCTTTAAAAAACAATACTACGTAAGAAAAAATTTGAAAGAAAAAAAAGTTGTTTTTTTATTTTATTTAAGACACACGACAAAAAGTAACAGCGTTATTACAATTTTGTTTTTGTTTACAACAAATATGATCAGGAAAATTAATGAAATTTAGAAGTATTATCAAAGGCAAATTTGAATAATAAAACAATATATAAAGAACTAAAATGATTTAATAAACTGACTTATAAATTGAACCTTGTAAAGATCGATGATTAATATACTACTTACTATTTATATGACTGTAGGAAAGAATTCGTTTGTCCAAAGAGAAATTCTAAAAAAGGAAAAGATTCTATTTTAAATCTTATTCAAAAAGATTGATTGAAAAAAAAACCTAAACAAATATTTGCTTTTTTTATAATAATGGTTATTAAAAAAGAGCGATTACACTTTCTGAATATTCACTAAAGCAATTGTTATAAAGTATAAATATAAAGTCTTTTATGAATAAGTACTAAACTTGCATACATAATTGTTGAAAAATGATATTGTTATTGTATTCTAAAAAATATTTTTAATTCTTTTGAAATTGTTCTATTACGCTCCGAACATACATTCACAATTAATAGTCCACTGGAATAACGACACAAGTGCCTATTTTTCTTACCCAACTCATTCGTCAATTAAATCTGTTTTACTTAGGATAAAACTTAAAAGTACCAAACTTCCTCTTTTGTGTTTCATTCACCAAGTCGATTCAAAACAATAACTTTAAAAATCTTTATTTTTGTTTATAACAATCGTTACTAACACAAAAATGATTGAGTTTTATTAATAAATAAATAGGGTGGCCCCAAAAAAATTTATTTCTTTTTCTCAAATTGCACACCTAAAAAATTGTTCCCTTTGGTGTCGAAATGACCCCTGACTTTGTGTAGAATTTAAAAAAAAACATTTATGAGCTTCTCAAGTTGATTTTTGTTAATGAAATTTTTTATTTATTTAAATAATCGTTGTTTGTGCATTTTTACTGCACAAAAAGAAGAATGGCCTATGTCAGTAGGGGGCCATTCACAAAATACGAGGTATATTTTTCAGGGACTTCTCACCCCCTCTCCCTGAATGATACTTTTTTCATTGGCCTTAAAATGAAAAATGATAGTTCGGCAGACCCCCACCCACCCCTAAACGTATCACGTATTTTGAGAATGACCCCTAGGAACAATACAATGTATGTTCTCCGAAGAGAAAAAGTTCATTATCACTTATCAGCGATTATTCATGACAATTTAGAAATACACAAACGTCGATTATTTATATAAAATAAGTATTTTATTTACAAAAATCTATTAGGGGACTCTCAAAAATATCTTTCTTGAATTCTGCCAAAAAATCAGGGGTCATTTTGACACCAACCGAGAAACTCTTTGTAGGATGCCTTTTGAGAAACAAAGCCTTTTTTGGACCACACAGTTGTCCAAAAAGGATATTTTTAATGCTTTTATATAAACAAAGACTTCAGTTCTATCGAAAAATCTTTTTTGCCTTTACAAAGTTTGTGTTCTGCAAAATAATGATCATTTTTTCGGAATGTTTCCCATACATCCGGAACATATACATTCACAAATATTTTTACTGCTAATTTCGAGAAAGCTATCATAAGTTGAAATTTGACTTAAAAGTGTTCAAATATAACTAAAAATTCTTAAAATCAAACTAATGCTTTCTCCAAAACTATTTTAAATTTAGAGTGTGTGGATTCTGGCGCGTTTTTTAAACTAACATAATAACTGCGCGGGCTTCTCAAAATGCATACTGTTATTACTCGTGACTGGAATAAAAGAAATGAAATTGATACGTGACGTTAAAAAAATAAATTGATTTCTATCACGCACCCTGTTTAGACACAGAATTTCAATTTCCTTCTTCACGTTAGGGTCACAAACCCAGTTCAGGGAACATTTTCTTTTGACACAATACAAAGGACAACAAGACATTCAACTTAGAAATTGTCGTTGGTCGTCCAGCACGCGTCTTAGAACGTGACACGCATGAATAAGATGGGACTTAAAACACCACTCTCTAAAAAAAATATCTTTTCACCTTTTCAGTTACGTATAACGCCCTGATGGTAATCGAAATGCTGATGCTTTGCTACGCGGCTCGGCTGATATACATAGAGGAGGAGAAAGAAGATGATGCCTCTGCGACAGATCGGATCAAGGATAGGACAGGACCAGTGGGTGTGACAAATAACAACGAGCAACTTCCCGTCCATCTAGCTGCTTCCACTGCCTGAAAATCTCAGGAAATTCTGAGGCAATATTTAAGTTTCATCGTCATCGAATGGAAATGAAGGAATTCATCAATTCATAATCAGAAAGGAACCCAGTCGAAGACACATGACATGGAGCGAAGAAAGGCGTTTTGCGTGGGTCGTACACATATGCCTGAATATTTTGTCTTCTCATTATCCTCTTCTTTCAACAGCAATTATGTTACCCAGTGGAGTGTAAAAAATGTGTTCAAAGTATTCGAAAGACCGAAATTATTTTTTAAATTCGTTAGACAAGATAGGCTTTGATGATTTTATTTTTGTAAGAAATATTTTTTTTTAGGACTATTGTTATAAGATATTTATTTGATAAGAAAATGTTGTTACAAAATACTTTGGTTAATGAAAAGGCATTGTTGAAAATTGTGCACTGCATTGTAAATAATAATACCAAATGTATTACCAAATTTCCAAGGACGTAAAACTTATTTTCGAAATTTCCTGACCTTTCCCTGATTTCTCCCTTTAGTAAATGGTTTAAATTCCTTTTGGGAAATTTTCTTTCTAGTCAAAAAGTAAAATAGAATGTCATTCAAGGAGACCAAAAAAGTATCGAATTTCCCTCGAAAACCTCCCAAATAATAAAAATCTGTAAAACTCACGTTCATAAATATATTCTCGTTCTGTCAAAACCACATACTGAAGTATTTTCAGGTTGTGATTACGAATATAACCTCAAAAATATTTGCAAATGATAATTTCCATTTAAATTGATTAATTAATTCATTTTTAAATGTCCAAAACTACCACTTTCATAGCCATTTATAATTTAAAAATATATAACAAAATTTATTTTAAAATTTCTTTAAAATAATTCTAATCTATTAATTTTGGATCGATTCAAATTTATTTAAAAATAATACATTTCTTCTTATATTGTTGCCTTCTAAAATTTAATAAACGAAAATATCATTTCTGCTTTTTCAGAAAAATACAAATTAAAAAAAATATATATATAATACTGAAAAATCCGACACGCTGACAAAATCAGTTATTGAAAACCAAATTGTTGATTTTTTTTCACAAAAATGCCAATGGTTTTTTATTTCCCCCAGATGATGTTTAATTTTTGTAGTATGGGTTTTGCAAAAAGGCTTTAAACAATTCACTCTAAAATTCGGAAAAGTCATCAAAGTGAACTTTATTTTAATGTAATTAATATTTAAAGTCCCAAATTCTAATCTTGTAACATCTTTAATAATAAATGAATAATAATAAATGAAATAAACCAATTTTAAATTTCATTTCCTAATTTTTAAGTGATTATATACTGAAAATGATGAGTGGTATGCATGTATTAATAATGTGAAGTTTAAAAACATTTATGTGAATTGAAAACGATTCGGAAAAATTTTTAAAAATGGATTGATTTCGAAATAATTTAATAAAATTCAAGATAAGTTAATAAGAATTCAGGGTAAATTCTAAATAAATTCAAATGAATTGCAAAAATCTTTGAAAATCTTTTGAAATCTTTTAAACTTCACGAAATCCCTCACTTCTCATGAATAAATTCAGTGAAATACATTAAAATATTATAAAATTCTATAAAATATGATATTTACTGAAGTCATATAAAATTGATTAAAATATCTTAAGAACTTTTAAAGTCCCCTGATCTTATTGAAATCATTAGAAATCTGACAAAATCCCTTAGAATTAAAATACCTTAAAATACTTCAAATAATTTGAAATCTCTTTAAATTACTGAAATCATTTTAAAATCTTTTAAGATATTTTAAAATACCATAACATGTGTCAAATACTTAAAAATCTTCGAAAATTCCTTGACCCATTTTCAAACTCTTGAATTTTTATTAAATTCTTAAAACTATATCCTAAACCATTTTAAATCCCCTTAAAACCATTTGAAATACTCTTAAACTTTTTAAGTCTAATTAAAATCCCTCAATATTATTTAAATCTTTAAAAATTTTTTGGAAAATTTTTAATATCTTGAATATACCTCGAAATCTTTCAAAATACCCTAAAATATCTCAAATCATTTGAAATCTTTCGAAATCCGTAGGAACTGTTTAAGGCTCTTTAAAATTCCTTTAAACTTTTAAAACCACCCTAAAATCTTTGTAGTTCTTTAAAATACCTTCAAATTATTGAAATTTCTTGGATTTTATAAAAATATCCTAAAAGATTTCAAAAAAATTTAAGAAAATTCAGAAATAAGTATATACATATAACCCATGGATTAATTTCTTGAAAGGAAAGTATCTAAAGTGATTTTTTTATTAAAAAAAAAAAATCATAGTAATTGCTTTATTACAAAACCAACTGAAAGTTACTCACTCTTCTAATTTTATCCAAAACACCTGAATTTGTCCTTATTTTCAGATATTGGCTGACCTGCGGTGATCCTGAATTTTACTAAACTTGTTTGAAGCTTACCTATTAAAAATGTTTGTATTTTTCATTTTGCAGGTGGCTTTTCGTAGTAACCGAGGTCATATTATATAGCCATTACAGAATTTCGGTGAGTGCATCTTGAGTGTGAAAAAGTGTTCGGAGAATTTGTTGCACCAATTATCACGTCTTCTTTGATTCTCACCGCTCAGGATCTTTTTTCGATTCCAGAGTTCGTAAAATTCCTGACTTGGGGCTTCAGGCGTACTCAACTCGTTCATTTCATCCTGCCAAACTTTCAGATATTTATTACATTCGTGACACTCGTTTTTTCTTAGCCATGTTTGCAATTGTTTGTCTGAAAAGAACTTGTCTTTGAAGTTTCATTTAAAAATATAAAATTGAGGATTAAGTGAATAAAATGTGATAAATCCAGATAATTTTATTTCTCAATATTTAGGCTTAAAAACACATTATATCTTGAAATACATTGATGAAAATAAAATGGGCTATTATAATCTGTCAGGCTGATCAATGAATGAAATAAAATATATATTTTTCTAATTTATTATAATCGATTGATGTCCTTAGTAAAATAAAAATGGATTTATTCATTTCTGGTTCAGCAAAGGCAAATTTCAATTATTCACGTTTTAATTATATAAATGTACAATTTCCTGTTTACGTTTAAAATCAGAAGATAATTTTATGTATGATTACTATAGTTCCAATTTTAAGAATAAAATTTTGAAGTTTCGTAAGCTGAATGACTGGCTCAATATTAGGCAAGGTATGTGGATCTTGAGACAGAGAAGGTGCATGGGTTATCATTTGCAGATGAGAAGGTTGTCAATTGTAATAGAAGTTTTACTATTTTATGTAATGAATCTGTTTTTTAAAATTAGATTATTTTTCAAATCGATTCTGTTTTATCGATGGACGTTAAAACTAAGAAGAAATTTGTTTTCGCTATTATCACGTTTTGTCCGCTTAGTCCTCAATTATTGTTCTCTTTGCAAAAAGTAAAGCGCATAAAAGGCCTTCGACTCAGCACAAAGTAGATTTGTATGGAATATTTAATTCCATTTAATCAATATCTACGTTTCATTTATTTAAATTGTGCAATTACACTGTAATTAAAGTCTCGTTTCTGCCATTCTATATTGGGAAAAAAGCATGCCTTTTTAATATTCTCTGTATGCGATAAATGTAATTAAAGAAGAGACGATTGTTTCATATTCGTACGTTATTTTACGAACAGTCTTATTACTTATATTATCATAACAAGGCAAATATTTCATTCTATCATCAGTGATTGAGTTATCTTTAATTGTATCAAATATATCATTTACAAATTTTAATTGTACGAACGTACATGATATTGTTGTCTTTATGGCTTATGCCATTAACTAGAAAATTCAGTTCGAAATAAAGTATCACTGAGTGCAGTTACCAAGTAAAACTTCAATAGGAAATATATTTTGTAATTTCGGTAAGTAGACTTTAAAAGAAACGGTTTGAAAATAATGAAATAACACTACATAACAGGATGGGCTGAAAAACTCATAGTGATTATATTCATTAGTAATAGCACAAACAGCTTCTTTGTTGTACTACAAACAAATTGTTTTTTAATTTCAAAAAATTTCTCACCATTGGGCATCTTTTTTTCTAAATTTTTCCCATATAAGGTTATTCTATTCCGTAAACATAAGAAAAATGTTTTATTTTTTTATTTTACGGATCCTTTGTAAACGGATTTTTACGGATCTTTTGTAAAAATAGCCTATGCGTAAAGATTCTTTAATTTATTAAAAAGAGCATTGATGAGTTTTAAAAAACCAAGAACATTTTTTGAAACTTCGCAGGTAAGTAAAAAATAACAAAATTGCACTTTTCTTAATTATTTGAAAATTTTAATTTGGGCCAAAAAATGTTGTTCTTTCTTTTCGCAATCTAACGTTATTATGTTTCCTTACTTCATTAAAAAAAGTGTCAAAAAGTAGAAAAAAACGAACATTTTTTAGCCAACTTTTGGTACAAATGAACAAAATTGTACTTTTCATCCATTTTTTAAAAAAAGGTTTTGAAGAAAATTTTATTCTCACTTTCTTTTCCATCTAAGCTCAATGGTGAAAAATTGAAATTTTAAAAATTGTCTGTAATATCACAAAGAAACGTTTTAGTATTGATATCAATGAATTTACTCATTTTGAGTTTTTTGGCCCACCCTACTACGTAATGAGAGGGTGGCCGGCCGCTGGACCGAGAAAACAGTGAATTAATTGCGAGCGAGAAAAATCGGAATATGACAGTGAATTTATATTTCGACTGAGAATTTCACAAATTTTGAGAAGAACAATCTATCCAATCGCATTATAAAATAAGTTTGATTTCGATTTTTTTTATTAAGTTCTATTTTTAATTTTTCCAATTATAAAATCATTCTGTTTACAATAAGTAATTTTAAAATCTTGTACGAGGAAAATTTCCATTTTGGGTAAACATGATTAGAGTTGAGATTTTTCTGATATCATAAATTCATAAGTCTATTGGATTACTAGTTGTCAAAAAATTATTCACCAGTCTCATGTAACATTAAATAAATATAACATTTTTAAAACTTTGCTAAATATAAAATTAGTTTGTTTTTTTAAATTTTCAAATGTAGAAAATTAATGAATAAACTAAATTTTTATCTTTTGCAGAAATTGTTGAGGTAAGTTGTTGAAAAATTGAAATTTGAATTGAATTTTCAACTGTTGAAAAATTGAAAATTGAATTTTTAACAGTGCAATTGTTGAAAGTATCAATCCGATTTTAAATTTTGTTCCATTTTTAACTGATGAAAATTTAAGAAAAAAAATATTCGTTCTAAAAAGAAGTCTAAAAAATGTTATTTTTACATAATTTTACATAAGAATACAATAAAAATTTAAATCCATATTTTTTTAAATGTCGGTTTTTTCATAAACGGGTTGCAATTGACAAATAATGTTATACGTAATTGGTAGGCATCCAATTAACTCTCAGATAGGAAATGTATGAAATTTTAAAAAATTCCAACTCAGATAATCTCATTAATAAACACTTGAAACTAAAAGTGTTTTAAATTGACATTTGTAGATAAAAACCGTTTTAGGTGAAAAAACTGTAAGTATAATATAATAAATTATCGTTTAAATTTAATTGAGTTTGAGTTTTGAAAAATTTAACAATATCTAATTGCACAACAAAATAATGTATTTGTTCCAAATTAAACAATTGAGAGATTTTAACATTAAAAAATAGGCTGCTCAAATTCAAATTATTTAGATTCACAATTAAATTATTTTGTTCAATTGTAAATCTTTTTAAATATTGTTTCAGTCAAAAATATTTTATTTAACTCATAAAATTATTTTAAAAAATTATATAAAATATTGATGTTTTAATATTTGTAAATGGCGGTTTAAAATGACATAATTTTTAACATTAAAAAATGTATTGTTTAATTCTTTAAATAAGAGATTAGACATTGAAAGAAATAATGCAAATTTATACTTCTTCTCCAGGAATGTTTAATTTGTTTGATTTACAATAGTTCAACATTTTTAATTTTTCAGTTTAACGGCATTATATTAAAAATTTTTATGTATATTATTAAGCGTTTTGATTAAAGTTTTCAGAATTTAAAAATGGTTAAATTATCATTTTTTAAATTTTTAATTCAAATGAGCTCTACTAGGAGTCTTATAATTTAAAGTTTAGGTTTGATTACAGCCAATAAAAAGGTTTTCGAGCTATAAGAGAGTTCGAATTTTTTAATTTCATTGACCGTGATCATAGCGAACATCTTGAATCAAAATTGATTACAATTGCTAGCAAATACTCTTGAGTTTATTGTATATTTGCAAATTAATTCTTTTATAGATCACATTGCAAAAAATAATTTATGAAAATAATATGATTGCGGCCGAAATGTCGTTTACTATCATGGAATATTTGGGGGTTTGGCGGCCCACAAATTGGACTTCAAAGTGGGCTATACGATTCTACAATATTTATAACTGCTTCATATTGGCTTTTATGTACTGCTTTGGACTGACCTTTTTTATAAGCATCTGTGAAAATTTTGACGACTTCGATCTCCTCACGGAAAATATTTTCTTCTTTTCTAGTTCAATTGTTTTAAGTTTTAAAGTTACTTATATCACTATCTATCGTGAGGATATCATCGCCTTTAGGAATATGTTTCTCCAAACAAAGTGCAACCCCCGGAACATTTACGAAATGGAAATAAGGAAAAAATTCTATCAAATTGACAGGTTGGTGTTTCAAAATTTTAAATGGTCCTCTTATTTTTAAAGAATATTCCAAAAACATCCTTATCGTCTGCGAAAGCTAACTCACGTACCCTCACTTTCCCGAGATCTACACCTTCTTCGTCGAAGAGGGCCATTCTTAAGACACTTGTCCATAAATATAATAAATATCCATTATTTATAAATAAATAAATATATCCTTTTAGTTTCTTAACTATGGCAGATAATGTATTGTTATTAATTATCATAACTATTATATTCAAAATAATAAATTGTAGTATTTAAAGAAAACTAAACAATAAATTAATTAGCTCAAGATTATAGGATTATAGGATTCCGTTGAAATCCCTTGATACGTTTGAAAATACTTTTAAATGCATTATAATTTCTGGAAATCTGATCGGATTCCTTGATTTCTTTTGATCCCGTTTGAATTTCTTCGAAATATTTGAAATCTTTGAAATCCGTCAAACTTTTCTTGTAATGCAATTTATTTTAGCCCCTAAAGATCTTTAGAAATTTTATGAAATGAGAATATAAATAATTATCATTATTCCATTACGATTAGAACTATATAAATTAAACTGAACTTATTCAGTAAAGTTCTCTAAAAAATAAAAATTAGAATCTCCAGAAATAGGTGAAACATTTGAAATTTGTTTACAGATTTAATAAAATGAATAGAATTATCTTGTGAAATTCCTTGCGAAATACCTTAAAAAATAAAATCTCCTAAAATTTTCCGAATCGCTATGAATTCTAAAGTTCTCTAGAAATTCATTAAAATTTAGTTTAAATATTAGAAATGTCTACAAAATTATTGGAAATCCCCTGAAATTTTCAAAATCTCTAGAGATTCTTTGGAAAATGTTAAAATAACAGAAAATATTTTTAATATTTTGAAATGCCGTGAGTGCATTCATTATTTTAAGCATGCTTTAAAATAATTGGAGTTCCCATAAAATTCCTTAAGTCTTGTGAAATTTTTTCAAATCTTTTAAAATGTATAAATATATAATCGTAAAAATTCATTAAAATAATTAGAAATGGTTTGAAATTCCTTAAATATAAATTAAATTAAGATTATTCATAAAAGTTCTACAAAAAAAGTTCAAATTTCTAGAAATCCTTCAAATCAATCTGCATTTTTTTAATCCTTAAAGATTCGATCAAATTCTTTTAATCCTTTAAAATTCTTTAAAATACTTTACATCCCTTGACATTTTTTAATATCTAGGAATTCCTGGAAAATTCATTTAATTCAATTATTTTCTCAAATCTTTTTTAAAAACTCTCCAAATCTTCAGAAAACCTACAAAACATATAAATTAAAAACATATATAAAACATATATATATAAAACATATAAATTAAATTAAAGTTATTAATTTAAGTTCTCTTTAAAAACCCGTTAAAATCCCTAGAAATCTTTTAAATCTCTCGAAATGTTGTAAATTCTTGGAAATTCTAGCAAATTCTTACAAACTGGTGACATTTGTCAGAATATCTAAGTCTATAAAATTTTTGGAATCGCGAAGAATTTCTTGAAATTTTATTTCCTTTTATTAATTTCTCAAAGTTCTCTAGAAATTACATCAAATCTTTGAAAATGCTACAATAGTTTTTCAAATCCTTTGAAAATTTTTCAGTCTCTTGAAATTCTTTGGAAACTTTTAAAATTAAAAAAAAAATTAGTTGTAAGAATCCATTAAGATAAATATAAATTATTTGATATCGTTTAAACATAAATGAAATTGAACTTATTCATTAAATTGAGCCTAAAATCCCGTTAAAATCGCTAGTAATGTTTAGAATCCTTAGAGATGTAATAAGATCCTTTAAATCTTGTAAAATTGTTTAAAAAAACTTTAAAGTCCCTTAAAATCTTTAAAACCGCTAGGAATTCCTTAAAATTTCATTTCAATCAATGAATTTCTGAAAGTTCTCTAGAAATCCCACATAGAAACATATCTTTGGAAAGTGTGCAAAATTCTTTAAAATTCCTTGAATTTGTAAAAACTTAAGAAACTGTAGGTTTAGGTATATTTTGTTAATCAAAATTTATTTTTAAATGTTACAGATCGATCTCAAAAATTTTTCTGTATTTGTGTCTTGTAACTTGTACAATTCATATACTAGAACCGCTTACGAAAGGAAATAACGTTGCCCTGCCTTTCAAAATTTGGGTGCCTTATAATATTGAAACTCGAACTGTATTTTGGATTACTTATTTATACCAGGTTTTAAGTATATATACTGCTATTTTCATATTTGTATCTACTGAAATATTAGCCTCAATTATGATGCAGCAGATTTCTGCCCAAATGGAAATTATCATGTATCGTCTGCTGGAACTTCCAAAATTATCAAAAATCAATCATTCCGAAATTGATGTTTATCGACGAGAATCAGAAATGGTTAAAGATTGCATTACGCATCATATTTATATGTTTACGTAAGAAGCTATTCGTAAATTACGTAACTACTTTCTGTCTAGACTAGATATTACACTCATTTCAACAAATTATCGGCCCATAATATGAAGTGTAGATAAAGTGTTTTATTTAAGGACACATAAAATTTTCTATTAATCTCATCCTAAAATCAAAGTCTCCTGCAACAATAATGTTACTTAATTTTTAAGAATTACCAAATAATTAGCAGTTATTAAAATAAAAAAAAAATAAAACAACTTAAGTTGTTGTAATTTTTTGAAATTCATTGGAATTTTTGAATCTTTAAAAAATTCCTTGGAATCCTTCAAATTAACCTAAAATATTTCGAATACTTTGAAAACTTTAAAATTCTTTAAAATCTTTCAAATATTTTTATGTTCTCAAATCTTTTAAATGCTTCGAAATCTCTCAATTCTTTTAAATAAATTCTTTGAACTTTCATACAAATATTAAAAAATCTCTGGAAATCCCGTTAAGTCACATGAAATCTGTAAATAAGATACCCATAACATTTTACGTGTAAAATCCTTTGAAATTCTTAAAATTGCTTAAAACTCAAAAATGCCTTTGCATCTTTAAAAATACCCTAAAATCTTTAAAATTCTATAAAATATTTGAAAAAAATAGAAATCATTAGAAATATATGAAACAAATAAAAATCTCTTTAAATCTTTCAAATGCTTTGAAATCCCTCAATTCTAGTGAATAAATTCTATGAAATATAATTAAAATTGATCATTAATCATCAATCACTCATTTTAAATATCATTAAAATTCCTGTTAAATTACATGAAATATTAATATTCCTTAAAATTCCTTGCAATTTGTGAAATATCTTAAAACTTCCTTGGAATCCTTTGAGGTACCCTAAAACATTTCAAATCCTTTTGAATCTTTTGAAATCCCTTCATTATTATTATTATTATTACACCATTAAGCCATTTCTCTTTCGGGGTAGGCGTGACTCACTCGGCAGGGGAAAGGAGTAGTGTGTGGAAGGGATAGAGATTTTTCAGATTGATCCAGAATTCTCGTGTTATTTAAGTAAATAACACGTTCGTTCCGCAACACTGCTCCGACCCAGGTTGCTAATCAATCTCTCTAGCAATCACCCCAAGCGAAGAACCTCACGAAGTCGTTGTGTAAGGTTCCCCACTTGGATCCATTAATAGCCAAGGTCTTTGTTTCAGGCGTCATTCACTCTACTGACTCTCTTTTTATTAACTATTTTCCGCCATACTTTCCTGTCCTGGCATACTTCTCT